>NC_142588.1:28254715-28557746 GCF_965207765.1 Zootoca vivipara | reverse complement strand
TTTGGTATTTGCTGGAAGCCGCCCAGAGTGGTGGGGAAAACCCAGCCAGATGGGCGGGGTATGAATAAATAAATTAATAATAATAATAATAATAATAATAATAATAATAATAATACGTATCGGCCCCAAACAAAAAAGCAGGTTAAACTATAAGACTACAGATAGTATTCACATACAACTCTTGTTCAGTGCCAGGGATACAAACTACACATAAAGTTTACCCTAACAGTCTTTCTGAAATCTGAAGCAAACATATGGGAAGGAAATCCAACCGAAATCAACAGGCTTGCATCTGGTTCCCCACCTTTGAACGATAAAACTGTTTGTGTGTATCCCAGTGGGTGAATTTAAAATGACATAAGATGAAATAAGGAAGAGAGGAGAAATATCTCCCTTTACATATGAAGAAAAGTTAGAAGAAGGCTCCATGCAGTTTGGCATTAAAGACGGAACCCAAATCAGAGAATATTGAAGGCTATAGAGGCAATTTACTTAGGAAAGGACTAACTCTAGACATACTCAAAGCAACGCAACTTTTCCACTGTTATCAATGAGCTTACTCCAAGTTGCATATTGCCCATTATTATTTCCACAGACATTATTAAATTGGAAGACTAAAAAGGCGCTTATTAAAACAGGCACCAGGCAGGCCTCTTTAGGGTGGGTGTTCTACAATGGAGGGGCCACTGTTGAGAAGGCCCTTTCTCAGTCTAATAGGAATATAGTCACTATTAGCTGTCCGGGTAATAAATTACACAAGTATTACCAGCAATTTCTGGAGCAATCTGATTACTTACATGCTGGTAAAATGTCAGACTCCGGCCCGTCTATGTGGTCTGGTCCAACGTTTACTGCCCAATGCTCAGCATATTCCAGTCTACAATTGTTAGTGAGTTCTGCTGGCGTTTTAAGTTAGTAAAGATACATGCAAATAAATACTGAGAGGTTTTTCTAGCCACCGCAAAAGCAGCCCAGCAGCTTGGTCCTATATTTAGTTGACAGAATAGCAAAATTAAACTGCTGGACCAGTGGTGGAAAACCAATCTGCTGAGCTGAGGGACACTGCCAAACAAGTAATACTAAACCTGTCTGGGACTGGGGGTTATCTATGCCTTGAACGAATCTCAGAGTACAGTACAAAACTAGGAGTATAACACAGCCTCCATCTGCCAACCACAACTGTATTCGAGTGGAGAACACACAAGCTCAACACTACCATGCACTGCAGCCCGTAAATGGTTGCATTTAACCAGCATACATGCCACAAGCTTCTACATACTGGCATAGTAATTAAGCCTTGTTGATTTCAAAGGGAACTTAATTCTAAGTAAGCATGCCTAGGACAGCAGCCTTTTTAAAGTTATCCACAACATTTGAAAAAGCTTACAACTTGTGAGTGCTGCATTATTTTTCTATGGTTGAAGATGACTGCATATAGTAGACCTGAGCGATTTTTCAATATATCGTTCTAAATCAGTTATGAAGTCCACAGCACAATAACGGTTTCATAAAATGATATCTGGCAAACATCGCGATTTTCAGAAAACTGTGTAGCCAGCCAGTGCTTCCTCTGTTTCTTTTGATTCTGCAGCCCTTCCTTAACCCCCCCCCCCCGTGAAAGAAGAAACTGAGGTTGTTTTCTTCAGAGTAAGAACAAAAAACGTTGCCCTGTTATTTAACTCTTTTTCTTTACTCCCATCTCCCCTTCTGCCTGTGTGTGCACGAGAGAAGTCTTTCTCTCCCGTCTGTAATGCCTTTACTGCAAGTTTCATTAATATTTTTTTACTAAATCTACTACTTTTGTCAATTTTAAATTTGCCCCTAAAACTGCATAGAACATTAATATATTCTCCAGAAATCTTCAGTTGAAGCATGCTGTCATTAATTTTCCTATAATTATATGCATCAAATTTAGATTTTGCTGTTGTTGTTCAACATTTCCCCTGATTAGTTGCATTCACTGTGACTCATCACTGTATTTTGGATTATCCTGGACCTGAATACCACCATTTGGTATCCAAGCCCTCAACCAAAGTCCTGTTTGATGCATTTTGGCTCGCCTGCTGATGATTTCATCAGTGTGTGGTGATTTAGACCCGTCACTCAGTAGTAGTTGCCAGGACATTACCATGTTCGCCTCTATGTAGCTCCATCTTCATTCGGATATTGTGATATAACGGTATATCGTGATGTTTAAAGGTAAAGGGACCCCTGACCGTTAGGTCCAGTCACGGACGACTCTGGGGTTGCGGCACTCATCTCGCTTTACTGGCAGAGGGAGCCAGCGTACAGCTTCTGGGTCATGCGGCCAGCATGACTAAGCCGCTTCTGGCCAACCAGAGCAGCACACGGAAATGCCATTTACCTTCCCGCCGAAGCGGTACCTATTTATCTACTTGCACTTTGACATGCTTTCGAACTGCTAGGTAGGTTGGCAGGAGCAGGGGCTGAGCAACGGGAACTCACCCAGTTGCGGGGATTCGAACCAGCAACCTTCTGATCGGCAAGCCCTAGGCTCAGTGGTTTAAATCACACCGCCACCCGCTTATGTGATATATCGGCATATAGTGATGTTTAGCTGGGGATATATTGTGATATTGAAAACCAGATATCGCCCAGCCCTAACATACAGTATAGTACTTTGCAATCCGGAGATACCAACCTGCCCTTCTCATATTCCAAGGTCACATTTCTCTCACACTTAGCCTGGATTCTGGGCATAGGCTTGTAGCTGTTTTTAATCATTCCCCACCCCACTAAATATTTTCCAGTCTGGCATAACACTGCCCTCCACAATTACGTGAGGATTATCGAGTACTGTATAGGCTCTGCAAACCAACACACAAAACAGTCACTTCCCCCAAAATGTTACTTTCACAAGTCAACAACCCAGTGCTTCTTTTTCTAAAAAAATGTTTAGGGGTACTCTCGTTTTGACTCAAGCAAATCACCATTTTATAGTTCAGATCAGGAAAAATAAATATAGTAAATGGACAAAAGTACAAAGATTCGCAAAATGTTTAGGGGCATGCGTCCCCCCAGAAAAAAAGAACTGCAACAACCAAACAGAACTGACTAGATCAAGATGTATCAGGTTGAGGGGACCCAGCTAAAGTTGTGTGCACATCATGCATTGAAAGCACATCCTTTTCCATACACAACCCAAATGCGGAGAACAGTAGTTCGCCCCTCACAGAGCTACAATTCCCAGCAGCCTTTAAAAACCAAAACCAAAGTTCCATTCAATTTGATCCATTTGTTAAAAAATTTTTTGGGGAAACCAATAAAAATGAATGGGCAAGAAAACAATACCAAACAAAAGAAACTACAGTTCCCAGGATTCTTTGGGGGGAAATAATGTGTTTTAAAGAGATAGCATCGTGCCTGGAGGCGAGCCTTCACTGAGAAGGCATTTTGGAGCCACTGCCTAGGGAACAGGAACAAGCTATAAATCTAACTTGAAACTGGAGACGACACGCAAAGCAGAACCTAGTTCTTGTTCCCTGAGAAGATTCCTTCCACCAGTTTTTTTTTTTGTTTTAAACCCTTCATTTCCTTGGGCGGGGGGAAGAAATCCCTTCATTCTAAGAACAGCAGAGGCAGCTGCAAAACAGAAAGACAGAAAAGGCATCCCACAACACACCAATGTTGTGTTTAATAGGGGTTTCCACTCAATGCCTGTTAAAGGAAATGAGGCCTTGGACTACAACTCCCATCAGCCCACCCTGCCGTGGCGGATGGCCAGGGACGATGGGAGCGGTGGTTCAACCGCCGCCGCCGCAGGGTCACGGCAGGTTCCCTCTCCTTTGTGTCCTCCGCTCTGCAGCTGAATGGCAGCCGGAAGTGGAAGCTGTGCGCCGCGCTCGGTTCTTTCCCCACGAGCCGCGGAGCCTCCTGCGCTCCCTCGCCCTCGCCGCCGCCCCAACCTCCGCTTTGCGGGTTGGCAGATGCGCCTCTTACCGGAAAGCTAGCTAAGGCAAGCTGGTCCTTTGCACGCCGCCAACGCCGCTGCACCTCCACGCACCTGCGGGGCAGACCATGGTGAAGAGCAGCAACAGCTGCCTTTCCCCTTCCTGGAGGGATGGAGGAAATCCAACGCAAGGGAGCCGGAGGGGGAAGCGGCGGCAGAGCAAAGGAGAGCCAATCGGTGCAGGAGCCGATGCAAGGAGGCCTGCGAGCCTGCAAGGGAAAAGGGAACAGGCACCCAATTCCCTCCCCGTTTGGAGAGCGCCCCCCCCCTGTTGCAAGCCTCGTGCCGGGAGCGACCGGCCAACTTTAGACTGCCACCGCGGAATACCGTGTTTGCATTTTACAGTACAGTAATTCAGTCCTCCTTCCGGTTAGAAAGCTATCCGATCAGAGAAAGAGCTGCGCTTGAATGTTACTCCTTTGCGTGTTGGGGGGGGGGGGGTTAGTGTGCGTGAGGAACAAACTCAGTAGCCCACCTTGCATGTTGGTTTGTTTTACTATTCGTGTATAGCCCCGCCCACTCTTCACCATCAGGTCTCAGGGTTATGAAAGCAAAGCAAATGCAGTTTATAGTAGGACTGCAATACCTCAAGGGCCACCTCTTGACCCAGACCCTGCGATCATCATCTGAGGCCCTTCTTCATGTGCCTTCTCCACAAGAGGCCCCGAGGTCAGCAAAACAAGAACAGGCCTTTTCTGTGGTGGCTCCCCAGTTGTGGAATGCTCTCCCCAGGGAGACTCACCTAGTGCCTTTATACTTTAGGCACCAGGCGTAAACATTCCTCTTCTCCCTGGCCTTTGGCTAATTAAACAATCGGTGGCCTTTTGAACTGGGTGTGGGTGTTACAGTTTAGTTTACTATGTTCTGTATTATTTTTTGTTTATACTGTAATCTGCCCTGAAGGGCAGTGCAGAAATATAATAAAAAATAATAATTTTAAAACGTACTAGCTATGATGCTTATGTTCCCCCTTCATTGTCTCTGTGTGTTTCTGAATAGCACTTGCTGGGAAATAGCATGGGGAGAGTGCTGTTTGTTGCACTCAGATCCTGCTTGCAGACTTCCCATAGGCATCCAGTTGGCCACTGTGAGAACAGGATGCTGCACTAACCCTTCTTTTCCCTTCAGTGATTTTTCATGCTACAAAAAGCTGCTTTGTTTACTTGGAGGAGGTAGCAGGAGCTAGAGATCATGTCACCTTTAGAGTTTTGGAGTACCGTAAATTGTCAGCAATATGCTGACACACAGTCTACTGAGGCACTGTTAGTATGAAGCAGATTTGCAGATTTCTGCTCTTAGAGGCTAATCCTATACGGTAGGTACACTTAAACTCACCAGTGAGTCCTGGTGTGACACAGGATTTACAGGTTTACTTCTATTACTCTCCAGCAAAATATGATTTCTTTTCTAGAACTGCCTTGTTCAAGGTCAAGAGCATAAAGTTTATCTGGTACATTTGACCTTCCGCCTTGTTATTAAGTATGTTGCCATGTGTGCCAAAAGAAACATTCATTCTTTTTTTACCTATGGTGATGAAGAATTACATAATAGAGAAAAATAAATAAACACCAGCCTGCATTCAGGCTCTATTAAGGATCGTTTCAAAATCTGATGTTACTCAATAGAGCCCAAGACTACTTCTTACTTTCGAGTAAATCCCCACTTTGCTCAATGGGACTTTCTGCCAGAGACCCACTCACATGGTTGTTTATCCCTGCCACAGAAGGGTGGTGGTCAACCACGTTTTACTCAAGAGCAGACCCACTGAAATTAATGAACCTGGCTAAGGAAATTAATCTCAGTGGGTCTGTTCTGAGAAAAAACTTGGCTGACTACCATCCTAAGTTGCTGTTCTCAAGTAAACACAAATATGACAGACGCACAGTAGCTGGCTGTTTACAGGGCCTCCTGGGCTATATGTGCAAAGGATGTCCGCATTCAGAGCTGCCTACTTGAATAAAATATTGGGTGGGGGCTTAGGTAAGCCCCACCTTACATAGCCCCTCAGAATTTGCGGCATATACACACGATTTGAATGGCAATGCCCAGCAACGTTTTTGGGAGGGACTCGACCCCCTCAAATATTTTATTTGGGGGACTCTGAAGGGCCTTCAGCCCGTAAGTTTGCTCCTATGTCTGCATTCATCCAGCAGTTGTGCACAGCATCAAAAAATGCAAAGGAGATCTTTGGTTTTCTTTTTGGTTTATTGATTTTCAGTTACAAAAGAATTTGACACAACCACGGAGAGAAAAGATACGATCAACAACAACAACAACAGGTTGGAGCACAGAGCCATCACAAAACAAAAAAGGGGAAAAATATAACAGAAGCAATCCCAGATCCTCGTTTCAGAGGGGCTTGCCCGTGGCTCCAGAGCACGAGGCCAGCTTCGCCTTCCTGCCCCCGGCGCGGCCTGGGAGGCGAAGAAAACAGCCCGAGCGGAGCCAGGCCTTCTCGCTCCGACGCCGGGCGTTGTGTTTACACGGGAGGAAAGCCCGCTAAGGCTTTTTTGCACGCCCAAGCAACCGCTCCGTCCCCCGACACGCCGCTCCTGCCTGAAGCAGCAGCAAGCGCGGCCCTCCCACCCGGCCACTCCTCCGCCGCCGCTGCCCCGTGTCCCCGCCTCCCCTGGCGGCCCCCTCGTTTCCTGCTGCTGGCGGAGGCCGAGGGAGAAGGTGGCGGTGGAGGCGGTGGACGGAGGACAAGAAGCGCCCCGCAGCCGGAGCGAGAGTCGTCCGCGGAGGAAGCGAAGCAGCAGCAGCGCCGCCGCCGCCCCCACCACCTCCTCCTCCTCCCGCTTTCCTTTCGTGTGTGTGTGTTTGTGTGCATTTGCTCCACTGCCGCCCCCTTCCTCCTCCTCCTCCGCTTCCCTTTGCAGCCCCTTCGCGTCTCTTCCTCCCCGCAGCCCGGGACAATAGAAGCAAGGGAGATGTCCTCCTCCGGCGGGGGCGGCGGCCACCAGCACAGCCAGAGCCGCGCCATTCCCACCCGGACGGTGCTCATCAACGACTCCTCGCAGCTACCTCATGACTATTGCACCACGCCCGGGGGGACGCTGTTCTCCACCACGCCCGGAGGTAACATCAGAGCAGTAATAATAATCCTCATCATCTTGATGCGCACGGACCTTGCCAGGAATTGTCTTTTGCGCATATGCTAGCGGGCATTGCAAAAGGGGGCGCGAGCGCGCGGGGTGGGGCGCCCTATAGGTCGGGGTGCAGGGAGGAAGAAAAGGAGGCGTTGCAGGCGCGCGCGCGAGCGAACATGGCCAGCTAGGCTTTAAAAAGGGGGACGAGGCCTCCAGAGGCGAGACGGGGTGGGCGTGTAATTTTTTTCTCTGTCTCCCCTTAATAACGTTGAGGAGGAAGTTGGGAAGCTAAGTCGCTATCGCAGAGTCTCCAGGCCATATGCTGGAAGTCCCCTTCGGTGGGACTTGCTCTGCCCGGGTCTGCAGGGGGCCCGCAAGAAAGACGCGTGTTGGCGCGCGCCCCGACTCATGGCGGCGAGGCGGTTCTCTCCCCCTCGTTGCCCGAAAGGGGACGCGGCTTTGGTGTACAAAGCATGGTGGGGAAGGGGGAGTTTGCCCTGTCTCCTCTCCCCGCCCCACTTCCCGTCGTTAGTTTGCATTGCCGCTTTCCCGGGCCGACCCGGGTCTAGCTAGGCCGCGCTCCCGGTGCGCGGGGCTGCTGGCGGCGAGTTATTTGTAAACAAGGCCCAGGGGCCTCGAGGAAAAAGCCCGTGACGGTTGCACAATAGCAGGGGAGGAGCGCCTAGGCGGGCGGGGGATTTCTCCGACAGCTGCAGCCCCTGCAGGGAGACGGAGCGCCGGCTCCGCCGAGGGGTCGGCCAGCCTCCCAAGACGGGGAGATCGAGGGATCCCGACCAAAAGAAACCGTGGAAGGATAACCCTTTTGCAGAGCTAGCGGGGATACGGATTGTGCCGCCACGTTGTTGTGCCAGCCATGTTTTGCACAAGCCTCATCTGTTCAGGCCTGTCCCTGGGAATTCAGCCTGCTGCTGCTTTCCTTAATGACTTTGTTTTAAAATTTAAAAGGCTCCGTCACCAGAGCCTCTGCGATCTTGTATGTTTTAAAAGGCATAAAGGGTCTCTGCCACTCCTGCATGGCCCTATAGTAAAATAAACTCCTTTGCTCCACCCTGAATAATTTATAAATGTTGTATTCTGTGGCATTTTACATGCATTGAATACATGAGGTATGACTGTACTGTACTGGCAGAAAGGTATGAAGGCAAGGCAAGCAAGATTCCTCATTTTACTGGTTGAGAGCTGGTTTGAGATTCCAGAACAGAGCAGGGTTTCTCTCACTCCCCCCCCTCCCCCAGTTGGGTAGGCATTGCACTTTTTCTGGTTCACAGCCCAAAGCTCATTGCTGAAAAATGTGGAAGTAGGTCCTGCATTCTGAGCTGTTTCTTTCTGAAAGACAAGACGAAAACAATGTGTAGGGCCTTGGAACCTGCTGCTTCTCTGTAGCCCAGACATTAAGACTTGGCCTGAAGTTTAGTTTCCAGCCACTTAAAAAGGCAGGCATTAGCAACTTTGCCCACCTTTCTTTTCATTATCTATGCTTGAAATGCTGAATTGCAAATTATGGTAGCATGTGGCTTCCATGGCATTAGAATCATTGCAGCTAACGAAGTTGGATCTGGACCTCAAAAGCAGGTGACACAATAAATATTTCAAGTCCTTAAGCCATAAAGTTTAAGGTGTCAAAATGTTCTTCATTTCATAAACTAAATGGTGACACTGTGCCAGTTCCATACCATTCATCTCTTCCCAACTTATCCTTCATGCCTGCCTTTGGCTGCTATTCATGTCATGCACACATGCTACTTTGATTTATGCATATGTAGGCATTATAGAGTGTGGGGCCCCTAAACCCTAGAAATTGATAAATGACAGAATTTTGATGATTTGGGATGTGAAGGGAGAAACACAAATTGCAGAGGAATTCCTGGGCTAGTCTATGCAAAACTACTGGCCAAGCTAGGGCCATTAAGAAACCATTGGGGGCCTTTGGCAGTGCAAAACAACTGCCCTCCCCCTTGCCCTGAGGTGTGAACAGAGACAGGGGTTTGGAAGGTTGACGGGTAACTGTGTGTTTGAGGTGTCAGAAAAAGGGAGTCTTGGTAGCAAGGATTTCTGGGAAGGAGAAGGAGGAAGAGAGATTGGAATCCATCTTTGGGCACTCCAGGACTTCTCTGGTGTACAAGCCTCTCTTGAAATGACTGTGCTGTGAGATCTGTACTCCCTCCATGCAGACTGAAGGTGAATAAACCATATTTCTTAAAGCTACAACAGTCCGCCATGTCTCAATTCTCCAAAGGAACACAGACCCTGGGAGCGTGCCTGGAACCCCATAGGCTTTTGCCACCAATTGGCAGAGAAAGGGGGAGGCACCCAACTTTTATAACTTAGAATTGCAGCCTTTCTTGCTACCCACTTTGCCGAGTCCTGGCAGGCTTGTAGGTTTAAAAAAGCTGCTTAATTTTACCTTTGCATGCAGCTAAAATTGCACCTCTTTGGAACGGGGCTACCTGTGAGCCTTCAAAAGGCCTTCTTATGGAGTTGCCGCTTTCCTTTTTTCAGTAGTAGATTCCCCTCATGAACTCACTGCTTCCTGTGTATTCTGCTTTTCCTCTTTTAATCTAATCATTCCAAATTACTTGTGATTTTGGACAGTACTCATCTGTTTCTTTGACACATGTTAATTTGCTGTCCTGTATGTCTGCGAAGGCTGCCTGCTGGATGAAAGTAATAGGAAGGGGTGTTATGCATAAAACAGTGACTGGAACCTCATTTCAACCTCCTTCACAGCAGCCTTCTAGAAGCCACATGCCTCTGGTTGGCAAGGCCAGAGGTGAAAGTGGGTGGAGCAAATAATGTAAATGTTACCACTGTACTAGTTTCCTTGCTCCAGGCAAGCAAAAAGCATTATCAGAACTCAAGGGCACATTCCTCCAAGGCAAAACGAGGGTGCCAAGTAGGGTTTGTGGGGTTTGTGGCTTGGTATGGGGGTTGCTATGAGGAGAGCCCCAGAAGCCAAGTAGAGCAGTGTAGGGGGCTGCGTCTGCCCTCCTGACCTGAGGTTCCCCATCCCTGGCATAGAAAGTGCCAGGTTGCAATTTTTTTATTCTGTTTTGATCCAAACTTGCTGTGATTGGGGATTTAACTAATTAAAATCAGTGACACGTTCATGCACTTAATATAGCCGTTAATATTCTACGCTTAGAACAAAATGTCCTCCAGTGATTAATTCAGTTATAATGGTAATGTTTTATTTGTGCACATTTAGAGCTCATGCAGATCATATATAACAGGGGTGGCCACCTCCCAAGAGACTCTGATCTACTCACAGAGTTAAAAACTGGGAGTGATCTACCCCCTTTGGGGGGGGGGGTTCAGGTCAAAGCTGTTGAGTTTTTTTAAGGAAGGGAAGCCCTGGTTTTTGGGGGTTTAGGTCAAACTTGTTGAGCTTCTTTTAGGAGGGAGGGAGGCCCATTTTTGTTTAGGGCTTCAGGTCATAGTTCAGCTTTTTTTTAGGGAGGAGGAAATTTTTGGGTGAGCTTTTTTTTAGGGGTGCCAGTGATCTACCAGTGATCTACCACAGACATCCAGTGATCTACTGGTAGATCACAATCTACCTGTTGGACGTGCCTGATATATAACATTACAGTTCTCTAAAACAGGTTTGGGGAACTTCTGTCCCTCTAGATCAGGGGTCCCCAGACTTACCGGCGTTTGGGCCGGTTCCCACCGCGCCGATCGCGCGGCGGGCCGGCGGGCGGGGGAGTGCGTGCCCGTGCGCATGCGCACGGGCGCTTACTGGCGCGGCGGCACGCTTCCAGGGTGGGAAAAGCGCCGAAAATCCGTTGTGCGCATGCGCGTGGGCCTCCCCCGACCCGGAAGTGCACCAGAAATGACTTCTTCCGGGTCGGGAGAGGCCCATACGCATGCGCACAAAGGATTTTCGGCGCTTTTTTCCCAACCCGGAAGAGCGCTGCCGCGCTGCGCACCGTAAGAGCGGGCGGCAGCGGTGGGCGGCGGGGGTCGTCGCGGGCCGGATTGGCAGGCTAATTGGGCCGCATCCGGCCCCCGGGCCGTAGTCTGGGGACCCCTGCTCTAGATGTTGCTAAACCACAACTCCCATCATACCTGGCCATTGGCCATGCTGGCTGGGGCTGAGGGGAGTTGTAGTTCAAAGCATCTGGAGCCTACTGAGTTGGGTAAGGCTGCACTAGATTCTAGTGCCTGTTGGTTTGGGGGATTTCTATAAGAAAAATTGGGCTAGGTTTTCCTTGCTCTGTTCCAGCAAGATACTTGCATTCTTGAGTAAAAGTGCATACTTGGGGGTCACTTGTCTATAAAGATGTAAGAAATCCGTACAAATACAATATCTTGCTTTATCATTTTAAAATTCTTTACTGGACAAGGGGGTTCTTTCCTTCCTTCCTTCTTAAAGGTAAGCCATGCTAAACTGGTCGACCTACCCTTATCTTACTGAATCTTCCTAGGTCGTTCCTATACTGAAATAATCATGAAAAAGGACAGAGCCTGCAGATGAAGCTGCCCTGTCTGCAGTTTGGCTTTGAAAACAATGTTAGGTGCCTGATACTATGATTCTGTGATCTCCAAACATTCATATTTTCATACTTTGAACCCGGGGTCATGTTTTGCTAGGCCACTTCTACTGTTCCAGGAATTGGAGCAAAATGGCAAGCATCAGAAATTGAATATTACTCCTGAGTGTAGCTGTAGATGTGTAAAGGAGAAGGGACTTAGAAGGACAAAGTATCAGCTTCTTAGGAGTGCCAGCAGTCATGAGGAGAAGGGGCAAAAAAACACAGAAATTTAGCAACATTTGGATTTGGTTCCCCAGCTTATACAGAGTTTCTTCTGTTTTGATAGAAGACAAATTCCATGCTCATTCTGATTTTGTTTTGTTTCGTTTGAAAGCACTGAGTGTGCCTTACTACCTGCTATGGACACTGGAACGTTGCCCAGGTCAACAACGGGTGGGTGGAATTAGATGGGTTCCAGGAGCAAAGAGACATGAATGTTCAAGTATTAACACTTCTGCTGAAACCTGCCTTGAAAAGTAACCTCTCAGCAGGCCTCTTAGGAGCCTTGTGGGCTGAAAACTTCAAAACCACAGTGTATGTGTCCCCACCCCCACCCCCCCGGCCCCAAATTCAGGCAAGTTGCCTGCTTATTTTCCAAGAACTGAAGAATATTGCCACCAGATAATCACAATCGTAATAAAAATTCCAATAGCATTTCTAGCTTTGTGCTTTGGAGAGGCAATGACTGTTCCTTGTGCCCCATCCCTCATATGTAGCTGCTAAGAAGATCTTTAATTTATAATCACTACAGGCAATCCTTGCTCAGTGACAATAGGCCTCACCACCCTGTCTTCAAGTTCAAGGGAGAAAGTAGCTTTCAGGCTCATTATTCCCTCTGGATTAAAGCTGCAAAACACAAGACACGTGTGCAAATACTTCGTTTCAGACTGCTGCGTTGCTTGGGGCGGTCAAGATCAAGGGCCCAGAGTTCCGAGACTGTTCAGGCGCAGAGATAAACCGATAAGCTAGCACATAAAAATAAACTTTGTGTGCATGTTTGGGGTGAGAGGTAGACTACGGGATCAGAATCATTCTTGTTGACCTCAGTTTCCCTGAGCTTGTAGTCTTGTGTTTGTTCTGTTGTTCAAACACGAAGAGGAGTTTTTCTTTTGGTACAGAATACAAAGTATTTTTGTTGCCAAGTAGCCCGCCCATGGGTGAGACATTTGAAATGAACAATGAAAATGGGGGCAAAATTGCATTATGCTGCTTTTTCGGGAACTCTGTTTGGGATGGTGGAATAAGTGAGCTGGCAGATTTGGCTAGGAAAAACCCTTACATTGCAATGCAGCATTGCAAACGCGCTGTTCGCCTCTCCCCCAGTATTATTGCTTATCTTGGACCGTAGTGGGTAGGGTATATTTTGGCCCTGTACTTTATTTTACTTATTCAAAGCTACAGTTTACACATACTGTGTATATCAAGTTTGAGTTTCATAAAGCCACCACACTGGGGGGGGGGGGAGTTTATGGATTATAACTTTTAGTTCAGTTCAGTTATGGGTAGAATTTAACAGCTTCTTTTTCAATAGTATTTCCAAGTGATCAGCTATTCTAATACGTGCTTCTAACCCTCAGCTTGCACCTCTCAGTTTCAAATGCCTTTGCTTACTTTCCTTTTCGTATCTGTATTTTAATGAGGTTAATGACCAGAAAAATGACTACGAAACTGGCCCTTGAGCTGTTCCTCAGTGTCAACCGCAGCATCTGTTGGTTGCATTGCTGTCAGCAGAGAACATAACAGAACCCACAGAGCTGCCTTTTAGCCGGCCCTTCTCCTTCAAGTTGGCTTTTGGGACAAGTTATGCGTCTAAATTCCATCGCTTGCAGTGCCTTCACATATAATGGGGACTGTTACGCGGACATTAAACTACTACTTTAAAGGCAATGCCACTGAACTCAGTGGTACCTTTTCCAAGTTAAATGTGATTGTTACGGGGAAAATTCGTCGGCCAGAGCCTGCGGGTCCCTGCGGAACAAAGAAGGAGTCCAGCCACCAACCGGAGCAAATAACGTAGACCAAGGTTTATTGCGCAACAGGTTCAAAGAGGAATTGAACCCTGAGCATGGGGCAACGTTGACTTTTAGAACTTCCCACCACATCCCAGGATACAGTTCGCACAGCATCATTGATGCATCATTTTTACATCACTGACATGTCACCAAAGGGGAGGGGTAGACAGGGGTTACACTACTGTAGTTCAGCCTTGACACACATGTCCATACAAGTCCTTGGTTCAAGATTTTGTTGTTGTTGTTGTTTAGTCGTTTAGTCGTGTCCGACTCTTCGTGACCCCATGGACCATAGCACGCCAGGCACTCCTGTCTTGCACTGCCTCCCGTAGTTTGGTCAAACTCATGTTCGTAGCTTCGAGAACACTGTCCAACCATCTTGTCCTCTGTCGTCCCCTTCTCCTAGTGCCCTCAATCTTTCCCAACATCAGGGTCTTGTCCAGGGAGTCTTCTCTTCTCATGAGGTGGCCAAAGTATTGGAGCCTCAGCTTCAGGATCTGTCCTTCCAGGGAGCACTCAGGGCTGATTTCCTTAAGAATGGATAGGTTTGATCTTCTTGCAGTCCATGGGACTCTCAAGAGTCTCCTCCAGCACCATAATTCAAAAGCATCAATTCTTCGGCGATCAGCCTTCTTTATGGTCCAGCTCTCACTTCCATACATCACTACTGGGAAAACCATAGCTTTAACTATACGGACCTTTGTCGGCAAGGTGATGTCTCTGCTTTTTAAGATGCTGTCTAGGTTTGTCATTGCTTTTCTCCCAAGAAGCAGGCGTCTTTTAATTTCGTGACTGCTGTCACCATCTGCAGTGATCAAGGAGCCCAAGAAAGTAAAATCTCTCACTGCCTCCATTTCTTCCCCTTCTATTTGCCAGGAGGTGATGGGACCAGTGGCCATGATCTTGGTTTTTTTGATGTTGAGCTTCAGACCATATTTTGCGCTCTCCTCTTTCACCCTCATTAAAAGGTTCTTTAATTCCTCCTCACTTTCTGCCATCAAGGTTGTGTCATCTGCATATCTGAGGTTGTTGATATTTCTTCCGGCAATCTTAATTCCTGCTTGGGATTCATCTAGTCCAGCCTTTCGCATGATGAATTCTGCATATAAGTTAAATAAGCAGGGAGACAATATACAACCTTGTCGTACTCCTTTCCCAATTTTGAACCAATCCGTTGTTCCATATCCAGTTCTAACTGTAGCTTCTTGTCCCACATAGAGATTTCTCAGGAGACAGATGAGGTGATCAGGCACTCCCATTTCTTTAAGAACTTGCCATAGTTTGCTGTGGTCGACACAGTCAAAGGCTTTTGCATAGTCAATGAAGCAGAAGTAGACGTTTTTCTGGAACTCTCTAGCTTTCTCCATAATCCAGCGCATGTTTGCTATTTGGTCTCTGGTTCCTCTGCCCTTTCGAAATCCAGCTTGCACTTCTGGAAGTTCTCGGTCCACATACTGCCTAAGCCTGCCTTGTAGAATTTTAAGCATAACCTTGCTAGCGTGTGAAATGAGCGCAATTGTGCGGTAGTTGGAGCATTCTTTGGCACTGCCCTTCTTTGGAATTGGGATGTAGACTGATCTTCTCCAATCCTCTGGCCATTGCTGAGTTTTCCAAACTTGCTGGCATATTGGGTGTAGCACCTTAACAGCATCATCTTTTAAAATTTTAAATAGTTCAGCTGGAATATCATCACTTCCACTGGCCTTGTTATTAGCAGTGCTTTCTAAGGCCCATTTGACTTCACTCTCCAAGATGTCTGGCTCAAGGTCAGCAACCACACTACCTGGGGTGTACGAGACCTCCATATCTTTCTGGTATAATTCCTCTGTGTATTCTTGCCACCTCTTCTTGATGTCTTCTGCTTCTGTTAGGTCCTTACCACTTTTGTCCTTGATTATGGTAATCTTTGTACGAAATGTTCCTTTCATATCTCCAATTTTCTTGAACAGATCTCTGGTTTTCCCCATTCTATTGTTTTCCTCTATTTCTTTGCATTGCTCATTTAAGAAGACCCTCTTGTCTCTCCTTGCTGTTTTTTGGAAATCTGCATTCAGTTTCCTGTATCTTTCCCTATCTCCCTTGCATTTTGCTTGCCTCCTCTCCTCCGCTATTTGTAAGGCCTCGTTGGACAGCCATTTTGCTTTCTTGCATTTCCTTTTCCTTGGGATGGTTTTCGTTGCTGCCTCCTGTATAATGTTACGAGCCTCCATCCATAGTTCTTCAGGCACTCTGTCCACCAAATCTAAATCCTTAAACCTGTTCCTCACTTCCACTGTGTATTCATAAGGGATTTGATTCAAGGGATTTGATTTGGTTCAAGATTAGCATAGGCAAACAACTCTGAAGCACCACCACCCAAAGTACAATAGAACGTCCTTTGCATGTTTGGACCCCTGGACAAGTCTGCTGATGGGATTAAGCTTTCCTTGGCCAGAGATCAGCTCAGCAATTGTCACCTCTGGGCACTTCCTGGAGTCCCTTTTTCAAGGGCAAAATAGCCTTGGAATGGAGGGAACTGGCATAGGAGTTGATTTTATATGATTTTTAAAGCTACGTAGGTAACTTCCCTGAGCTGTCAAGTCGAAAGGATAAATTTATAACATTTAACATCTTTAAAGATGTGCTGCCCCCGCCCCCCCCCCCGTAATTTCTGTAACAGTGATCAAAGTGTAGGATTGCAAGACTGAGCTGGGTCAGCTAGTAATTTAGGAAGGAAATACTTTTCAGCAACAGAATAGACATCTTTGTGGAAGTTACCAGGCCGGGGTGGGGGTGGGGGAGACATCTCCTGACCATACTTTTGCCTGTCCCCACTCCTCCTTCAGCAGAAATCTCTGAGCTCAAGTCCAGCAATTGGAACAAAATGTATAAATTGCATATTTTTTCTTCCAATTCTTTATCCTTGCTGTTCGTGTCCTCTTGCAGAAATGGGGAGTTTTGTGTTCTGATTTATTGTAAACTGGCTTTAGAATAAATACTGCAGAATAAAAAATGGGAGAGCTGCAGAAAAAAGGCTATGAAGCAGAGAGAATAGGTTCCTGGGAATGTGCTAAATGTCAACAGCAACAGGTGGTTACTGGAAACCTCAAGTGCCTTCTTTCTAGGTTCTTAAACTGAAACGACTTAAATGTTTTCAGTATTTTCTCTTAAAAAGCTGTTAGGATTTTGTGCATGTTATTTTAATCTTGTAAATAGGCCTGCAAAAGTTGCTATCCCTCAAGCCTTGCTCCTGTGTACCTTTTAAATACCTGCCTTTAGTCAGTTTTGTAACATTTGTGGCCTGAAAGAAAGGTTGGCAGTGCAGGGAACAATTCTTGTCTTGTTTACAAAAGCTTCCTTTGCTGTTCCATTAGAAATGTTGCTTACCTTTCACAGCTGATCTGGGCGAGTGGTTGTTTACAAGCCTGGGTTGTTCAGTTTCTGCATTACCTCTGCATCCTAGGAATGTGCACAAACGGTGCTGTTATAAGGGTTTCACGCTTCTAATCTTAGTGCTGCATGATTCATCGTAAGGGAGGAAGCAGTTGCTTAGCTGTGTTGGGCCCAAGCCATTAAAGGGCTCTTAGGTCCCACAGTAAAAGCCACAGTTTGGTTGTTTGTAGTACTTCTGCAGCCACTCAAGCCATTTTGTTTACTGACTGCAGAAGGAAACTGGAGGCTCAGGTGTATAGCTCCAAAATTGAGCCAAATGATGAAGATGGGATTTAAGAAGTGCAAGAGGTAAATATGTGACCAGATATGGGGAGTGGGTGGGTTGGAAGAGAAGTATGTTCCATGTGCTTCCCTGCCTCCCTGTTAAGTCTTTAAAAGTCGCCTCCTGTTTCTGAAGTGTTCAGCCTTGCCTCACTTTTCTCCCTTTCACATACAGAGATGGAATTCATTCCAGACTGGTGCCCCTTGGTTTCATTCAAACCAAACAACCGGATAACTGCTCTTGAAACTTTACAGCACTGTTGTTCAGATAACAGCTCTGCTCTTACTGTGAAATGAAGCAGAGTTCATAATATTGCCTTCCAAAAGGAGCTCTGTGGTAACAGAGAACAGCTTGTTTGACCACGAGAATTTCCTGTAAATAAACAGTCCCCAGAGTTTTATTGTTATGTGGCATGTTGTCAGAGACAGGGTTAGAAACTGGGATAGAAAAACTAGGAGCCAAATGGCTTCTGGGACCTGGGTTGTGGGTGCCAAAAGAGAATGTTTGATCACCACTTTGGGGAAGGGGGGTGTCGGCAGCACTCCTTATTCTTTTGAGAAGCATGAATTAATATGCAATTCACATGACACATTCCCTGTTTCTCCTAAAATAAGACGTAGCCATAATATAAGCCATACCCTGAAAATAAGCCATAGTGATAGGCAGTTCAACATTGTAGGTTAAACTGTATCATATTTAATTTTAAAAAATAAGACATCCCCTGAAAATAAGCCATAGTGTATTTTTTTGAGGAAAAATAAATATAAGACGGTGTCTTATTTTCAGAGAAACATGGTTATTATCACATTTTTAGCAGAAATGGTTAATGTATGTTTAATTTGGTGTTACAGTGAAAATATTGGTACCATACTTCAGTTTTCAAAACACTCTAGTCTTTGTTAAACTCCTTAATATATATTCTCTCCTGGTGCAAAAAATGGCAGCTACACTTTTTGAAGTGCTCGCAAATGGAGAATCTTTAGGCACAAAATGCACCTGGCGCCCTGCTAATTTTGAACCCTGGTCAGAGACACAAACTTCTCTGTTTTCTCCTTGTATTCATAGAATCATAGAATTGTAGAGTTGGAAGGGTCCCTGAGGATCATTCTAGTCCAACCGCCTGCAATGCAGAAATATACAGCTGTCCCATATGGGGACCGAATCTGTGACCTTTGTGCTATCAGCACCATGCTTTAACCAACTGAGTTAGCCAGGCATCTCAGATTAGAACATGAACTCTGCTGGATTTGAGACCAAGGTCTATCTAGTCCAGCGTGCTGTTTCTCTCAGTGGTCGATGTCTGAAACTACCAAGAAACCACAGGCAGGGCATTAAAGCAAGTCTCTTCCCCCTGTTGTGTTGCCCTCAGCTCCTGGTATTCCAAGGCACGTTGCCTCTCAGCATCCCTTCCTGTTGAACTGATGTGAAAACCACATGCACCCTTAACAGGACTGCAGGGAAGCAACATGAGGAGTCTCCGTCTATATCTATATCTATATCTACATGCTACACATGTAGTCAGATGTGGCATCTTTAGAATATATAGATAAGAAAACTGGTTTTCATCTCTCCTAGGAAATTGGCATCCATGCATCGTAGTCAGTGAATGCTGTTTCTTTAAAAAGAAAATAGAGCCATACCCACTCAACGTGAAAATGACAGTCTGTTGATTCAACTTGCAGTACAGTTCTAAGTCTGTTCACTCAGATATAAGCCCTAGTTTGTTCAATGGTAGGGTTCCCATATTTAAAAAAAGTTAAAACTAGGATAGCCCGGAAGTTGTTGAGCTTTCTTTAGACGAACCCCTGTGTTGTTTTACAATAAACACAATTTTTCGATTGAATTGCCTAAGATCTAGAACAAAGCACCACCTTTCGGGGACACACACACACACACACACACACACACACACCCCGACGTCAATTCCGGACATATGGCAGCCCTATTCATTGGGATTTATTCCCTTCTAAAGAAGTTTACTATTTGCAGCAAATTAATTAGCAAACTGATGAGAGCTTGTATAAAGACTTGGGCCTTACTTGAGTTATTATATGAGTATTGTTTGTAACCTCATCTATTGGAAAACGATTCTGATAGGCCAATTATCTTCTTCCCCCGCCCCCAGGTACCCGAATCATCTATGACCGCAAGTTTCTGTTAGATCGCCGGAATTCTCCCATGGCTCAGACTCCTCCTTGCCACCTTCCAAATATCCCAGGAGTTACCAGCCCTGGTACAATGACTGAGGATTCCAAAGTGGAAGTAAACAACCTGAACAATCATGATGGGAAACCTATAATTGGTAAGAGCATAGCTGGAAGTAAGGCACATTTTGTTGTATAACTTTTCCATGATCGACTCTTAGGGTTTCGTAAAGTTTTGCTTCAAAAATCATGTCATTCCTTTCCTCAGGGCAGCATATATCCTTTTATTTCAAAGTTGTGGGATGTAGTGCTTTTCTTTGCCTTCAAGGAGCCTCTGCGTATGGAGTGCAGACTCCGTGAACGGTTGCACTGATCTTGTGGGGGTTGCTTATATGCTGAATTTTCGCCCTTAGGCTATTAGAGGCTCTGTAAAAGCCTCAGTTGATTGACAAACAGGAAACTGCCTCCTATTCTGTCATAACTATTTCACATTGGTGAATTACTAGAAGATTGTAGGTCACACAATCTCCACCTTCCCAATGTTATATTTTGATAACATAACTTGCTCGCATAGACTAACTGGAGCATGAAATATCCATTAGGAGAGCTAGATTTCAAGCCATCCATTAGGACTATTGGCTGCAAGCGTGTATTTAGGCTAAATGGGAGTTGGACAGCAAACCTATAGTAGGGGAAATGAGTCCAGTGGCATCTGGCATGCATTTTAATACAGTGGTACCTTTACTTACGAATTTAATGCATTCCGAACGCACATTTGTAAGTCAAAAAAATGTGTAAGTCGAATCCCATAGGAATGCATTGGGAGAAAAAAATTCGTAAGTAGAAGCAACCCTATCTAAAAATTCGTAAGTAGAAAAAATCCTATCTAAACCGCATCCAAGATGACGGGCGGAGCTCCATTCGTAAGTAGAAACATTCGTAAGTAGAGTTATTCGTAAGTAGAGGGATTTGACTGGTCCCAAACATGAGTTATTGGTAATTGTATTTAAAAATGGTAATAAATGTGTGGATTTTGTGATGTACAGGCATAACACCAGGAAGATAGTGATCAAGTTCACAGCAGAAACATAGTTCAGAGCATGCTATATGTATGTTCTGTATACTGTATATGCTTAAAGTTCTGCCCCCTGCTTCAGCGATGATAACAATAATTAACACAAAATCAGATCAAACAAATTGGTAAACAGCAGAATTCTAAAAATAGGGTGGCAGATACAAAGAATAAAAAGCAACTTAGCTGACTAGTCTTGGGAAATAGAAAGGTTTTCACTTGGTGCCTGGAAAAGGGATTGTCAAACTGCAGCCCTCCTGAAGTTGTTGGACTACAACTTCCATCCTATATGATCATTGGCCATAGGGGCTAGGGTTCATAGGATGGAAATTGGAGCCAAGGTTTAAAAAAGGGGGGGGGGGGAGGATTCAACCACCAATCACAAAAGAGAAACACACATTATTTCAAGCAAAAAAGGGTGGGGGATAAAAGAATGTAAAATGATATGGTTTTGTGGTTGGTGGGTTTTTTTTGTTTTTTGTTTTGCAATGAATGAACTAAAACAAATAGTATTCCCCATCCCTGGGAGAAAAGCCTTGTAAAGTTAAGGCAAGAGATGGTCAACTTTAGGCTTACCATACAATCCCATCAGCCTCTGCCAGTATTGCCAGTGGTTAGTTGTGCTCCAGAAACGTCCTCAGGGCCACGATTTCCTCATCGCTGCGCTAGAATGAAGTAGCACAGTCTTGAGGATGTAGAATAAACTGTACCACTTGAGGATACAAAAAGTGTATACAGACTTGTATGGATTGGTATTTTTTCATATTTTTTAATTCTTTCTCTCTCTCTCTCTCTCTCTCTCTCTCTCTCTCTCTCTCTGTGTGTGTGTGTGTGTGTGTGTGTGTGAATAAAAGTGACAAAATGAGGAGTTTTGCTCCACATTATGAATTATATATATGCATATATAAACACCAGCAGCTGCATACTCTGTCTGGAAATGATTCCAGACCAGTCCTTTTTGCTGTGCTGTTTTTCTACTTAGAAGGAATTTTGTATTATTTTTAATGCACTTTTGTGTGTGTGTGTGTGTGTGTGTGTGTGCGCGCGCGTACACACACACACACACACCCCACAACTACAACTACAATCTGAACAGCACACACCCCTGTCTCCTATATGTATTAATGAGGCCTGCTTCAAATGTCATGGAGGGCTGACAGAGAAACTCGCTGTGCCTCTTAGGAGGACACTTCAAACTGTACACGCATGATGCTTCCTCAACCCACCCCTTACTGACTTGCGTGCTCTTGTCCTTCAACCAGGTGATGATGCTCAGTTTGAGATGGACATCTGATCTTCCATGATGGGCAACCATGGGGAGACAGCAACTCCCGATCACCTGTGCACATCTGATTTGGCCAACAGGATCAACAACTGAAGGATGGAAGAAGAAGAAGAAGCTGTTTTCCACTGGAATCTTCACTTCAGCTTTTGAAGTGCCAAAGGATAAGAGGACTATTCACCCCCCTCCCCTTGATTCCCATTAGCCATGCAATGCTCCCCCCCTCCTTTGCTGCCCCCACACTTTTTGTTTTTAACCCTTTCATCTCCCTGGTTTGTGACTGAATGGAAACCCATGGTAAATTTATAGAGCTAATGATTGTCCGTTGGCTTCTCGCACTTTAGAGACAACTTATAAAATCATGCACACGCGAGAACTTGGCTTCCATCAGCATTTGGATAATTATTGCAAAAAACAAAACACAAAAAAGGGCCACGGAAGGGGTGGATATATGCTTGAAGGGACACAACATTGCCGTTGTTCTCCTCTCCCTTAACTGCTGTCAATTTAATCCCAGTTGGTAACCTGTTTCTGCGTATCTTTCATTTGTGTGTACAGTGAACTCACTTGGGTTCCTCCGCTTCTCCTTACTAATTGGTATATCTCTGCACTTGGTGGGGTTCTGTCTTGTACAAGGGCTTTGCTGTGACGCCTTTCCAAATTACAAGTTCCTATCCTGTTCCTTTTAGAAGAACAGGTGGGAAACCTAGAAAGAACCACCAATCAATTTCCTCCTAGTGCCTCTTAGAAACTCCCCATTTCAAAAAAACAAAAACACCCCTTCTCTTTTCAGCTTCCTAATTTGAACCCATCAGTGTTAAAGGAGAACCACATTTCGTTCTGACTTAATACTATACTTGATGGTCCTCTGGACTGTTTGTCCTCAAGTCTACTCTTCCCATTTTTGCTGCTGTTAACATCTGCCGGATTCTTTCCAAGTCTACTATTGTGCCAAAAGGACTAATGGAAACACCCTGGCTGTGCTTGACTAGAATAGGCTTTGCAAGAGTCTAGTGCTCTTGCATAAGCTTGGGACACCCTAAGATTTACTTACTGGGCTGTTGGAATATTCTGATTTCATGGTGTGTGACTTCAGAGGATTTGGGGCGGCAGGCAATCAAAAGGTTAGTGAGCCTATTGGAGCAAAACCACCCAGCTGTGATCCTGTTCACCCATCTTCTTGCACATTTCCTGAATTCACACATTACTAAATCAGCTGGGAGAGCAGGCAGCAAGGTACCCTTTAGTTGCTGATGGTCTCACTTAATTTGATTCTTATGGCTGAACTGCTTGCCTGGGCTTGAAAGGGAGAGAGACCACTCATCATGGGAATTACAAGGCAGGCAGGCTACCTTGTGAGAGTGGATGAGTTCATGCCTTGGTTGTGGTGCTAGCCCATAACTTGAAATGTGTAAAAATGCATCTCCCTAAGGCTGCAATATTCTGTCACGTTTAATTGGCTAGACCGATCCATTAAAACCCATTTTCTTGAGTAAAAAAGACAAACCTTTTTTAATCTTGACTATTTTTAGCATGAGTACCTAGCAAAACCTACATGCAGGCAGCCAAAGAGACACAACAGGAAGGAATGTTTCGAATATGATACTGCTTATGAGACATGGCGTGCATCAATATGCCAGGTATGTTAAGTTTCCCTCCCTGCAAACAATTTTTATTAATGCACACAGTTGGTAGGTTGATTTACATCACTCCGTGCATGTTTACTTGGAAGTAAGTTGGGCTTGGAACACACAAAAAGCATGTTCAAGAAGACAGCTGCTAAGGTTCCTTTGCTTAGATGTCAGCCTTCTCACAGGTACCAAGCGTTTGATGGTTGCAGCGGTTCATACGGTATCAGCAGTGCTTTTTTTCTGGGGGGATGCAGGGGAACGCATACCCTAGCCTAAACATTTTGTGAATCTAAGTTTGGCCTCATTGAGGGGCAGTATTTCAATATGTGTAGGAAAATGAGAGTACCCCTAAACATTTTTTTTTTTTAAAAAAAGCACTGGGTATCAGTATGCCATGGCGCCCCCTCTTTCCTGGGGCAGCATCTCACCCTGCTCTGGCAGTGTTTGCAAATGGGATGAGTGGATGTCACAGTGTGATGTGGCAATTTCCCCCAAAGGATTTCATTCGGTTGTAGCTTGGTAGTTGTAGCACGGTGTACCCCAGCCTCAGGGAAAGTGGCAGCCACGCTATACTTGTAACTTCTGAATCGGTCCTGGGAGTTAAGCTGAACACAAATGAATGGATATCAGTGACAGAGAAAACTTTCAACACATGAACTCATCCCTTGGAATAGAATTCTGCCCCTAACATCTCTTCTATAAATTGGCAAAGATCTTTCCTCTTCTTGCGATTTAAAAGGGAGGGTTTAGTAACTGGGGTTTTTTCCCTTTTTGCCTGCACTAAAATGTGAATATAGGAGCAAAATTGCTTTGTAACTGTTGATCTCTCAGGAATAGGCTCTGCTTGCAATGTTTCTGGGGAAGGCAACACTGCCCCTTAGAAGTGGTGGTGGTGCAAAAGCGAACTAAGCTGTGATAAGCAGAGGGGGTGCTATTTAGCCGCGTTGCAAAACTTCCTGATTTTGCTTTGTTTTTGGTCAGGGTAGTTCTGAAGTGCACTATTAAGTCCAGCCCAGAATCAGGGCACAGTTGAATTGTCATCCTTCCTCTTGCATAATTGCCAGCAGTTGTTTCTGGAACCTCGTCTGCTTTTCTGTTGATGAGGCAGAACAGAGACCGTTTGCTCTGCAATGCTGACAGTAGTAGAACTCGGATTTGTCTATGGCCTAAGCCAATTTAGGCTGCAGTCGTAACCCCATTTACCTGGGAGTAAGCCCTGTTGAATTCAGCAGGACTTAACTTCAGGGTAGACATCGTTCGGAATGCGCTGTTAGTTGGTGAGGTGGAGGAAGAGGAGGAGAAGGGCTGTACTTCAATTTCTAAGGGGTTTACATACTATGAAAGACATTTGGTAGTACCATTCCTTCCACTTCATAACAGAAAGTATATCCCTTAGCATGAAATGCATCAGGACTTCCTATGTGTCACAATCAGTTTAGTTGCTGCTGCTGTTGCCTCCCTAATCTTTTGGACAAAGATAAGGAAAGAAAGGCTATTTGAATAGTTCAGTGTAGGTGATCCGATTTCTCTCCCTTGTTCTGCACCAAGTTTCCTGCATGTCTCCAGGCAAGTCTCTCTGTGCCTCAATTCCACACTTGTTAAGATGGGGACAATAGACTTCTACCTCACAGGGTTGTTGTGAGGATAAATTGGTAGATATTTGCGAGGCACTCACCCCCCTCCAAAAAAACAAACCCCTGGCACAAGTGCCAAGAAGAAACCAATAAATCTTACATTTCTTTTAATACCCAGCCAGGTGGTTCAGTCTTGGCCATGAAAGAAGAAAGGTTGCTAGCATCTCCTGGATTATTTCCCTATAGTGAACAACTTAGTTTTTAAGAGAGCATCATTTTGATGGAACAAAGGTTGAGGCCAGCAACAGTTGCTCTGAGAGCTGAATGGGCTAAGGCAGGCATCCCCCAAACTGTGGCCCTCCAGATGTTTTGGCCTACAACTCCCATGATCCCTAGCTAACAGGACCAGTGGTCAGGGATGATGGGAATTGTAGTCCAAAACATCTGGAGGGCCACAGTTTGGGGATGCCTGGGCTAAGGGCTCCTTGGTGCCTTTCCTCTGCAGAGGCTATGTCAGAGGTTTATCCCCTTTGTGCATTTCATTTGCCCAGTCCCTTTTTGCTTGTGACCTGAGTAGCCAAGCTGCCCAGGGAGAGAACTTTTTCTGGGGAGATGGCAGAAAGTCCTTTCCCTGTGACTCTGCTGAAGAAAAGGGCTGAGATAACAGCATAGGGATTGGGGGAGCTATATGGAAGGGCCCTGGGCTGCCTGCTGCCCATCACTTCTCTAGCATACAGCAGTGCTGGGCCGAGCCAACTGAGCATTAAGCCTACACAGCAGCCTTTATCGTTCTGGCTGTCTAGTTTGAAGGAGGGGAGAGAGTCCTTTAAATGCCAGTGCCGTTGCAGTTCTCTGTACAGTCTTCTTGCTGCACCATTTCATTCAGAGCTGCATCTTATGCTTCCAAGTGGTGCTCCAGTTTATGCAAAGATCAAACCAATTCCCCATCAGGTTATGAGTTGTGCTGATTGAACAATCACAAATACATATTCAGTGGCTTGCCATTTTAAGACGACAGAACACACAGGCACTCAGAACATGCCCTTTCCCGTTACTATTAATCCTGATTCCAAGATACAAACTAATATATATTTTGGGGGTTATTTACCGCTTTCAGTCAGGTGAGACAATGGAAATTGTTTCTGGCCTGTGTTCCTGATACAGGCGGCCGTGTTGCATCACAGATGCTGCAGGGCAGTATTTTGATTAGTAAATACATTTCGGGGGTCGAGCAGTTTTTAGGACCCTGGAACTCATTTTTTTTAAGATGCGGGAAGGAGAGAAGAATTGGTCCCATGGGGATAATTTTAGTAGCTTCATGAAACCAAATGATGCGCCCCAGCCAATCATTAGACTTAAGATGAGGCAGCTTTTGAAATGGCTCTCCTGGTCTCTGTTTCCCCAAATGTAATCAAAGGAATGCAACCTGCCAAATTAACTTTTAAAAACATTCTTCTTCAAAGAGTTGGTGCACTAAGCAGTTCAACACCGCATGCAGAAGACTTGTTTTGTAAATCACTGTTACTGCTCTGGTCATTTGTGGCACTTGTCTGTAGTTGACCAGAGGAAATTTTCGCAGAAGCTGGTTTAGTCTTTTAGGCTGTTTCAGTAATGCAGGCATATGCGGGCAGAAAGGCTAGTACAAGTCATTTCATGGACAACTGCAAGGCTGGATATAACATTGGGTAATCTGAACATCTTTATTTAAAAATTGTGCCTCTTCCAACAGTTTCCTCTTGGAAGCTAGCAGGGGGAGCAAATAGGGCAGGTCTTCATATTGGTTAGTTTATTCTATCCTAAAACATAGACTTTTTTTGTTGAAAAAGGAAAGTGTCCTGAAGTGCCAGAGATTTGAGTTGTATTGGAAGAGCCCGTTGAAAATAAGAAGCTGTCATTTCCTTCTGTTCCCGGCTCTGCTCAGTGATGTGCCGTTAATTGCATCCCTTAAATTGCCGACTTCTTAAAAAAAAAAATTAAAAAAGTTTTCAGGTTAAAACAACAATGCAGAATTGGGACCCTTTATATACAGGTCATCCTCCTTCAGTGCTCCAAGAATCCATGGAAGTAGGATTTCTAATCAAACCTTCCCTTGAATATTGCATCACATACTGTAGTTCTAGGTGTCTGCAGCCAAAGGATCTACTTTTTTTTTTTGCCTTGAGAAAACTGATTAGCCAATTAAATATATCTTTTAAACCTGCTGGCCCCTCTCTTTGACCTAGTTGTATTGAAAAGCACATTATTCTTTCCTCCCCCCCCTAAAAAAATAGTAAAGGTATTCCTTCCTCATTTATGAATGTGGCTACTATAGAGGTATGCAGTGCCTATAGGAATTCTGCAAGGCCTATAGAAACCCGTCTTACAGCCTGATCCTGTGCATGCTTACTTGGAAGTAAGCCCCAATGAGTCCGCATAAGGTTGCAGCCCTAGCAGTTACACCAGCTGCTTATTGAGTTTTCCTTCTTGGTTTGCGTTTTGTGTTTTGATAATAGCATAGTACATCATCATCCCATTACAAGATCCCATTAAGCTCTTGTAACTTATGGAAATATAAATCTTCATTGGCATGGAGCCCAAATGAATTCCAAGGGCCCCTACATCATTTTGACAGTTTGGAGCTAATGGAACGGATTACAGTCCACCATATGGAAAGTTGCACCTTTTCTAAAAACAACAACAGTGCAGTTTTCTGCAACTGCACTGAGGAATGGTGTTTAACCCTCTGCAGTCACTTAAAAATGTTTGCTGCTGACTTTTATGCTGTAATGATGTTACTTGAAAGATTTCTACTTGATGGCTGAGTGAGTAAAAAGTTAACAAACAAACAAAAGAACCTGACAGCAAGTTAGTATTTTTATACCCACGAACTCAAAACTGCAATTACTTTATATTGTGTCTTCCTCACAATGTCACCACCAAAGCTATACGATGGGTGTTTGGATTTCGTTTTATCTTGCTTTTTAAAAGCATCTTCGGGTGGCTGAGACTCCCAAGTGCTGTTGTGACAACTCTGATCTATACCAGTCATTTTAGATTAACGGGGCTGCAATATTTAGTCTATCAAACATTTTGGTCAGCTGAAAAAAGGCAACAGTAGATTGCAAAAATAAACTCTAATACAAGCACTTATACAAATTGCAGTGAAAACACCCATTTTAGAGCTTCCCAAAAAAAAAAATTGTGAGAGAAAAGGGGTAATATATCTTTTAAGGCGATGTTACCCTTTATTTGGTATGTTTTTTAAAAAAAAGCTATTGTATATGCAGATATATGCAGTTGTAATTAGTTACCTGACTAAAACTTAACAATCAGCTAATATTTATTTAATCACTTGACAGCCTTATTGATCAGTCTATATCAGCTTGTCTTTATGCACACTAGTAAGTGGTGAGTCAGGGATGGCTAACGTCTGTATTCTGTGGCTGTTCTGGAGGCCAGAAATGTGTTTTGCCTCCCAAACTGGATGGCCAGGCAGATTCTGTAATAAATGGTGCAATCTTCTTGCAGTAAAGGGGCATCACAGTTGTGTCTGAGCCCAGACATTGCATGCAAAAAGCCAAAGAGAGTTGTAGCATGAACCGTATCTCTTGCATACCCCCCTTGCAAACATCCCCCCCCTTTAGTGCTGAAATTGTAGGATACATTTTACTATGCCTTTGATTAAAGTACATTAGTGCCACTAGCTAATACAGTATTGGAAGATTGGGAATTATGAGGCTACCCTGGAAGAAGGAATAGAGCTGCCCTTATCGCCTAGTGTAGTAAGGAAGCAAATTGTGGCTTCAAACATTGCGACGTTAAGAAGACACATCTGATGTGGGGCAGGGGGAGCAACCACTGAAAAAGAAACCCCAATGACGGGGCAGTGGTATATGATTTTGGGGCATGTTGCCAGAAATACCTAGATAACATGCATTTTGGGTGTGCCTTCATTCTGAGATAACAGAGAATGTGTACAAAACGCCATGCAAAAAAATAGGGTAAATGTGGTGCATACATTGGCTGAAACCTGTGATAGGAGTAGCAGTTTTCTGCTTCTACTTGGCTTCAAAACTTCCAGCTTTCTGACATAACTGCCACTGAAAGGAAAATGTGCCAGGAGGCCTTGAGCCTCTACTATGCCTTATGTTTCCAACACCCTTCCTTACCTATACATAAGAAACGAGTATTCAAGCTCCAACACCTGACCGTCCTTGTTTCTACGTTAAGTCTTGCATCGTGAGTTTCTTGTTGCAATAATAAGTCAGATCCTGGGTTTTCAAAGAGCACTGTTGTTGCCCCTTAGCTAAAATTGGACATTGGGGCTTGCTATACCTGTAAGAACCCTTACAGCCCTCAAGAATTGTCGCTTTAGTAAGCTTTTTGTTCTTACACCTTTGTATTTGGGAACCACCAACTGGCTTTCGCAACCAAGGGTTTGGTGCAGATGAGTCTTGAGTGGAGTAGAAAGATTGGGAATCGAGCCAGTACAGCGGATGTCGCAACCCGCAGCACTGCATCTGCGCACGCACGGGTTGCAATTTGGCGCTTCTGCGCATGCGCAAAGCGCGATTTAGTGCTTCTGCCCGAGCGCCAAAACCTGGAAGTAACCCATTCCGGTCTGTAACCCGAGGTATGACTGTATTTCATTTTAAAGGGGGGCGATTGTGATGGTCTGGAATCAGGAGTCTTATCAGGAATATGTAGTTTCACTTTTGCTTAATTTCCCCCATGGGTAAATTCTGATAGGTAGCTCACTGACTCATACACATCACCGGTTTTTGTGACGTGGACTAGAATTGAAGATATTCAAGTACTTACCATTGTTAACGTCTACTGTGACTTACTTCTGTTGTATTACTAACACCTTTAGTGTACTGAACCAACAGCAACATAATGGATGCTTATATGTGGCCTTGGAATCTGTTCTGTGTTGTGCTGGAGTACCACATTTATTGACTTCGAAGCCACCTTTGGAAAAGTTGGCCAAATCAGTGGTGGAGTTCTTCGTACTGTCACCAAAGATCACTTGCACAGCGTTGTATCAAGTTGTGCAAGTATTTCCACCAAGGCCCCAATTAAAAATCACAGTCACTATTACTTTTAAGTGTCACATTCTACGGTATTGGGTTGTGTACATAGGATGTGAGTTGCTTGTGGGATTTACCATTGTCAATCAACGTAAGGCACTGGAAGGGATGCTAGTTTCCTTAAGACACCCAGGGAAGATTTGAGATTTCACATCAGTAGGCCATTTCTTGCCCTGGCTCCCTTCAGGCAACCAACACCCATTTCACTCTGGGGAGTGACATTCTAATGTCAGCCTTGGGTTCCGGCTGTCCGCTGCCATTGTAGCTCTGATACTTCTCTTTGCAATTTCTGGTGCCTCTCAACCATAGATGATACTGTCCTTGAAATTTCAATAGATTGTTTTATTTCCACTAGTATAGTTAGCCATTGATTATATTCAGTATTTCACTTTGGGTCTCAGGACTGTGCTAAAACATTCTGGAGTAGTTTTGTAGTTGGGATATTTAGGCGTTAAAGATGAAGAGATGTTTCAATCCCTTCACCCCCCCCCCATTTGTGCTAATTTTATTTCTCTCTAAATGTACTTGGCGGATTGATGTAGCAATGAGTTTTAACTCAGTTTTTCTTTCTCTCCTTGGGCTGGGAGAATAGTCCCTCCTGCATTTCCATAATTGTTCATAATGGTAAAATAGTTCATACAGGAAACCTTGATAGGCATTTTGAGAAGTAAACTTTGTTTATGCCCCTGCGTCATTCTGTGAACTGAACTTGATCTGGATTTACAGAAATTAGCTGCTCCTTGTGCACATTCTGTGTGGCAATGATCTGCTTGCCTTTTTCTTTTCTTTTTGTCTCCTTCATCCTGACGTTATGCTGCACAGAAAGCTTGATAGCTTGAAAGATTGGCTTTTGATAGTCATCAGCAAAATTGGGTAACTGGAGAATTGTGAATCTAGTGTGGAGAAAGGGTGAGTGCAAAAATAAATATGTATATGTATGTGGGTGGATGCTTATATACACACACAAATATATATAAATATATATAAAAATATATGAATTTTTAGAGAAATAAAGAACTGTGTTGATGCTTTTAATGCAGGGAGAAATTTTACTTAGGGCTGATCATAGGGAATATCTGGTTTAGCAGAGCATATATTTCACAAAACCAGCTTTACAACATCCAAGGATAATTTTATCTTGATCCCAAAATGCAAATGCGGCAGGAACCAGGTATAAAAAGTATGTGTGCGAATCAAATAAGATGTGGAAGATTTCATCAGCATCTTGGTCTGTGTTTACATCAAGAACACAACAGGACTTCCCTTCCTCCTCTTGCAATCTCCCTCTCTCTTGTCAATCTGCATCTCTGCAGGATGGTAATCCAGTGTGCCTTTCTTCACCTTAGACAGGAGAAGAATTATTAACATTTGCGGGGCAGCTTGTTTTCTGGGTTTTTGTGGCCTCCTCGGGAGAAGTGTGGAGGCTGCTGCCAATAAAATTACTGAATGTCCCTGACAATTTTTTTTTAAAAAAATGGTTATACCTGTCTCCTTCCTATTTACTGACCATTTCCTTCCTCACCCTCCATATTATGTCTTTCTTTAAATGTAATCTTGGTTTAAAAGAAAACAGAAGTCGTCTGAACAATCCTTGGGCTACTTCTGTACAAATCTGGTTTTTACTGAAACAGGTGTTTAGGGAAAACACTCTCACCAATGGTTGATGTTACCATGAGATCAATAAAGATATTGATTATATCAAGCTACAGTGTCGTGTGTTTTTCCGTATTGAAGCAGTAAGAAAATGTGGGGTTGAGGATAGCAAAAGCCAGAGCTGAGCACCACATTTCTCCTTGAAGAAATAAAACTCGAAAGAAATACAGAATAATGGGCAATAATTTGATTTGTAGTGAATTATTATATAGCATATAATAATTACCAAGAGACCTTCAACATCCATCATTTTGTTCGTCATCACAAATTCCTTGCTAGATAGGCTGACGTTACTGTTAACTATTGTGTTAGAACTGGTAGTACTGAATAATGCAATAGGCCATTCACTTTGAGAACCTGTTTTCCCCCCAACAGATGGGAGAAGAATACCAATAATCAATGGCTTGTATTTTCTTTGATATTTTCTTGTGAACCTAAATCGGGATCAGAACATTTAGATCTTGTTTTAGGAGGAAGTTCATCCTTCTTCACTAAAACAAAGACATCTCCATCATCATTGGCATAAAGGTTTTCTCATTTATTCCCGTTTCTTTTTTCAGGAACATGAGGTTGATTTCCTGCATAAATTTTACCTATCAAGAGTAACAATATAGATATATTTTAACGCTGATTTATTAAACAAGACACCCTGCTCTTACATGGAGTTCCCAGTGGTCTCTCAAATTAGTGGCCAGGTCCACACTCGATTAGCTTCAGAATGCAATAACTTCTGGTACCCACAGTCCATACACCAGCTCCCAGTTACAATATTTACAGTCTACTGAATGTTTATGGCATTGGAGTGATGCTCTTATTTGGCTACAGCCATTCATAATCAGAAACTCTTTTCAATGAAAAGTGTTACCAAGGGCCAGCCTTTTCAATCAGAGAAGTGTTATATCTGCCTCAAAAGTATGAGTCTTGCAAAAACTGGCTGACTAATGAACAGCAGCTGGCTGCCTCTCTTGTCAATACTGACACCCTCAAATTTAGCTTCATGAAGCCCCGGGATTCTGAGGAAGTGGGGAATACAGTGCAAAAGTCCTGTTGCCTGACTGGGGTTGGGAAGGAGATACAAGGAGACCATAGTGGCGCTGGGGTGGGATGCAGTATGTGTGATTCACAGAGCTTTCTTCTAGAGGACACATGGTGGTCTGTTTTCTACTGCACTGAACTGAGAGCACGTCCTGTGTGGTCTCAACTTGAGCATCCCCTTGCCAAACTCAGTGTAGCAGCTCCTGCTTTAGTTATTCTAGTCTAAGTAATAACTTATTGCTTCAGTTATTCTGCTTACTTTCTTAAGTAACATACAACAGGAACAGGTGCCTGTGGAGTGTGTGTTGGGGGGAGAGATAAAAAGAGAGGTGAAAGAGAGAGACCCATCCTCACCTTAATTCACCACTGCCCTTCACCTGGCCAGGTGGGCACCATCATCTGCCTTGTCCGGCTCCTTGTTCCCAAGGACGTACGCCCAGTCAAGACGATGACATTTGCTTACTGTATGATGGCACTTTTGGGGAAGGGCGCCCCACCACCATGGGGGACAACTTGAATAAAATTGAGGGGGCAGGTGAGCCCCGCCCTGTGTAATTGATTACATGATGTGGTGCATGCACACTATTTGAATGGGGATGCCCATCAACTTTGGGGGGCTCTATCCTGGGCCTGAAGGGACCTTGGCCCCTATACACACACCGTATAAGAGATTGCACAGGAGGAAGAAAGGGAGAAGCGTCCTTCCCTGCCCTGCTTGGCCTGCAGCCTCACGGGGCTCCTCCTGCGGTCACTTTTTGCGCCACTCCCGCCGAGAGAAGATGCAGCCTCCTCCTCCTCCTCCTCCTCCTCCTCCGCAGCAAGGATTGCCTGGGTCGTGCTGGCCAGGCCAGCGACGGTGCCTCCTCTGCCCTGACTTGCTGCTTCTGTTTCGCAGGCCATGCGGGCTCCAGGGGAAAGGGCGGGCAGCGCAGGAGCTACGCGCGCAAGGCGCCAAGACTGAAAGGGAAGAAAGTGCGCGCACAGGGGAAAGCGGAGAGGAATGGAGGTCTGCAGGCTTGGGGGGGGGGGGGAGGGAGGGGTGCAGCAAAACAGTGAAAGGGGGAGAGCAGGCTACACTCTCACCAAAACTGAGACGACCAGTACATTTTTGTCCCACCTATCAGCTTCTGAAGCTATCAGCAACTTGCTCTTTGGTTCTTCGACTTCTCCCTTCGCGGAGAGGCAGGCAGCCCCCTCCCGCCTCCCTCGCGAATATCGCTTGCGCCATTTGCTGCCTCTGTCTCGACGTAATGATTCCTTATTTTAGGAAAGAAAAGGCATATGTATTATAAAAGCCTATGGCACCAACCATGTCTGAGGGAACCAAACAGTTGTCGGGACCCATTTGGTAAAGACAAAAAATGTAGATTCCCTTAAGTCATCCCAAATGAGGACTGAGCAAATGTGAGCTGATTGCGGAGTAGCGCTGGAGCCTGGATTTAGGGCAGTGCAGGACAAGCCCAGGGGGCTCCTCCTCCTTTATTTATAGGGTGTACAGTACCAAATTTTGTCTTTGCTCAGGGTGCCATATTACCAAAGTCCGCCGGGGGGGGCGGGGCGGAATGAGAAGTAAGGCGTTTGGGTGAGATCCTTACTTATAGGAGTACAGCAGCCTGCAACTGCAGTCCCCACTTTCTTTCTTCAGCATCCCTGGATTTATCACCACAGTCTCCTGCTGCACCAAATCCTCTGTTCCCCAGCACCCTCCTCTGACGCCCTCAGAATGCCTCCTCCATAATAATCCCTCTCCTCACAATATTGCACCTTCATAAATCTTGAGCTCACACTTCTATTGCTGCTTTGCCACCTGAACTACAGGTGAAAATCATTGTACTGTATGTAGTTTTATGTTCAAGAATTGCCTCATCCACTCTCACGGATTCAAAACTCTCTTCACCTTGGATCTTTCACAATTGTGCCACAGGCCTACATTTCTCAACTTTTTAGCAATAAACTCCCTGCGTCATCTTCCTCCTGGCCTAGAAGTCTGTTATCACCATAATCGATTTAACCACAACTCTCACAACAATATCTCCAATCCCACACCAAATTCCCTTTCTCCAGATTCTCCTGCATGTCATAGCAAGAAATAATACCTTCCTGACTCATCCTCACAGCCTCCATGGTTCTCTGATTCACTTTATACCCTCACACCCTCCATAGCTTTGAATTTATTTTCAGGATTCAACTTTAAATTTTTAATTAAATATTATATAACAGCCTAACACCCTTTAATATAAATATCTCCATGGCTTCAAACACTTCTTAATAAAAGCAATAAAACAACAAACAGATATAACAAAAAGGGAAAATTGTAGAATTAAAGCAATCGGAATTTTTCAAAAAGCAAAGCCTGGGAAAATAACAAGGGGTTTGCTGGGGTGTCAGAAATAGTAGAAATTGGGTGGGATGTCTGCCCTAGGGAAAGCATTCCACATGCAGGGGTTCACCACTGATGTCTCTTCAATAGACACCTGCCTCACTTTAGATGGCAGGGACACACAAAGAGGATCTCTGAGGATGACCTCAGTTCACAGGCAGGATGGTGTGACAGTAGGCAATCCTTCAGCTGCCCAGATCCTAACATTTGAAGCAAGGTGCGGAACCTCTGGCCCTCCAGTTGTTGCTTGACTGTTAACCATTATCAGTTTCCATGCTTTCTGGCAAACGAGTAAATCTGCACACCCAAGTTTTTGAAGCCACGTGACGTCCATCCTTCGGCGGTTCAAAACATGCACTGAGCTTTAGGTTTAAGTTGTGCGTAATGAGGGTTGTGCAAAGAAAGAAAGAAAGAGGAAAGGAGGGGCGGGGCCGAGTGCTGCTTTTTCCTGGGACGGGCGCAAGAGCAGTAGCTGAAAAGAGCCATCTGTCTGCGCCGGGAAACAGCTGCAGCAGCTGGGAAAGCGCAGCCGGCTGCGCATGTCCCTCCCTCCGCCGCCTGCGCTTTTGTGCGCACATTTGTAGCCAAGCGAGGACGGCTGGTGAGCCTGGGGAGGGGGGCGGGTTCCGTCCGCTAGAGAAGAAGCGGCGATCGGAACCTGGAACTACGGCAGGAGGCAGGAACTCCGCCCGGCTTCTTGTTTTGGGGAGGGCGGGCAGCCCCGAGAGGCGCGCGCGGCAGTGGATGCGCCCCGGGCGCTGGGGAGGAGGAGGAGGAGGAACAAGAACAAAAGGCTGGCCCAGGCGGCGCCCCTCCGCGCAGCTCCTCTCTCCAGAGCCAGCAGGGGATGCCGTCCCTCCGGTGAGTGAGTCCCCTCCTTTGGTGCTCCGCCTTTTGGGTCCGTCCCGCCGCCCTCGCTCCCCGCGTCTCCTGGCGAGCTGGCAGGAAGTGCTGCTGCTGCTGCCTGAGTTTCCATGCACCGGTTTAACGCTAAGAGCCACCGGGAAGGAGGAGAGGCAACAGGGGCCGCCTGGAGTCCCCCAGCACTCGTGATTCCCGGAGCCCGCCGGGGATCGGAGGCCTGCCCAGGCGAGGGCAGCTGTCGGGGCTGAAGATCTCAGCCGTCGCCCCTGCAGACTTGGATGCGAGACTCTCGCTCGCTTGGCGAAGGGAACCTCGCGTTGGCATCCCGGCGCGCTTCATGCCTACTTGTAAGTAAACCCCACGGGGCTCATTGCAGCTGGCTTGCTAGGAAGGGGTGCTTAGGGTTGCAGCCTCACAGCAGGCCGATCCATACATGTTTACTCGGAAGTAAGTTTCCTTCTGTGGGACTGAATTGGGTTCGTATCCTATTGCATGCATGCATACTCTGAATGGGCAGCATGTGTGCGATCCAATATTGTTCCTTTAAAAACAAACAAACACCCCATTCCTGGTCCGAGACCAAAAGGCATTGTTAAAATAGGCATTGTTCCACGATTTCCTTTGCATAGGTAGGGGAAGGTGTGGGTACAATTCTCTTGTGTGGGTCTCTAAGGCAGTCATCTCCATCCTGACCTCTCCAGATACCTTGGAGTACCAGTTTCCATCAGCCACGGCCAGTCGGGCTAGTGGTTAGGGGAGTTGGGAGTTGTGGTCCAAAACCTTTGGAGGGCTTCCAGGTTGGGGAAGGCTGCGTAGAGGGTATGAACCTCACTTTGGAAGAGACGCAGAGCAAAAGGTCCTGTGTTCAAAACCTAGGCACTCTCTTACATACAATGGTAGACAGCCCTCTTGTGTTAGTTTGTGGCCATCATCTAGAAATAACTAGTGTGAATCTCAGTAGCATCTGTGTTTTTTTGTCTATGTGTTTATGATCAGTTTTAAAGTGTGTTACGTGATGGTTAGTGCATGGCTAAAAGAATTCACACATGTATTATTGTTGGTATTTTTACTCAGAGTAGACCTCCTGAAATTAACCAGCCTAACTTAGCCGTGTTCATTTATTTCAGTGGGTCTACTCTTAGTGAAACTTAGTGGGATGCCACCCTCCTGTTCTGTTCTGATCTCTTGTCTCATGCCTACTGTTTTAAGCACTTCTTTGTTCACACAGTCAATGGGGGTGTCTTATTTCTCTGCAACAGCCTGATAATTCACAATGTTGCTAAGTGGGGGGCCCTCTAGCTGAGGGGCGGAGATCGCTCCACGCCCTCGCAGGGTGCAGCATGGTTTCTGCGCGGCTTCGTTGTGCGGCGCCCTGCCTACTGGCCTGGCGCCATGGTGCACCGCGCCACCGGGGGTCTACCTAGAGCCGGCCCTGGTGGGGGGAAACCCACCTTCCTAGGAAATTGAGCTTTCTCTGCTTCATCTGCATTCCTTTTGACTCTTTAGCCTTTACTCTAAAATATATACAGGTATATCTCCCCCAAAATACCCTCAGGGGGGAAAAAAGAGAAAAAAATCCACATCTTCCCATGGGATCGCTGATGGAATCAGTACTGTACTCTAGTCTAGCACAAAAGCCTTGCAACCAGAGGAGGCAGTTCCTTCCATTAGGAAGGAAATAGGTTTTCTTTGCTTTGGGAGTTACAAGGCCTGCACTGACTGGGAGCGATATTTAGCATTTTCGAGGCTTTCCCTGCTAGACTTGGCCATGTACCAAACCACATTGTGTGCTTACTGCATGAGTCTTCTCCAAATGCAATTGGAATTTCTTTGCTTCACCTCACTTGCTATGCTGCAAGATACAAATGGACACAATCAGAATAGAAAACCCTTACTGAGTCAGCACAGGATGCTGTTGGTTTCCATGGCATGGCTTCTGCTTTTACTTAAATACAGTATACATGGGTGCATCCAGACCTGTGGTGTATTGCCCCACCCTCCATCCCTTGACATGTCACTGTTGCTCCTCTCTAAGTGAATTTTCTCACAGCAGCACCTGCTTCTCCTTATAGAGCTCCTACTGCAATTGCTTTGGACCAGTCTTTCTGAACACTTCCCCTCTTCCCAGCCACTGGCAGTGTTTGCACATAATGCTAAGCCGGCATCCGTCAGCCTTTTGGAGCCTGTGGGCACCTTTGGAGTTTTGAGAGAGTGTCATGGGCAATATTCCCTCTGGTTGCTTCTCTCTTCCACTGCCGCCCCCCCAGGTTCATGTCCCCCCTACAGAGAAAAAGAGGTTTCCTTTGCATAGGTAGGGGAAGGTGTGGGTACAACTGGGGTCCAGGTAAAAGTAGGATCACATGGAATTAAAAACAAATCCTCTTGAATTCGCATAACTTTACAAGGAGATTCCAAAAAGCACACCACAAAATGAAAGTTTACAATGATAGTAAGGCTTTGTGCCTGCTATTAACAGGGGGGGGGGTACATTGATCCTCCTGGATATTCATGACATAAGATGGCAGCAACACCATCAACAAATCACAGAAGTCATCTGTAGACAACAGAAGAGACCTATGATTTAACAGAGGTTTTGAGTAAAAAAAGTTATGAGGATCGAAAGGGTTCATGTATCAGGTCCATGTTTTTGCAGGTCATTCAATGGAGATGTGATTTCAGGATGGTTTGGTGGGGATGGAGGGGAGGCAGAATCCACAGGGAGATTATTCCATTTCAATATTATTCAATTTACTGTGTAAATTGCACCTGCCTTATTTCTCAGGCATTCCCGCTTTCCCCTCTCTGGCACTGTCTGCCTCTTGACTCCTGCAACACCCAGCTTTGTCTTCTTTGCCTCCCCACCGATCACTGTTTTCCTCCCCCCAGCCACTCAAACCCTTTCTCTCCTGCCCTTCTCAGTTGCTCCAATTTCTGCTCAGGTGCCGCTCTGGGCCTTGAAGAGCATATAGAGCTGAAAGAGAAAGTGGGAAAGAGCACCACTCTTCCCATGCTTGCCTCCGTCTCTATGTGCTTCGCAAGAAGAAAGGTAACCCTTGCCCCTTCACCAGGAGGTGCGGAGGACAAGCATTGGAGTGTGTGTGCAGAAGCTTTGTGTGCACCAGGGAAAGTCTTCAAGGGTGACCATTGTGCCCGAGGGCATCATGTTGGGGACCCCATAAATATGGTTTAGTAAGCCATAATGTGCATGAGCTGTTTCCTGAGCACTCCTGCTTTGCTCCTCTCTTTGCATAAATGGGTAAATAAACCATCCAAGCCCAGGATCATGGTTGTGCTTGATTGTGGTTTAATAGGGTGAAACAAACCAAGATCCTGGATTTGAATGCTGCTAAACTATCTCCATTGTGGTTTGTTTACTTGCTTGTGCAAGGTGGAGGAGCAAAGCAGGGATGCTTGGACTGTGTGCACAAGTTAGCTTACTAAACCGTACTGAATGGCTTAGTGTAATGTGCAAACACTTGTCCTTTATTATCATAGACTTTTTAAAAACAAACAAACAACAACACATATTTTTGATGAACACACATTGTTGCTGCTGTGTGCCTGGTGACCTATGCCTCCGTGTTAATTTTATCTGTTGAAAGGGAAGGACTCCGATCTTAGGCAGAACACATACTTTGAAAGACATTTGATAAGAGGCCTTTTCTGTCCTTGGAGAGCCACTGCCAGTCAGAATATTAGACAATACTGCGCTGGCTTTGATAGAAGATTGCTTATTACGTTCTTCTTAAAGAGGCTGTAATGTCACTCCTTCACAATCCTGTCAAAGCTTCCCCCATTTTTTGGTTGTTGTTGTTGTTGTTGTTGTTGTTGTTGTTGTTGTTGTTGTTGCAGTTGCATATAACTTATATTTTGATAGAATCATAGAATCACAGAGTTGGAAGAGACCACAAGGGCCATCCAGTCCAACCCCCTGCCAAGCAGGAAACATCTGTTGCATCTATGGGTGTTCAAATTCAGCATTATCCCCACCTAAGAGTGCCTCTTGTCATGCGGATAGTGCATCAATGGCATAATCAAGTGGGTGCCCTTGGCTGGTCTGGCAAACTGTCTGTTGTTTGTTCTACTCATTGCTTTCTGGAGCAGAAATCCTTGTGTGCTTAGCTACACCTGTGCATAAAAGACAGCAGTCACAAGCTTGCAAGGGTATCCTAGAGAGCAGCTGAGCTTCTGGTGTTTTGGCTCTCCAAATGTGGAGCTACTAATGTCTTGCCCTTGCTTAGACTGGGTTATGGAGCCTTTGCATGCCTGTATGTTAGTAGTAGTAATAGTAATATTATAAATAAATAAATAAATCCTTCCATCTGACCCGGTTGCCCCAGCCACTCTGGGTGGCTCCTAACAAAATATTAGAAACAATTTAGGCTTCAGACCTATAGCAGTTACCAGAGAATAAATCTCATTAAATTTCAGTGTAGGTTTACTTTTGAATAGGCATGTATAGGATTGCCCTGTTGATGACAGTTTTGTTCTAGAAATTTGTTTTGTTGATAGAGAATTACCAGGGTTTCTTCTTGAGTGTTTGTGCTCTTGCATACAAATCCAGAATGGTCAAGAAAGAATGTTTGTGGGTCATTAGACTTCGTTTATTTGTTGCTTTTTCACACAAAAAAGCCGCAGAACCCCATCACCAATTGTTATGTACAATTCTTATCCATGTATCTTTTGAAATCTTGTGTTCTTGTTATGCAGTTACAACCAGTGCATTTCTCTCTTTCTCTGGGAATACTCAAGGGTACGCAGTACCAGCACCTTTTTTCCCCCTAGTAGAAAAGTACAGGTTACAATTCTTTTGTTCTTGCAGTCATTCACAACGGCATCTGATGGGTGTGCAACCTGAAAGGTTTATCCAAGGAAGGTGGTAAGACAGGCACATCTGTAGGGAGAGTCCAGCTCTCCCTTCCATTCATTGTGGAGCATATCTGAGGTCTGAAAGTAGGAGCATAAGCAAATGTTCTGGAAGCAAATTAAAATGCACAAGGCATTAAGACTGGTGTCTGAAACAGGTATATCTATATATGATCTTCACTGAGCATTGTCTAGCGGCAGGCATTTTGCACATAGTTTCAAAGTCTAGAGAAGAGTTTTGGAATTAATTTCCAGTCTGCATGCCTTGCGTTGCACAAGGGCTCAGTAAACAAACACAAGACCTGTGCTGTTAAGGCTGCAAGCTTTTATAGCTGTTTGCTGAGGACCAGCTTCAATTGGGATACAAATTAAGAATTTGAAGATAGCATTTCCTTCTAATGACATATTATGTTCGCTTTATATAAAATTGCCGTACATACATTACATTCTTTACAGATAAACTTAAGCAAAAAACAAAGGGGGAGGGAGTTGCTTGCAATGTAAAGACAGAGGTAAAGGGAACACAGTTTAAAAATGAACAAGTGCAATTGCGTGCATTTAGGTTATAGAAGAGGAGGATTGTGAATGGCAACTTGCAGTTTTATAAACTAAAGCTTTCTTGCACTTCCTTCAGTATCTCAAAAAGGCACCTCTCCTGCGGTTTTAATAAAATGCAAATGTATCCGAGCAAGAGGAGGTAGTTAATCAATTTTTAAAAAGTAGTTAATCATCTGATAGCCCTGTGTATTGTAGGGGAAAAACACCCCACAATGTGTAGTGCTTACACATGTTTTGAAAAGTGTTTGATGTTTGATGTGGGTCAATGCTGTGAAGCAGTACCTGAGCTCTGCTCCATGTTCCAGATCTTAGGAATATGGCATTTGTAAGTTTGCCTTCTGCTGTTGAGCTGCCCACCATGTGTAAATGGGTAAAATTTTTGTAAAACCTTTCCCAATAGTTTCGAAAAGAGCTTTCTGAACTTTTCATGTTGGTGATACTCTTTTTAAACATGCGTCATTTTGCGAAAGAGTAATTAAGTTTTACTAGCAAACAGGAGGTTTCCAGCCCCGGTAGGAGCAGGGGGAGCATTTGTGTGACACACCTACTACACACTGCAGCCGCACACAATTTGGCAAGCTCTGGTTTAAAGGAAGCAGTTTGTGTGGGAATGCCTAACTTTGCCAGAAGAGGTCCCCGTTTGACAACTTCTTGAAGTTTTTGATATGCTATAAATAAAAATAGAACCGAGCTGTCCTGGTGTTAAATGCGATGGTAATGAATAAAAGAATATACAGCAATGAATAAAAGGTATAGATCTAGTATTAAAGTAGCTATTGACTTTTGTGGTTCATCTTGATAGCTTTGCTGTGCACCACTTAGAGATTTTAAAAATATAAAGTGGTTTAGAAATGAGCTTTAGGTGTGGAAGGAAATCAGCAAGTGATTGTGGATGAAAAGTGGTGGGAACCCACTGACCTTCTAGGTCAGGGGTAGGCAACCTAAGGCCTGGGGGCCGGATGCGGCCCAATCGCCTTCTCAATCCGGCCCGCGGATGGTCCGGGAATCAGCATGTTTTGACATGAGTAGAGTGTGTCCTTTTATTTAAAATGCATCTCTGAGTTATTTATTGGGCATAGGAATTCATTCATTTTATTTTCAAAATTAATTCCGGCCCCCCCCACATGGACTGAGGGACGGTGGACTGGCCCATGGCTGAAAAAGGTTGTTGACCCCTGTTCTAAATGTTGCTGAACTATGACTCCCATCAGCCCCAGCAAGCATAGCCAATAGCAAGCAATGATGGATATTGTCATTCAGCATCACCTGAAGGGCCAAAGGTTCGCTGCACGTGGGATAAAGGAAGTAGTACTATCATGCTTCCATGTAACTGTCTCTTTTTGGGATCTCAATGCTGGGAGAGATCTGAAAGTTATTCAGAACTACCAACCATTGTTAGATGTGCTCTTTCGTATATCAGCTTGCATCCCTATATTTCACAGAGAACTTAATGGCCTGTGTCATGCCAGAGGCACCTGAAAATAAAAACAATGTTTCTGATCTTAACCTTCCACATTTATGTCAACCAAGAGGCTTGTGGCACCTTAAAGATGAAGCAGATTTATTACGGCATAAACATTTGCGCACCAGGGTGCTCTTCGACCTTGGTGCATGAAAGCATATGCTACAAGGTGCCACAAATCTCAGTTGTTTTATTTTTTTTGTTGCAAACGACTAAGACAGCTACTTCTCTGGAAAATGGCACATTTATGACAACAACAACAACAACAACAACAACAATTTATTATTTATACCCCGCCCATCTGGCCGGGTTCCCCTGGGCGGCTTCCAACAAAACACTAAAATACAGAAATCCATCAAACATTAAAAGCTTCCCTAAACAGGGCTGCCTTGAGATGCCTTCTAAAGGTCTGGTAATTGTTGTTCTCTTTGACCTCTAGTGGGAGGGCATTCCACAGGGTGGGTGCCACTACCGAGAAGGCCCTCTGCCTGGTTCCCTGCAACTTGGCTTCTCGTAGCAAGGGAACCGCCAGAAGGCCCTCGGAGCTGGACCTCAGTGTCCGGGCAGAACGATGGGGGTGGAGACGATCCTTCAGGTATACTGGACCGAGGCCATTTAGGGCTTTAAAGGTCAACACCAACACTTTGAATTGTGCTCGGAAACGTACTGGGAGCCAGTATCAAACAACTTGTGCTGCTTGAAGGAGAAAGGCCAGTGGCAGAGATTTTGGCAGGACCCCCCCCCTTTGCATTATTTTTTCCCAACCATCTTCTAAAACTTTTTAAACAAGCAGGTTTTTTAAAATCCGCAAACCCATTCGCTCAGGGGCCTTAATGGAGGCCTGGGGCTACTTGACCTTTACTGACGTTAGAATGGTTACCAATGCAGAGGATTGTCCCATATTGGGTTGCTGTTGGTGCCTGTACGGCAAATTTGTGCGGTCTTCTTACAAACATTGTTTATCAGAGCATAAGCGTCTCTCTCACCACGGAACAGAACTCTTGCAGGCTTCCTTTCGGTAGGAAGGTTAATGCTGAGCTGTTTCCCCCTCTCCTCTTGAGCTCTCCAGTTTCACAAATAGCATCCTGGCAGCAAGAGTTAACAACAAAGACCTGTGAAAGGAAATCTCCACCGCTTGGAAACAGCTTGGCAACAGTCCTTCTTTGAAGAAGTGGGGCGTGGGGGGGGGGGGGGAGAGAAGATAAAATAAAATGAAAATACTGTAAATCCATTCTCTGGGCAGCTTTGCAACAATTGGCAATGACAGGAAAGTATCTCCCCCCCCCCCCGATTGTTGCAAAATTCTGCTTAGCTTTAAAAAAGGCCAATATCATGTGAACTTCTAGCTCTCTTCCTTTGTGGTCCTGCTGTGTCTTGCCCATTTTATCTGTTTGAAAGGACCGCTGTAAATCTCCACCACACATTCCTTGTGGGGGAGATTTTCTGATTTCTTATGTCATGCATTTTAGCTTTCTTATCCTCGTGCTCAGAGTGAGGCATGCTTAAGTCTATCAAAAGCAAACCCAGGCCACAGCACCCCTCAGTAGCATGGCCAGCAAGGAGTTCCTGGACCAAGCCAAAGCAAAATGAATTCCTCATGCCAGCTTGTAAGGAGCCAGTGTAGTTTGCCTAGTATCTTAACATCCATAGCATGAGCATTGTATTAACAGCGTTCCAGGCCTTCAAGCGTTACCATTTTCGGGCACTGCCTGGGTCCGCTTTACATTCCTCCTGATGTTTATTGGGCTGAATGCCTTTTCACTACTTTTCCTTTGGCTCCGTGGCCTCCTATAAATATTTGGCTTCTGCTTGGCAGCTGCAGTGCAACTTGGCAGCGTCGTACTAGGAGGAAGCATAATATTTAAAGAGCGTGTCTCATTTATGCATGGTTGCCACTTAATCCAATGCTTTCTCAGATGAAATTTACTGACCATAGAGAGACTCCAAAAGGTGAGGGATGTGATAATGTTAGGGGTGGGTGAATATATTTCGTAGCCCTACCTGGAATTGCCAGGGATTGAACCTGCGATCACCTGCTTACTGAGCTGGCTGCAGACGTTAAACAGTTTTCCACAGAAAAGTTTTAGAAGCCAATGGTGAAAAGGGTCACAACCGTTTACCAGCAGAGCTGGTCCTACTATTAGGCTATTGTCCCATGAAGCTGATTTTGGGTGAAATAATAGCAAATTACTGTTTTGATTGTTGTTGTAGATTCACTCCCAAGGTGAGATGCTTGTGAGATTTTTTTTTCTGTTTTTGGGGGGCCAAAATGTGAGTACTGTGCACCTTGACTGGGGGAGGGCACTTGGAATTTCTGCCTCAGGTAGGAAAATGTATTGGGCTGGCTCTGCAAAAGAAACATCACAGCAAAAGGCTATGAGATGGGGAAGATTTGGATGTGTGGTGGGCCTCCTTAGGCAGGGCAAGATCTGTTTTGCTGGGTCCTGTGTGTGTGTGTGCGCGTGCGTGCCTTCTCTCTGTCTCTGTTCTGATGTTTGTAGCTGAGTCTGAAGAGAAACTTGAAACTGAACTTATATATACATTAGTTGGACCTGATTTTCTTCCCTTGTACTATGGTGTTACTCTCTGTTTTAGGTTTTTTTTTGGGGGGGGGTTGGGACAAAACTGCAGACTGCAGGTGAAAATGGATGGTGGATGAGACACGAGGAGTAATAAGCTTGGAGCTGCTTTGTGCATTCAGAGAAATAGTGGGAAAGGGATGCGCAGCTGACTTGTGCTTCCAGGTAACGCGACAGGTCTCCTGCGAAGTGATGCACATTTGGAACACTGACATCTTGCCAGAGAGGAGCTAACACTTCCTTATGAAACTGTTGAGTCAACATTGTGCCAGCCATCTCAGGACCTGGTTCACTGCAGGAATGATTAGCAGTTCAGTGCAATAAGATGGATATATTTACAAAATTGACTGGAAGTATTGTTGCATGTTAAGAATAATGGACCTCATATTACCTGCCAGGAGAGTGGTTAATACTAAATTGAGAGATTTCTGATGCTTCCACCGACCTACGCTGTAAGAAGTGAGTCTTGGGTCTTTGCTCCAAGCAGATTATAATTTAGATTTTTAAACAGTTGTGGAAGTGATAAGGGGTGTGTAGAAAAGTTATTGGCTAGGATGAAATTGAATGAATGCAATCAAGTGAAGTTGCACATAGGCTATTTTCCATTAACATCTCCCTTTTCAAAGAGAAGCTTTCATTAATTCCCCTGACTTCTCCAAGTACTCAAGACTGCCTATGCGTTTGAAAAACACGATGAAAACCATAGACATCAGTATGCAGCCCCTGTGAAGCCAGCCAGTCAAAGTAGATGATGATGCACTCTTATGTGATTGTACAGTATACCAGTCCCTGCCAGTTTAATTTTACATACTGATAGTTGGGTGGCAATAAAATATTTTAGCAATTGCCTCGGGAGTGTTGGAGCATTTCAAGGAAAGAACAACCAGCAGTCTATTGCTTGCCTTACGGATTCTGCTTTTCCTCCTGGATTGGTGGTTGCTGAGGCATCTCCTGAAAAGGAGAATAAACGCGAAAAGCAAATGATGGCAGAAAACTACATCTAGAAAAGCATCCCTGACAGGGGAGATGGTGATGTTTCTCAGAGGTGCAGAAGAAGCCTATCCTTGGGTTTGATTCCCAAGCCGAGAAGCCTGCGCTTTCCTCGTCATTTGTACGAAGCCTTGTCCTGCCTTGGCAGTCTCTATGGCCTGTGGTCTCCTAGTGCCTTGTGGCTTTTGTTGCCAGGAATCCCAAGCTTTTCATTGGCAGAGAAGCCCACTGAGCTGGCCCTCTTTTTATATAAAGCCCACCCTCCAGTGCACAGACAGTCGAGGCTGTTCTGCTCAGAGTGTGCAGATTCCCGGGGCTCTGCCGGCCCTGTTTTCATTGGCAAACGGGATCGGATTTTTGATCTCTCGAAAACAAAAGTGCTACAGTCTCTCGGCTTCGGCTGAGAGGACTCCGCTGCAGCAATTGTTTTGCCCCCCCACCCCCAGAGATGATTTTAACTGCTTAGCCACCGAAGTAGCAGCGGCGGCAGCAGCAGCAGCAGCAAAGCCCTTGATGGAATGCCCTGAGACTTTGCGGAGAGAGAGGAGGGAAGCTCCCTTTTAAATCGCTCCCGAGAAAGTTGGGCGGCATCGTTTGAATCGCGTTTTTTTAAATGTATTTATTTTCTGTTATTCTTCAGTGCACCAGGAAAAGGATTCTGGATGCATTCCCTTGATTCATCAAGTCAGGTACCTTCGTAGTTGTACAGGATTTTCTCCTCCCTGCTGTTCTCTTTTATGGTTCGAAACCCTTTCCTCCCACACTCTGGGATGGGAAAAGGGTCAATTCTTCCATGGATCTAAAATCTTTGATACCTGTTTTTGCTTGCCTCATTTAAACAGGTCCCTCTTCATCTCAGCTCTTCCCTTACTAATTTCTGTGGCTATTTAGTAGGTGTGTGTGTGTGTGTGTGTGTGTGTGTGTGTGTGTATATATATATATATATATATATATATATATATACACACACACATTATATACACACACATTATATATATATAATTTTTAGGTTTGTGGAAGGTGCCTTCCATTCTTGGGTGTTGCATGTTGTCTTGATGCTGTTGAAATGTAATTTGCTTTCAGCATGAGGAGCACATTGGAAACATTTTTTTTTTTTGGCTATCTTTCTGCACTAATGTGCCTTTTTTAGTTATATGAAACAAAAGTAATATTTCACAAACTGGAGATTGACTTTAAAAAAAGAAAGAAAGCAGAACAATACGTAACTTTTATATACCACTTTAGGTTGTTCAATGTGTTATCTAGATAATAACCTTGATATAAGACTGACAGGAAGTTATGAATGTTGGGCTTATCTGTGGAATGGAAAATTATTCTTTCTCTAATCAAGGAGGGACTACTCTCCCCCCTTTTTCTGTTAGTTTGTTTTTAAAGCTAGGAGTCTGAGAATTCTAATTTGGAACAATAAAAAATGTAAGTGAGACCCTAGGTGGGCAGTAAGTTGTCCATCCTCGCTATCTCTATTTTTCTTCTCTTTTTTTCTTAAGGACTAGCATGCTGATCTGGAAGTGAATACTGCTGCCAGTGGAATGCATTTCCAAGGGCGCTTAGAATTAAAGACATAGTTTTATCTCGTGCCAGATTTGGAAAACTCCCATGCAGCAAGTTTCTTTGGCAGTCTCCCAAGTCTGTTTGTGCCTCCCTTTGCTTGTTTGTATGCCTAACTGTTTTCAAGACAGTATACTATAGCAAATGGGGGTGGGGAACCCATTGTTTCCCCGGCAGAGGCAAAAGGCACTTTGTGGAGAAAGGAACGGGAAGGAAAGGCCTTATATGATATTATGCTGAATGTTTTTTTTAATATGCTTTATTGTTCATACTTGCATCTGTACATCAAAGACATATCTTCCTTATTTTCCATAAGTCAGTTTTGTCAAAACAAAAATCCTACCAAAAGAATATACAGTGGAACCTCGGTTTACGAATGCAATCCGTTCCAAGGAGGCATTCGTAAATGGAGGCATTCGCTCCCCGAAGGCACGCTTTTGCACGTGCGATAGAGCGCTTTTACGCATGCACGTGCTGCGCAGAAGCAATCTGCGCATCCGACGCCGCAGAACCCGGATGTAAACACTTCTGGGTCTGCGGCATTCGTAAATGGAGGCGTTCATAAACAGAGGTAGTTGTAAACTAAGGTTCCACTGTAATTCCTCATACAATATATTTAGTACATAATAATAATAATAATAATAATAATAATAATAATAATTTTTTAATTTATACTCCGCCCTCCCCGGCCAGGGCTGGGCTCAGGGCGGCTAACACTAAATATAAATTACAATAAAATGTAATGGAAGAAAAAGGAAAAAAAACAGTTAATGTAAATATGGCTTAAGTTTGACTTCCCGTCCTTTCCCAATTTTTCCACTCCAATAAACCTATTGCCTCAATATATTACTCATGAAATAATAATTTTCATACATATATAAATATCTGTTTTCTCCCTTTTATATGCTGAATGTTTTAAGAGATGGACTTAGGCTGCAATCGTGTATCCCAGGAGTAAGCCCCCATTGAACTCAATGGAGCTTATACCTGAATATGTTGTTATAGGATTGTGCTGTTAGTTAGCTCAGAGGGCGGCAGAACATTTTGCACAGCCATGTGCAGCCCATGGACCTGTTTGAAACCTTCAGAATGAGGGTATGCGAGGGTTTGAAATGGATTTGTGTACTGGGAGTGGCTTCAATGGTCTGCTGTAGCAAAAGCAACCTTGTAGCTGCAACTGGTTTACTGTGTTATATACTGTATAAATCATATCCACACCATGGCTTCCCCCAAGGAATCCTGGGAACTGCAGTTTATGAAGAGTGCTGGGGATTGTAGCTCTCGGAGGGGGGTAAACCACAGACCCCAGGATTCTTTGGGGGAAGCGCCATGCTTCAAATGTGTGGTACGGATGTGACCCTAAGATGTTTGTGGGCTACAAACTGCCCCTGCCCCATCTTCATCAAAGATGTTTGAAGTAGTTCTCTTTCTACTCTCTCTTGTATTGCTCAAACCTTTGGCATACCTTTTGTATCGGAGGGAAAATAACTGTGTGTGTAGGACAATGGACCTACCCCAGCAAAAACACTTGGTGCATGTTATATAGTAGGACAGTGATTTTCATCCTTTTCGAGTCCACGGCTCTTTTGACAAGCTACATTCTTTCTGCAGCTTCCCTGTGGAAGCCACTTGCACTGGGACGCGAGTGGCACTCTGGTCTAAACCATTGAGCCTCCTGGGCTTGCCAATCAGAAAGTTGGCGGTTCGAATCCCTGCGACGGAGTGAGCTCCTGTTGCTCTGTCCCAGTTCCTGCCAACCTAGCAGTTTGAAAGCACACCAGTGCCAAGTAGATAAATAGGTACCACTATGGCGGGAAGGTAAACTGAGTTTCCATGTGCTCTGGCTTCCATCATGGTGTTCTGTTGCACCAGAAGCAGTTTAGTCATGTTGGCCACATGACCCAGAAAACTCTTTGTGGACAAATGCCGGCTCCCTCGGCCTGAAAGTGGGATGATCATCGCAACCCCATAGTCACCTCCGACTGGACTTAACCATACAGCGGTCCTTTACCTTTTACTTTTTTGCACTGGGATTCCGTTACAGGATGCTTTCACCTCGAGCAAATAGACTCTTCCTACCCTTGCTGTCGGCAAACTGTAACAATGAAGTCACAGCTGACAAGAGGAAGCTCTGGTCCCTATGTTGTTTTTTGGCTTCCTTAACCAGGAAGAAGTGTGCATGCACACGAAAGCTCATACCAATGACAAACTTAGTTGGTCTCTAAGGTGCTACTGGAAGGATTTTCTCCCCCCCCCCCCGACACCCTAGGTATGTGAGGTGGGAATGCAGCCTGCGTCTTCAGAAGCCCTTAGGTTGGTTCATGTGTCCCTCGGCTGAGTCTTGACGTTGGTAATGGGTATCAGGACTGAGGTGTGGCTCAAATTAAGCCCTGGATGTTGAGCAGAACTCTAAAATTACACTTCTGCAGGCACTGAGATTAACAGACGTGTCTATGGAGGGTGTGATGCCAGCTGTCTGACGGGATCAGCCTTTGTGTTCCTAACCCGACTCCAAACCATGCCTTGTCACAGAACTATTGTTAAGAGGCTGCTATAAGGAGCAGAAAAGGTCTGTCTGTCTGTAGGCCTCTGGACCTGTCTTTCTGTCTTGTTTTCAGTAATGTAGTGGAGTAGTGCAGCAATCTTAAGCTCGCATGCGCCAGAAAAGTACAGTGGTACCTCGGTTTAAGTACACAATTGCTTCCAGAAGTCTGTACTTAACCTAAAGCGTACTTAATCTGAAGCGAACTTTCCCATTGAAAGTAATGGAAAGTGGATTAATCCATTCCAGACGGGTCCGCGGAGTACTTAAACTGAAAGTACTCAAACCGAAGTGTACTTAAACCAAGGTATGACTGTAATTGGCCTTTTTAAAAATTGAGATTGTCATCTAAATCTAGGACATGTGCTAAAAAGAACTTAGATATTCTTGCTGAAGGAGTGGGGTCATGTCTTGCTGGCAGTCGAATGTTTTGACTCCCGGAAGTGAGTGTTCCGGTTTGTGAACGTTCTTTTGGAAACCGAACGTCCGTTGGGGCTTCTGCGGCTTCCAATTTGCTGCAGGAAGCTCCTGCGGCCAATCAGAAGCCGTGCCTTGGAAGTCAAATGTTTTGGAAAGTTGAACGGACTTCTGGAACGGATTCCGTTCGGCTTCCAAGGTACGACTGTAAACCCAAAGTTAGGTACAGTATTGGAATAAAAAACTGTAGTGAAAGGGGCATAGATCGCCTCATCTTCTGTTTTAAGGCCAGACCATCAACACATCCCCTCCTGCCTATATGACACACCTAGATTGAGGCTGCGGTGTACCTTATTTGGAGAGCAACTGTACCCCTGCGGCTGCTGGAGGAACAATTGGCTGTACGTACCGTGTTTCCCCTTTTTTAAGACACCGTCTTATAACTTTTTTCCCTCAAAAAAACACACAGTGGCTTATTTTCAGGGGGTGTCTTTTTTTTTTTAAAAAAGTGCTGGTACAACTGGGACCCACTGGCTCAGGATGCTCGGTGCTCTCTTCTGCACATTGCTGGGCGCGTTGTTGGCGCTGCCAGTTCCGAGCGCCTGCAGGGTGGGGTGGGGGTGGCAGTGCTTTAAACCCCCAACCCTGTAGAAAGCAATGGAAGTTATGGACCGTAACAATCCTTAAGAGGCGCAGGTCTTAAAAAACCCCTGGTATCACCCTTGAAGCACAGCCTTCCAAAGTCAGGGGGGAAGAGGTCTGTTTAGACAAAGGAAAGGATCGGGGTGATTCTGTGCCCTGGGACCCACAGAACTACTTTAAAAATCCCAACCTGGGGTGGGGGGTCAAATAGTGAAGCCCCATAGCCCTGTAGCAACAGAAGGCACATTCTGAAGCACCCGAGCTGTTCGGTTCCATAAAAAATCCAGGAATTGTAAAATTAACAACAATAATGGGGGGGGGCACTCTATCCAAAGAGTTAAGAAGGAATGGGAAAGTGTTGAGTTATATATGGAAAAATATGGAAAGGAAAGTTAGTTAAAGATAAAAAATAAATAATTATCGCAAGGGGAAAAATAACATCATAAAGGGTAATAATATTAAATATAAAATAGACAACACAACAGAAAAAGCAAGTATATGACTAAATGAGATCGCACAGGAGTGAGGGAAGTGGGGAGAGAGGGAGGGGGGTAAGGAATGGAAGGAGACAATGGTTGGAGGAGGGTATAGGGGGATGAATTAAAGGAAAATTAAGACTGAGAAGCGCATGGTTTTTGTTTTTTAAAGATGCAAAGGCTTGCAATCAGCCAAAGTATAGAGCCCAACTTCCAAGAGACTGCGATCTACTTGCGGATTTATAAACTGGAGGTGATCTACCCCCGTTTTATTGGTGTTCAGGTCAGAGTTGTTTTTAGAGAGAGGAAATATCCCATTTTTGAGGTTAAAGTAAAAGTTCCTGACCTTTTTTTTATAATGAGGAAATGCTGCTAAAACTCTGTTCTTCATTCCACGAAGGGGAGAGGGGGCGGGGCCGGGTGCTCAAAGACAAAAGAAATGGAAAAGGAGATAGCGATCAACTCCAGCCTCGCATTCATGCAGCCGTCGGGAGAGGCAGGGGCTGCAGCCGAGTGCTGCTTCACAAACAAACGGGGGAAAGTGCTTAGAACCCAGAGAATCCAGCTGAAAAACACGAAGCAGCAACAGCAATTGCACACACACCATCCCAAGCCAGCACAGTAACCAAGTCCCAAAAGCAAGAAAGGACTCAGCAAACACTGCTGCGGCCGGCGTTGCTGCTGCTGACTCGGGGAGCTCAGTGATCTCTTCCGCACAGCGCCTATCACTATGGCTTATTTTCGGGGTACGGTTTATATTTCTCAAATGCTTAGAAATGCTGCTATGGCTTATTTTATGACTACGCCTTAAAAAGGGGGAAACACGGTAGGTGACAGAAAAGCTGTGTGTCACAGGGAAAGGCAGAAGCCCTCTCCCTTTCTTTCTTTCTTTTTGCACCTCCAAATATAGTGGAACTGCAGTCGAACTGGTCAGGCTTCCCACCCCCAAATTCCTCTCCGTGCTGCTCCTTTTCCAGTTACTAGCAGGTAGATGATTCTGATTTAAGTTTTATTTGGGTGGTTGCTAGGCTGCATGTATATAATCTGGCCACGGGTAAGAACAACTTCTATGAGTTGACGGACGAGAGCCTTCCGATAATAAGCATATTGCCTTTCTGGGCTAACCTCAGATTGCATTGCAGCAGCTCCAAGCAAAACTGGAGAGCGCCATGGTCCCCTGCCCTAAAACAGGGAGGGAGATTTTTGCTGATGTGCTTTGTGGTGTTCATCTTCTCCCTATTAACTGGTCTAGTGCTACTAGTCACATAGGATAAAACACAACCAGAGGTGGATCAGGGGCTTAATTCTATTTTGTAAAGTATTGTATTCATGTATTTAGAATGGCCGTGGACTAACTTGCCCAATCACCATAGATGATCAGCAATCCCATACAGGGGAATGAGCAGGCTGTTGGAGGCAATGTTTTTTGTTTGCTTTTAAGAAACATAATTTGCAGGACCCCCCCCCCCAAAAAAAAAACTTCCAGACTGTGTCCTCAGGTGTCTTAATTCTTTCAGTGTGGAAATATTATGAGTGTCTTGTAAACATAATCGTTGCTGTTTTCAGGATTCTCTAAATTGGCAGAAGGAATGGTGGTTTTTGCTAGGAATAGAACAAAATCATAGTCTTGAGTTTCCAAATATACATCCTTTTGTATGCTGTGTGCTCTTCCCCAGGCCAAAGCTTACACATGAGTGTTTCGTGTTATCTTAAGTGCTATGTAGCATTTGGGTTTTGCCTGGGTGTTTCCTCTTATACTGGGTCAAAAACCTCATACTGATTCTTAGGTTCTTTTCCTTCTCTTGGCATCTGTACGGAGAGATTTCTGGTCACCATGAAGAGCAGTTCTTTGCAACTATAGATAACCACTTCATTCTTCTTCTTTTATGCAGAGGCCTCAATAGACGTGGTGCCTGTAGAATCAACATGAGTAAAAACACAAATTCCTTGCCAAACCCAGTTTTGTGGTTTCACACACATTCTTTCTTGACCCAAACCACATCACAGGATTGTGGGGCAATAAGATGCACGCCATCCATAGCTCTTTAGAGGAACAGTGAGATACAAAAGAAATGGCAACCCACTATTTATTGTGTTAAAGGATAAAGGTAAAGGGACCCCTGACCATTAGGTCCAGTCGTGACCGACTCTGGGGTTGCGGCGTTCATCTCGCGTTACAGCTTCCGGGTGATGTGGCAAGCATGACAAAGCCACTTCTGGTGAACTAGAGCAGCACACAGAAACGCCGTTTCCCTTCCCGCTGGAGCAGTACCTATTTATCTACTTGCACTTTGACGTGCTTTTGAACTACTAGGTTGGCAGGAGCTGGGACCGAGCAACGGGAGCTCACACCATCGTGGGGATTCGAACTGCCCACCTTCTGATCAGCAAGCCCTAGGCTCTGTGGTTTAAACCACAGCGCTACCTGCTTCCAAAAATTGGGGGCTCTCCAGATTTTCCTTGTATTAGTGCATTCATGATGATTTGTGCATGTGATAGCATTGGGTAGGTTATACATGATCCTGCTTTCAAGATTGTTTGCTTTTGCAAAAGCTTTGGGAGCGGACATTCTGCTTCATTTCTAACCAGTGCATGCCCTGTAGTTTCCTGCTGAAATCCTGTAGTTTTTCATACTGCAAACGTCCCAGGTTTTTTTTTTGTCTCACTTTTTGTTGCCCTCCAGACCTCAATAATGTGATAACACTGGGGGGAGAGCATAGCAGAACAAATAATGAAATGGTATGATGTGTGGACAATACAGTATGTAACCACCACAAATTATTGCAATTGCATCAGTGGCATGCTGCAGAATTTACCTTAAAAAAAACAACCCACCCATCTAGAGGGGCCCAAGTCAATCTTTAACGTATATTTCTCTGCTATTAAAAGGATACTTATGGTCCAAAACTCTAGTAGTTGCCTCCACTTTGGGCGGAAAAAAAAATCTCGATTTTTAAATTTAACCCAAAATATTCAAGCTGTTCACACCTACCCACTCTGTTCCCTTACCCTTCAAATTTTGCTGCCAATTGCATGGCTTCAGATGCCTCTCAGATAAAACTGAATTCTGGGCTATAGGATCCCTATTGCAACCCCTGAAATTGGCCCCAAGCAATTTTTAGGAATAGACCATTAAAAATGTGGGCAACAAACTCCTTCAGAACAATATTTTAATGGATGCTTGGAGAAGCTACTGGAAATTGAGGCTTTAAAACTCCATTTGGCTTAAGTACTCAAGTTTCCCCATGCATAACAGTAATAAATTTGGGGGGAAAGAAATTTCATCTCCCTCTTCATGTAAACACACTGAGGTTCTAATAAGCCATCTAGATTCCTTGGTTTTTGGCAAGCAGCTTCTTCCTTTGCACATATTTGATGAAAATTATATCTGTTATGTCTAGGTTTCCACCATTTCTCCTTACACTGAAAACAGATGTTGTTAATAATATTTCCTCACAGTGCATGCCTCTGTTAAGTAAGTTCTTGTTCTCCATACCACGATTCCAATTATCATTGTGCTATACCCTTTCTATCTTCTTGAAGCGATAGCTGCTTCAGTTAAGTTACCCAGTACAGTTATACTGGTAGATATAGCTCAGTTTAGAGTAATTTAGAAGCATAGAATTGTAGAGTTGGAATGGGATAACAGTGGTGGCCAAACTTGGCCCTCCAGCTGTTTTGGGACTACAATTCCCATCATCCCTGACCACTGGTCCTGTTAGCTAGGGATGATGGGAGTTGTAGTCCAAAAACAGCTGGAGGGCCAAGTTTGGCCACCAATGGCACTATGAGGATAATCTAGTCCAACCCCCTGCAATGCAGGTATCATTTGCCCAACTTGGGGCTCGAACCAACGACCCTGACACTAAGAGTCTTATGCCGTACCAACTGAGCTATGCCAGCCACAAGAACACTTGGCAGCGGTGGGATTCAAACCCACACCTCCAGAGAGACTTGCTCCATAAGACAGTCCCTTTTCCCGTTGACATATTATTATAGTATGAAATAACTGCATGCACCCTATTGTCATTTTAAACGTGAAAAAATAACTCCCAAGTTTTACCCCAATGTTTATCTTTAAGGAAACTAGAACAGCTTGGTTTTTTTAATTATTATTTCAGCCTAGCAATTGCAGAACCTTGCTTGACAGCCTCCATTGCAGATTTTATTTGGTGAATTCAGCCCTGTATATAGGCTGGAGGGTTTTCAGGGATAGAAATATTGGCCTAATGAGTAACAACTAAACAAACCTCTACTATCTTGCAGCTGTGCAAAATTTCCTTTGCTGTGCAGTCAAGGTAATTCTCAATTAATTTATGGCTCAGTGAAATGAATTTTCTAAGGTTCAACGTATGACCTACTGGGCTGCGAGCCTATGTACGAGGAGGATACTTAATGTGTTACTGCTTTACCAAAGACAAAGGATTATTGTAAGGCATTTCAGTCTCATTACTGCCTGATTTGCCGTTGTCAAAAGCACTCAGCTCATCTACCAGGCAGACTCTGCTTCCATGCTGCACAGTCTGAAAGCCCCTTAGTGCTCAGTTTAAGAGGTCTTGGCTGCTGTTGACTAGTTTCTTCTTCACTTATTCTATTCTCTGCTTGCAAGATTGGATTATGGTGCATCTCGCTATATGTGACTTAAGTGTAGTGCAGTGGGATGGAGCAGGGGCTCTGTGTGGGAGACCCCACTCTATCACAGAGCACCTCATGCGCAAAACAGAGCACCTGCTCAGATGTGAGCACTAGGGAGACTCGAGGAATTCGGTCTTTGCAAATTGCTTTGCAAAAAGACCTGATCTGCACTTCTCAGGCTAACGTAGCTGTTGGGACCGTGTTCTGAAGTGTAGCTAGGCCAGTGATGGTGAACCTATGACACGCGTGTCAGGCGTGACACGCAAAGCCCTCACTGCTGGCACGCGCCCCATCGGCCCATTCACACTTTGTTGTTGTTGTTGTTGTTGTTTCCCCCCCATTTGTTCTCCCGCTCCTGCTCACGCTACAGCTTGTCTCCGCTGTTAAAACCTGGATCCTGTTGTTGTTGTTGTTGGTAGCCAGAGATTGGTTTTTTAACCCGTTCTGTGCTGGGGTTTTTTGGCGCTTTGGCAGACTATGTCGGTGCTGCGTGTTAGTTCCAGCGAAGGTATTTATTTCTGTTCTCTTCCCCCCCCCAAAAGCCCAGCAGCTTTGGGGCATCCCCCCAAAAAAGCAAAGCAACTTTTGCACCCCCCCCAAAAAAACTCCAAAACAGCAGCTCCCCCAAGAAAGCTCAACAACTCTGGGCACTTGGTGATAAATAAGGGTTTTTTGGTTTGGTTTGGTTAAATAATTAGTTTTTGGTACATTAAATACAGTTATATATTACAATTATACATTTTTGTTATTTAAATTATAAATATCGTGAAATTATGGTTTTTTTCTCAAAGTGACACACCACCCGAGTCATCCTCGGGTTTTTTGGCGAATTTTGACACACCAAGCTCAAAAGGTTGCCCATCACTGAGCTAGGCAATGAAGCAGCATGCTTATTTTCTATTTCTCCAACTGTGGCAACATAGTTCTTGTTAGCTGAGCTCTACAAGTACGCATTTAAATGCGTATGTTGACAGAATGTGCATATGTAAATATTTTGAGATGATTTAAAAAACAGACAGCCCTACAGATTAATGTGGGAATGAAATGGAGCAACTCTGCCCGGCAGTGCCAAGGACTGCCGATATCCACACGGCAAGGTTAACTGTGCTGCAAAAGAGGTATAAAGAATTAAAACTTCTGGGCCTTTTTTGGGGGGATAGCTTGTTTGTCAGCGAGATGATGAGAGTTTTTGCCTGCTTTGTATAGGTCCACATGGCTGCAGCCTTCAGCACAATCATTTTAGGTTGCAGTCCCACTGAAACCAGCAACACACTTTGAAAATTAATGGTTTGAAGACTCTTAATAAGCCCTGCAAGGGAACTCTGAATTTGAATCATCTCCATGCTGGAACCCTGGTCGCAGGGCTTGTTGCTGTGCCACAGAGCGACAGGGCCACAAATGTTCTAGGAGCAGGGTGAGATCAGACGAAGAGGTGTTGCCGATTACAGTATATAAAAAAAAAGGCCTCTCCTGCTGCACAGGAAGTGTCTCTTGGCACGGATTGAGCTTAATTAAACAGCCTGCAAAAGCTGCTGCCTTGGCTTGAGTGGGGAAAACAGGAACCTTTTCCCTCCCCTCCTAGAATTGCGTGCCTAATGTTCTTTCCGGCAATTATAAGGGGACAGGCTGCTTTTGCTTCCAGTCCCTTTCTTCCTTTTTTCCAAGAGGTTTTGGTTTCAGTTGGTTTGCAAAGGAGCCCCTTGTGCTGATGCGAAAATAAACCTGGCGAAGTTTGCCCCCTCTGCAAAAAGTGGGCCACTTGTTGCGATTCGTGTATCTCTCCTTCTGTCACTGTTGAACCTTTGGCTTTTGATTGACCTCTGTTTTGAAGCCTTGAAGGAAGCAAGGTGCTGTAAACCAATTAGGAGATACTGTGTAATTTACTGTTTTTTGTGTTAAAAATATTCATTACTTTTTTTCATCAGTACAGATAACAGGGTGGGATGCACAGTAAAAGCAACAACAACATCATAAAACAACAATGTGTATTAAACAAAGTATATAATCAAATAAATAAAGCAGCTGAAAACAATAGTGCAGCTTAAACAATACCTTGGATCCCGAACGCCTTGCGAGTCAAACGTTTTGGCTCCCGAACGGCACAAACGTGGAAGTGAGTGTTCCGGCTTGCGGATCTTCTTTGGAACCTGGATGTCCAGTGCGCCTTCCGCAGCTTCTGATTGGCTGCTGGAGCTTCCTGCAGCCAATCGGAAGCAGCACCTTGGTTTCTGAACGTTTTGGAAGTTGAATGGACTTCCGGAACGGATTCTGTTCGACTTCCGAGGTACAACTGTTAAAGGTACATAAAGGTAAAGGTACCCTGTAATCAGCTTTAAATGCCTGGGCAAATAAAACGGGTCATGCCCAATAAAGATGTTTTCAAAAGGACCTCTGCTTGTATAACAGAAATTCTCCTCCTCTTCCCTTTGTGTGCCTCCCAAATATAATTCTTTTTGGTGGTGCATTTTGTTGAATAAAACCCAGGGTCTTTTAAATAAAGTTTAATATCTAAAAATATATTAAAAAGTGAAACAGAACTTTTTGCAATAATACAGAATCGTCTTAGACAGAGAACATATAAGGCAAACTGGCATATAAAATTGCACCTACCTGCCTCCCCCTTTTTTTTAAAAAAAGCTGACACCTGAAACCAAAGATGATTAGCTATTACTCATTGCTGAAATATATCATACTGTATATGGTCATGGGTTTGTGGGCTGGGCTGGGGTGCTGGCCAGGACTACCACTGTTTATATATTGAGCGAAGCTATGCCAAGTTGTCTCAGAAACAGTGCTGCTTGTGTTATTTCCAACTGCTTTAACCAAACTGGGTTAGCTTCTCAGCTAAAGCTGCCTGCCATTTACAGGTGAAACTCGGAAAATTAGAATATTGTTGAAAAGTGCCCTTACTTCAGTAATGCAACTTATTATTTTTAATTTTTCTTTTAATTTTTACAAATGCTTTCTTTTGGAAATTCCACAGTAATAAAACAAATAGTTACAATAATAGAAAAATAAACAAAAATATACATCGCTATTACGTTTCATTAATTACATTCCTTTTGTAATTGACCCGCTTAACGACAAATAATTACATATCATGACATATCATGCTTTGCATGTCATGCATCTATCTCATATATTGGTTTCACCTTTTAAGTTGCGTTATCGAAATAAATGCACTTTTCGACGATATTCAAATTTTCCGAGTTTCACCTGTATTCCTCATGCACATAAAAAGAGATAGACTTTAAGGCTGGAGAAAAGAGGCTTGCAACTGCATGGCAGGTAACAGACCTGGATCTAGACACATCAAAGAAGCGTTTCTGTTAAATGCGTTGCAAACTTTGTGTGAAAAATGGGATAAGCAAAAACCAAACTCCACAGCGCCATCTGGTGTCACAGTGTTAGAATGCATAAACAGTGCATGTAAAGCGTTTTTTCTTTGCCAGTGTAGCTGAGTCCCTGGTGGAGACTTGGAAACTGATTGGGGCTGAATAAGGTTTCCAGTGCTCCTTGCCCTCCTCCATAACAAGCAAAAGCAGACTAACTTACATAAAACTTAGTGGGACCCTCCCCCCACCTACTTGCAGCCCAATTCTCTGCATGTTTACTCTGAAGTAAGTCCCATTGTGGTCCATGGGACTTTATTCCTCACCTTTATTTTATCCAAAGGAGGCCTTAAAAAAAAAAGAATTTTGGGAGGGGCACACATCCCTTCCATCGGAATGAATGTGCATAAAATGCTACTTTCAGGCAGAGCAGTGCTTTAAAATGTTGTAGCATCCATGTCATACTTTTTGCAAATTTCTTAGATCCAGCAAGATTTACTTAGATTGAGTAGGATATAAATAAACAGGAATTCAGGATATCTCATTTTACCTAGTCAACTATGAGTGTTTGTTGTTTGGTCATGTCCAACGCTTCGTGACCCCATGGACCATAGCATGCCAGGTACTCCTGTCTTCCACTGCCTCTCACAGTTTGGTCAAACTCATGCCTGTAGCTTCGAGAACACTGTCCAACCATCTCGTCCTGTGTCGTCCCCTTCTCCTAGTGCCCTCAATCTTTCTCAACATCAGGGTCTTTTCCAGGGAGTCTTCTCTTCTCATGAGGTGGCCAAAGTATTGGAGCCTCAGCTTTAGGATCTGTCCTTCCAGTGAGCACTCGGGGCAGATTTCCTTCAGAATGGATAGGTTTGATCTTCTTGCAGTCCATGGGACTCTCAAGAGTCTCCTCCAGCACCATAATTCAAAAGCATCAATCCTTTGGTGATCAGCCATCTTTATGGTCCAGCTCTCACTTCCATACATCAATACTCGGAAAACCATAATTTAACTATATGGACCTTTGTTGGCAAGGTGATGTCTTTGCTTTTTAAGATGCTGTCTAGGTTTGTCATTGCTTTTCTCCCAAGAAGCAGGCGTCTTTTAATTTCGTGACTGCTGTCACCATCTGCAGTGATCATGGAGCCCAAGAAAGTAAAATCTCTCGCTGCCTCCATTTCTTCCCCTTCTATTTGCCAGGAGGTGATGGGACCAGTGACCATGATCTTGGTTTTTTTTGATGTTGAGCTTCAGACCACCCTCATCAAAAGGTTTTTTAATTCCTCCTCACTTTCTGCCATCAAGGTTGTGTCATCTGCATATCTGAGGTTGTTGATATTTCTTCTGGCAATCTTAATTCCGTTTTGGGATTCATCTAGTCCAGCCTTTCGCATGATGAATTCTGCATATAAGTTAAATAAGCAGGGAGACAATATACAGCCTTGTCGTACTCCTTTCCCAATTTTGAACCAATCAGTTGTTCCATATCCAGTTCTAACTGTAGCTTCTTGTCCCACATAGAGATTTATCAGGAGACAGATGAGGTGATCAGGCGCTCCCATTTCTTTAAGAACTTGCCATAGTTTGCTGTGGTCGACACAGTCAAAGGCTTTTGCATAGTCAATGAAGCAGAAGTAGATGTTTTTCTGGAACTCTCTAGCTTTCTCCATAATCCAGCGCATGTTTGCTATTTGGTCTCTGGTTCCTCTGCCCCTTCGAAATCCAGCTTGCACTTCTGGGAGTTCTCGGTCCACATACTGCCTAAGCCTGCCTTGTAGAATTTTAAGCATAACCTTGCTAGCGTGTGAAATGAGCGCAATTGGGCGGTACATGTCACTAGATCCTATGCATGTTCACTCAGATCCAAATCCAGTGAGTGCACTTATTCACAGCTGAGTGTGCATAGGATTTCTGTTTCAAAGTGGTTATATGCTGCTGAAGAGTTTAACATTCTAAAGTTTAACTAAATTTTTTGCTCTGTTTTTGCTACTTAATTGCATTATATAGCCTCCTCCCTCCTAAAAGTATGACTTGATTCACACACCAGATTTATTAAGCCATAGCTAAGTATTATGTGTGAACCCTGCCCAGAAACCTAACTGTGGTTTGATTGCTACCAGCAAACCATGAACTGAAGCCACAGTTGATTGTTGGCTAAATAATCTTTGCTATGGCTTGGTGCTATGTGTGAACCCAGCACCCTTCCTTAACCATAGTGTGTTCTGCCAGCCCATGCCAAACGCTCACTAAACTACAAAGCCATGGGGCAAGAGCTGCTGGAGAACAAGACAAATGTTGGACAAACAGGGTCTGTTGGATTGTCTGTAGGACAACTCATAGTTAACTCATGGCTTAGCATTATATGTAAACCAGACCTATGTGGTTGCTTTGTTTCTGCCACTATGGCACTGATAGCTATATACAGTTTCTGAACTTGGCGAAACTTGATTGTTTTCAACTACGTTTCCCCCTAAATTTTCCCAAAGGCCAAAGCTAAGACCTTCAGGTGCTGTTCAATTCCCCACAATGTATGGGGTTGTTTTCTTCTTGTTATAAAAAAAGCAATGACCCTAGGGAGCCTATTTACTTTCTTCTCCCCACTCCCTCCCTGGCTTCAAAATTCCCAGAAATTTCCCATTTCTGCTCAGTGCTGCCCACCGCTGCAAGTAAAACATAATCCTTTTAAAATGCCCTTTGCCTCTCCCTCGTTCTGTCTGAATTTCATCAACAAGCCTTATCCGGCACTGTTTGCTACTTTTAAAGTCACTCAAAACAAGGCATGCAAGTTGGTGGCTGCAATTACAGAGATAAGGCCCCATCAAAACCATCTCTGTTGGAAAGAGGACGCACCATTGACTTTAAAAGTGCTGTTAAATTTTTGACAGAGGACTTGAAAAGAAATGCATGGGATGTGCCGGATGTTCACTGGGAAATGCCAGAGGACAACCTGCTCAATGAAGTCATTTCCTTCCTTGTTCTCCGGAGCACTAGCTGCTGCTTTCTTCCACAATAACATTTCCATTTTTACTGCCTCTTGCAGTTGTCCCATTTTCCTCCCATGGTTCAGGTCATCGACAGATGTGATTCTGAATTTGCACACCGAGCTTTGAAACGGAAATATCTTTGTCTTCCTTGAATGATCGCTCTTTCCTGTCAAATGAGCCCTTTTCAGAACAGACTGTGTCAGCAAAGGTGCAGTTCTTTTTTTAAAACAAGTTATTATTATTATTATTTTAAAAAACCAAGCCTTGGATATCAAACCAGAACACTACTTTTGCTAAGGGTTAGCAGTGGTCTAGGTGGGCCCTCCATTCCTGGAGGTAGGCTTTATTAATGTTCTGAGCTCTGGTTCCCAAAGATTATGACATAGACTTTTTCAGCATCCTCTTCCTTTCTGGGGAAGGAGGATATGGGGAGATGCTGTGCAAAACTACTGGTAGTTGCTTGGGGTCCCTTTATCCCCAACTCCCATGCTCCTCCTGTACTCACAGGGACAGAAGAGAATCTGACGTAGAGAACTGAACTTAATATTGGAAAAAGGAGAAACTGAAATCGACAGATGCACCCATCCCTCCTTCTAATCTACATGATCAGGAGGATCAGCTCTTTCTGGACTATATACTATTTTAGGCTTCAGATGTTGTTTTGTATGCTTAGTGTTTGTTTACATGATGGAGTCATACCTTAGCCTTCGGTAAATTCCCAGCAGGGCTTAGGAAACTTAAAACCAACATTGTTTGAAAAGGAACAAAAACAAACAAAGAAATGATGCCTGCCTAAATAAGACAGGAGTGCCTGGCGTGCTCTGGTCCATGGGGTCACGAAGAGTCGGACACGACTAAACAACAACAACAACAACAAAATATTGCAAACGAGTGCGGATGGAGCATTTACACATTTGCTACCTGCAGGCTGAAATAGAGCTGCATTGCAATAATTTAGCTGATCATGTGGCTCAACTTGCTTTGCAAGTCTGCAACACTCTTGGGCTGTTTGTCTGCATTATGGTCATAGCTGTCAAGTTTTCCCTTTCCTCGCGAGGAAGCCTATTCAGCATAAGCGAATTTCACTTTAAAAAAGGGAGAACTTGACAGCTATGATTATGGTTTTCTGTGGTTCCAGGGTGCTTCCTCCACTGGCTTTTGAATCCATGTACACACTGCATTACCCACAATGCAGAGCTGTCCTGCCATTCATTGAGAAATAGTGCTGCTCGATGCGTTCTCTCTCTCAAACCACCTTCAACCCAAAAGGAAAACTTCAGCCACATGGCAGCTTCATCTCAAGAGCTAAGGGGGTTGCAAGTGCGGGGAAACCAAGCAGGTAATGAGCATTAAGGCATCCCATCTCCTCTGTGTACAACAGTGTGTGAACGCAGCTTGAAATGCTGGGGCAGAGGGGAACTTGCTGTGTTTTAAGCTGCTAACGTGCGTCTAGCCTTAAGTTCTGTTATTGAGCGGTAGAATAGTATATTTAACAAGAAAGTAGAGGTTAAAAAACTGTGATTTGCTGAGACCACTATGGTTCTGCGGCTGATGGAAGTCTAACACTCCAGCCACTAATATTTCACTGGCTTTCAAAGAAGGCCATGAGTCTGTAGAAATCCGCTTGTTTTATGAGTATCTTCTCTGCTTAGGTGTGCTAGAAGGCATTTAAGTGCCAGCTGTCTAGCTCACTGGCCTTTCAAGGTTTTTTTTATTTATCACATTTGTACAGTGGTACCTTGGTTTTTGAACAGAATGCGTTCTGTTCAACTTCCGGAACCGTTCGAAACCCAAAGCCAATCAGAAGCCACGGAAGCCACACTGGACGTTCGGCTCCCGAAAATCATTCAAAAACTAGAACACTCACTTCCGGGTTTCTATCGTTTGGGAGCTGAGGCATTTGGCTTCCAAGGTACGACTGTATACCCCTTTTACCTCCAAGGAGTTCAAGGTTGTTTGGCATGGTTGCTCCCTTCCCCATTCTCCCCCCCCCCCAACAACCCTCTGAGATAGGTTAGGCTGAGAGACAGTGACTGGCCCAAGGTCACCGAGTGAGCTTTGTGGGGATTTGAACCCTGGTCTCCCAGACCATAGTCCAACACTCTAACTATTGTGCCACACTAGCTGTGACTTGGACAAAGGCTTTTGGGGTTAAAGATGGGTGCCTGCATGTTTGGGCATTTGACGGCATGAGTCCAGACTTTCCCCCTCCCTTTTTCTTTGCATCGATTCTCCCAGCTCGGAAAGAAAGAAAGAAAACGAAAGGTGAGGAGATGCACCCATCGAATGAGCCCAGTCCTGGACAGATGCATCCTGCAGCTGTGGGCCTCTTTTCTCCTCCCCAATAGACACACTGTCTATATTTAGTTCCATTGTTATGTTTGTCTCTGATTCCTTGCCAAGCTTGCTGCTTTGGTGGAATGTAAATTCAAGATGTGTGAATAATTGCGGCGCTGGACAACCCAGGGAAAGGAACGAGGCTCCCATGCGAGGGGCTGGCGCAGAAGTTTGATAATTCTAAGGTAGTTAACGCCGCAAAGCAATTTTTTTGAATAAAATGTGGGAATCGTCCATAATAAGCAAAGGGTTTTAGATATACTAAAAAATCAGACTAGGGCTGAGCGATATCTGGTTTTCAACATGGCGATATGTCAGCAGCTAAATATCAGGATATTTCGATATATCACAATGTCTGAAATTGGAGATCAGGCGTGAGGGTGAGGGAAGCAGCGGTCACGGAGATTGCGTGGCTTGAGGGGATGGGTGCCTCGGTGCCAGGGGAAGGTTTTGCCACAGGTGCTTTGAAGTGAGGGCGATCAGCTGCCTTGTTCTCCTTCAGTGTGAGGGGAAGGCAGGACCTCATAACCGGCTGCCCTAGTCTCCCTCAGCGTGTGGGAAGGCAGCTCAGATCAGCAGCATTATTGGCTGAGATCATGGCGCGATATCAGCGGTTCCTTGAAATCGACTGCCCTACTCTCCCTCGGGTGTGGAGCGACATATTGCTGCGTATTGCTGGGTCAAAATCGCTATCGCGGTGCGATTTCAAAACCAAATTTGGCCAACCTATTGAATATTCGCACAGTGTTAAAACAGACCATGAAATTTGTGGTCTTGCCATACAAGAATGTAGTTGGTGGGAAGCACGGGTGGGCCGCGGACCCCCTGGGTGCGTTCTGTAGTCCCTGGACCCCTAATTGGGAACCACTGCACAAAGGAAACACTTGCCTGACAGAATCGGTGTCTTTAGCACTGGGTTGTTGCAGTGTTTTTCAAGCACATCTCTCTAATCTGGAGCCACGAGAGCTCAAAGCTCAAAGAAAAGATGTGTGCTGTAAATTCCACTGAACCAGGAGAGCAATCTTCCTTGGGAGTACATGTGACCTACCTGTGTGTTACTAACTCCTGAGTGACCTATTGCAAAGAGAGAGAGACAAGCTCCTGCCACCTGATCTGATAGTGATTGGACTTAGCTTGGATTTGGTGTCCTTTGTGGATTTTGAAAGTGGCTTTTCCTGTTTAATGCAATTGAGGGGGCGGGCAACCGTGTACGCTTTCTAGTGAATAAAATGAAAAGCAAACGCTGACTCAGCAGTTGAGGCTGCAGCTGCTTTGCAATCTGAGAGCCCTTTCCTTGAGATGTTTGGAGCGGAGGAGAGGAAGCAGACTTAATCCAGAGAAAAACCACTTGGAAGACTATGAGTCCTTTTTTTAAAAAAAATGTTTTGTTTTTTTTTAATTTGGGGAGAAAAAGGCAGATGGTTATTTCTGTGGAAGGTTGTTTGGCCATTCTGGAAAGAAACTCTGTGTTTGTTCACTCAGTTGTGAAGCCGCTATTCTCTTTCCCTTTGTTTCAACTCCTTTCATTCCCCTTTGCCTGTTCCCCCCCTTTTAATTTGCTGCCCCCAACATTCTTCTGGAAGAGCTGAAGACTTGGTCTTCTGCCAGACTCTGTTGGGTTTGTGGGGTGCTGCTTTCTGTGGAAACGAGGTACAAGGCATGTAGGCGTTTCAAGCACTGGAAAGAAAAGCAAGCAGGATGATTTTCGCTCCCCAACAACTTCCCACGGAATTGCACCAGTCACAAAATTGCATCAGATTGTATCTCTCTGCATTTGATCAGGAATCTTGCACAGTCCCTGGGAATGCACAGTCCCTGATACCCCCCAGCATCTGATAGCGAGAGATCTCTAAAAGAAAAGTGGAGGTTACATAGGTTATTAGGTAAAGGTAAAGGGACCCCTGACCATTAGGTCCAGTCGTGACCGACTCTGGGGTTGCGCGCTCATCTCGCATTATTGGCCGAGGGAGCCGGCGTATAGCTTCCATGTCATGTGGCCAGCATGACAAAGCCGCTTCTGGCAAACCAGAGCAGCACATGGAAACGCCATTTACCTTCCCGCTATAGCGGTTCCTATTTATCTACTTGCATTTTGATGTGCTTTCGAACTGCTAGGTTGGCAGGAGCTGGGACCAAGCAACAGGAGCTCACCCTGTCACATGGATTCGAACCACTGACCTTCTGATCAGCAAGCCCTAGGCTCAGTGGTTTAGCCCACAGCGCCACCTGGGACCCTACATAGGTTATTAGTTATTAGTTATTACATAGGCTATTAGTTACCTTCTTACTTCATATCTTCATCTAACTCTATTTTTAATAAATAAAGAAACACTTAACCCCTGTCTGCACAATACATTCGAAACAGTATCATGCCTCTTCAAACAGTTATGGTTTCCTCCCCCCCCAAAGCATCCTGGGAAATGTAGTTTAAGGGTGCAGAGTTGTTGGGAGACCCCTGTCTTTTTGTAATGTACAAAGGTAAGTGCCACATCCATTGAACTGCCCGTTTTTGTCTCTAGCCTTGCCCCGCACTTATAGATGGTCTCCAAAAGACCTACCCCTTCCATCACTTCCTCCAGGTAGACTAGAGTTGTCACTGTTTTTTATTGGTTCTGCTCCCGACATTTGGCTAGCAAGCCAAATGAAACCCCTGCATATTTTGAATGAGTGAGAGTGAAAGAGACACAGAGAGAGAGCTGGGAAGAGAATGTCTCTTGTTTCTTTGCAGAGAGGCTTGGGGAATAGCTGTCCCTTCTCCTATACACATGTAAATGGGATGCATTCATTCTCTTGTCTTGACTGGAGGACTGTTTGAGGCATGCTCTGTGTGCCAATTTGCCATCTTCGCTGGAACTGGATCCAGGCACTGCGGCATAATTCTAGCCTGTCAATTTGGATTGGCTGTTTGGAAGCTTCACTGAATGAAACGACTTTCTGTAGCAAATGAAGCTGGCTAAAGGTCCATTTCCTCCAGGCCAGAGCACTGATGCTTAAAACCAGCTGATTTCCTGGTGATGCCGTGAGAGTGAGAGGCTGGTGTATGTTTGGCTGGCTCAAATGCTTATTAATCTTCCTTCTGTGGACGTGGACACAGATGAATTGTGCAAAAACTCCGCTGGTTTTTCTACATGCACCCCACACCCAGACAGTTGTTTTGCTTGATTACAGCATGATGTTTATTGTGTGTGTGTGTGTGTGTGGAGGTAATTTCATGCACATTATCAGCAAATTTATGCACAGTTAATCTTAGCTAAAACTAGCGTCTTCGTGTTCAATTTTGCATGCTTCAGAAAAATTGTAGATGGATGAATGCTAGATTTTATTACTGGAAGAGCATTCTTGTACCGTAGTGGGGCATTGCATTGGTGGTTGATGTTGGCTTCTGTTTTCCTATATAAAAGAACATCATACTTTCCAACATTTCTCTAATGAAAATAGGGACGTCCCATTCCATAATGATAATTTTACTATTTATACCCCACACATCTTACCTGGTTGCTGGCAGCTTCCAACACATATAAAATTCCAACATTAAACTTTTGTTAAAAAAACTTCCTCATAGAGTGGTACCTCTAGTTGCGTTCACTTCCGGTTATGTATCCTTTGGGATATGTACGCGGCAAACCCGAAAGTATTTTTTTTCGGGTTTCGCCACGCATGCATGCGCAGAAGCGGCACCTCCAGTTGCAAATTCCTCAAGATGCGGACGGAGCTCCGGGACAGATCCCATTTGCAACTGGAGGTACCGCTGTACAGGTTTGCCTTCAGATGTCTCGGGAGTTGGATAACTCCATACCCTCCAACATTTCTCCAATGAAAATAGAGACATCCTAAGGAAAAGTGGGACATTCCAGGATCAAATCAGAAAGTGGGATGGCTTCTCTAAATCAGGGATGCACTGGAAAATAAAGACAAGAGGGTCTGAAACGTTGTTGAGGGGAATAATGAAAAGGCTTGCGAATTTAATACAATTTTGCAATTCCAAACACAACTTGCAGGACAGCCCAAAGCAAGTTTACCTGTAAATAACTCCTAATGAACTTGATAGAGGCTTGCTTTCTAGGAAGTGTGTGTGTGTGTGTGTGTGTGTGTGTGTGTGTGTGTGTGTGTGTGTGTTTTAAGATTGCTAACTTAGTCAGATAGGGTTGGCGAGGCTCTTCAGCATGTGTGGCAGAAGTCAAGGCTAAAACAGGGGACAGCCTTGCTTTTGTGAAGTATATGGAACATATGCAGTGACTTTTGCTCTGGACTCCTCAGCCCAGGAGTAAGCAGCAGATTAGTGCCAGAAAGGCTGACTCCACAAAGGAGACAATTGTGACTGATTGGGGTTCCTGTTCATGTGAAGGAGCTCCAACATGGGTGCATCTGTTTGTGCACAGATACCAGATGCCAGGGAGTATGGGGTATGCAATGTTTGGGTAGGGCTTGGAAATGTGGTCCCACTTTCCCTCTACACCAGTGTTCCTCCAGCTTGGGTCCCCAGCTGTTGTTGGACTACAACTCCTATCACCCCTAGTTAGCTGCGGCAGTGGTCAGGGGTGATGGGAGTTGTAGTCCGACAACAGCTGGGGACCCAAGTTGGAGAAGCACTGGTGTAGAGGGAGAAGTTGGGAGTCCAACACTGAACAGCCTCAGGGACTCCTGGTTTCTTTTTGTATTTATTGGCTTGGAGATAAAAATCTGCAAGGGAACCCAGGGTGGCATACAAGGAGCTATTAACCCATTTCAAGTACTTTTGAGGTCTGCCAGGTGGCGCTGTGGGTTAATCCACAGAGTCTAGGGCTTGCTGATCAGAAGGTTGGCGGTTTGAATCCCTGCAACGGGGTGAGCTCCCATTGCTTGGTCCCAGCTCCTGCCCACCTAGCAGTTCGAAAGCACATCAAAGTGCCAGTAGATAAATAGGGACCACTCCAGTGGGAAGGTAAATGGCGTTTCCGTGTGCTGCTCTGGTTCGCCAGAAGCAGCTTTGTCATGCTGGCCACATGACCTGGAAGCTGTCTGCGGACAAACGCCGGCTCCCTCGGCCTATAGAGCGAGATGAGCGCCGCAACCCCAGAGTCGGACACGACTGGACCTGATGGTCAGGGGCCCCTTTACCTTTACCTTTAAGCTGAGAAATAGAAATAAGCCACGGAAATCTCCTTCAGGGTTGTGTGTGGGTTTGAATCCAGGTTTTACAACACTGTGCTGACTCAAAAGCGTATTTGACAGGAAAAGTTAAACCAGATATTTCAAATAAACATTCTCCTTCTGTCATGTGTATCAGCGTTTCTTAAAAAACAAACAAAGAAAAATACCCCCATTACTGTATAGTAACAAATGAGGGGAAGGGAGAAGCAAAACTGCCTCTAAAGAGAGTTTTCTGCCGCTTTCTCTGAAGTGTCTGCTGTCGTTTTAAGGACATCATGTTTCTGTGGGAAGGAGTCCTTACGGACTCCCACGTGAGCTGTGTTTCAGATCCTGACAATATAGCTGCTGTCGAGAGCATCGTTTCCATCTGTCTCCTGCAGGCTTTCATACGTCTCTTTGAGACTGTTGCGGTGAAATGTTTGGCAGCAGAAAAGAAATCTCATTTTCTTTTTTTGGAAAGTAAATGCGGCTAAACCAAGGAGGACTATTAGTAGCAGTCATAGCAGAGTGATGACACTTGCTTTCCCAGCGGAAAAAGGCTTTATCAAAATTTGCTGATTGGAGATGGTGCTCTCCCCTCGAAGCATTGCATAGCATTTGCCCGTCAGGAGAGATGCTTCCTACCGTGGGGGCCAACTCCTAGGTGGCTGATGGCGATCGATTATGTGGGGGAGGGGCTTACTTGCCCCCCCAATATTTTATTCAAGTTGGCACCCCTGCTTCCCATCCCCCTTACCCTTTTCCTGCTCTTCTTTTGGAACATAGAAAATAATGAAGCTATGACTGCCAAGCCAGGAGCAACTAGCCTGGCCATTATTCCTTCGCAAGAACAGGGCCGTTATCTGAATACGCATAGCTTCTGCACATGGTGAACTGGATACAGCTGCTGAGGCCCGAGGGCCAGGCTTAATGCAACTTGAGGCCTGTTGATATCTTTAATTGCCCTTTCTGAGGCTGTGTGAGGGAAGGAAGGGAAGAGGCGCTTGTGGGGTTTTCTGTCCCAGGTGCGGAAAATACATTGACCTTGCTATGCACCTTGACCAGAACCCCTTCAACCCTCCCCTCCCATAGCTCCGGTTCTGTATTCGAAGGGGGTCATAGCTATACAGTGGTAGCTCTGGTTAAGAACTTAATTCGTTCCGGAGGTCCCTTCTTAACCTGAAACTGTTCTTAACCTGAAGCACCACTTTAGCTAATGGAGCCTCCTGCTGCCGCCGCACTGCCACCGGAGCACAATTTCGGTTCTCATCCTGAAGCAAAGTTCTTAACCTGAGGTGTTACCTGTATTTCTGGGTTAGCAGAGTTTGTAACCTGAAGGGCTTGTAACCCGAGATGCCACTGGATGCAAAAAACAAAATGTGAAGAACGGCAGTGGGAAACCAATATGGGCTCACTGGCCCATATGCTTTCCCTGTGATTCTTCTCTTGTTTGTACTTTAAAAAAACACACAAAAAACACCCCCCTTCCAATTGTTGTTGTTGTTGTTTAGTCGTTTAGTTGTGTCCGACTCTTCATGACCCCATGGACCATAGCACGCCAGGCACTCCTGTCTTGCACTGCCTCCCGCAGTTTGGTCAAACTCATGTTCGTAGCTTCGAGAACACTGTCCAACCATCTTGTCCTCTGTCGTCCCCTTCTTCTAGTGCCCTCAATCTTTCCCAACATCAGGGTCTTTTCCAAGGATTCTTCTCTTCTCATGAGGTGGCCAAAGTATTGGAGCCTCAGCTTCACGATCTGTCCTTCCAGGGAGCACTCAGGGCTGATTTCCTTCAGAATGGATAGGTTTGATCTTCTTGCAGTCCATGGGACTCTCAAGAGTCTCCTCCAGCACCATAATTCCAAACCCCTTCCAATTACTAGGTCACAAATTGCCCCCCTTCCCATGTCACCGCAACTGCTTGGGAGTTCCTTCCCTGTAGTGAAATTCCCATGAAGTGTGGTGAGCATGAATGTGAACAAAGCTACCGTATTTGGTGGGGCAGTAGCATGAGCCTTGCCCAGCTAGGAGTGAGGAACATCCCATCCAAATGTTTGTGCACCTCTAAATGTTTGTACCTGCAAAGCCCCTTTCAGCCAAGGGAGAATGGGATGTATGTTTTCTAGGAAACACGCCTTCTGCTTGATCCTCTGAATGGGAATCGAGCGAAAAGTATTTAGACCTATTGAAGAAGAAGATTGAAAAGGATGAAGCAGGTTTCGGAATCCTACCCAGACACGTACTTCTATTATGTATATTCTTAAACTTTGTTGATTTTATCTATATTTTGATCATTCTGCTGTGTCGACTCGTGATTAAAGTCCTTTTCTTACGCATATTTGCTACTATTTAAAGTAAACTCTGTAGATTCCCCCCCCCTGGTTAAGCAGTCTATAAAACTTGTTAAACAAAATAACAGAAAGGTAGGGGTTTGCAACTGCATCTCAGCTCATGTTCTTTGCTTTTTAGTGCGGCAGCATTTTGGAGACCAGTAACGGCCTCTTCTGCCTGGTTCAAACAACAAGAAAATCATGCCCTTCTTCATAGAAGTAGAATGCAATTTAAAAATAATGGAGAGACTGGGGGAAACTGCCACTAAAATGCCAACAACTCTTCTATTTCTTGCAACACCTGGAGTTAACTTCTTTTAAAAGAGAGAATTTGAGGTTTTTGTGGCTGAAGAGCTGTTTTGCCTTCTAAAAAGCCATTTCTTTTTATGATGTGCCAATTGCCCTTGTGCTGCATTTCTTCTTATGTGTGGTGGCGGCTAGGAATATTAAAACATGACTAAATGCTATCACAAATGGCAGCGTTTTAAGATCAAAGATTTGCAGATTAACTTTATTGAAAACTAGCTGTGTAGGAAGTTATCCTCCCACATTGGCTGTTTTCCTTTAAGTGTATAGCAATTTTGGCAGGATGGTGAATATGGTATGCCCAGTTTCCCCTGTGGGCTGTTTTTAATATACTGGGTCTAAGATGGTAACAATTTCCCATAGATATTGGTACCATTTAGAAGATTACGTATGTTGAACTTCAGTTTGCTCTTGGGGAAATTACTGCCACAACAGTACTCCAACTTGCAATTCACTATTATAGCCTGATGTTCAGTCCTGTTTGAAAGTGTTGTACGCTCGTCCTTTGGTTAATTTCCACAATAACCCTGCATAGTAGCAAGAATGTTTATGCCACTCATTCAACTCGATTGATTTGCTGAGATACAATCTGGTCAAGTTACTTCTGCATTTTCCATTTTCTCATCTGTGCAGTGCAATATGAATGGTTAAATCTTGCACCAACCTTTTGAAGTAGATTGTCTCTCCGGTTGGTATAGTCCTAAATTGTAATTTAGGAAGATCGAATACTTTGGGACCATCTCATATTAATATTTGTGATATGGTTACAGGTGAAACTCGGAAAATATTGTTGAATATTGTCGAAAAGTGCATTTATTTCAGTAATGCAACTTATTATTATTTTTTATTTTTACAAATGCTTTCTTTTGGAAATTCCACAGTAATAAAACAAATAGTTACAATAATACAAAAATAAACAAAAATGAACATCGCTATTACATTTCATTAATTACATTTCATTTATAATTGACCCGCCTAACGACAAATAATTACAATTACAACAAATAAAGGCTTGACATATCATGCTTTGCACGTCATGCATCTATCTCATATATTGGTTTCACCTTTTAAGTTGCGTTACTGAAATAAATGCATTTTTCGACGATATTCTAATTTTCCGAGTTTCAACTGTATTTCTATAGTTATATGTAATTTTTTTTAAAGCCTCCACCACCATTGCTTTTAAACAATTCATTCTAGGATTCCTCTTTAATTTCAGTGTCTTTGCTTTTAATCTTCCTCTATTGTGCTTCTTGCTATGGTATTTCCCAGGGGTCAGCAACCTTTTTCAGCCATGTGGTGGGCTGGACTATATTTTTTTGGGGGGGGGGAATGAACAAATTCCTATGCCCCACAAATAACCCAGAGATGCATTTTAAATAAAAGGACACATTCTACTCGTGTAAAAACATGCTGATCCCCGGACCGTCCGTGGGCCCGATTGAGAAGGCGATTGGGCTGCATGCGGCCCACGGGCCTGAGGTTGCCTACCCCTGGTATTTCCTATATGCCTTTCTCATCAGTTCATAGCCTTTAAAATTTAACCCACCGAGAGAGCTTGCAGCGCCCTGATGCTGATGTTCTGTGTATTGTCCTTCATGAACCACAGGTTGCAAGATGCTCTTGGCTGCCGCCAACACAGCGATAGGAAAGCAGGGTGATATTTATTGTCATGTTTTGCTTCAGAAGCCTTGTGAATTAGTGCATGGCAATTGGCCTGTAACAGATTAGCTTCTGCTGCAGTTGATCTTGGGGTGTGGAGGAAGTTCAGGTTGGAGTTAGACATTAAGGCAGTTGTAAAGCTGCCATGGGAATACTTGTGTTTCGTTCTCCTTGATTACTCCTAGCAATATGGAACATGTGGTGTCATTTTACTGCGTGTTTCTCTCTCCCGCCCAAGAAGCAACCAACAAAGCAGATTCAAATTGGGGAAACCTGCAGAATAATGATGACGGTATGTCGAGTGTCTTGGGTGACCCAGCAAAAGAGGTGCATGGCAGATGGGGCTGTTGCTTCTGGGAGCATTTGCACACCATTCCACTAGAACTCAAAAGTGAGCAGTGAACAGGGTAGGGAAGAAAATGGATTCTACCAAGTGGGTTGTTCTCGACTGGCTGAGTTACAGCAGCAAGTGTAAGCAGGGGGCTAGGGAAACTTCCCCGTCGGAGTTTCATGTGACTGACTTTCCGAACTTGCAGCTGTAAACATCAGTCTCTGCTGCTTAGAAGGCAGGCAGCTGCTTTGAGCAGCTGGAACACGTCACCGCGAGCATGTTGTTCTTGGGAACTGAGAGAGCTCCAAGGAAATGTTGCCTCCTTCACTCAAAAGTCACCAGTTCTGGGAATAAACAAATAAAGCGGCTAAAACTTTCACCTAAAAGTGAGCTTCGGAAAAAGTAATTTTGTGGCCAAGGCTGTTTCGCAGGAAAACATTTCATGGTTTCACCGTGCCCACTCCCATGCTAATATAGTCAGGATGTGTTGACTGGGTGGGTCTATATTTGGTGTGTCTGAAATTGCTAGCAGAATTCTTGACTTCCAGGAACAGAGTCTCTGCTTCTCTGATTCCTAGAATTATTTTCCTCCTCCAAGGTGGCACAGAGTTTTCAGTGCGACGATTTCATTTTTGCTGTTCTTGGTAACCAAAGCACATCCCTCCGTTGCTCTAATGATGGCAAGAACCACTTCACTGTGGAATAAATATACTTTCCAAGGGGTAACTTAACCACAGTGTGCATGTGACCACTTGGCTAGGCTGCACCATCCTGCTTGGTGGCAAGAAGAATGGCACCATACAATGAAGCCACCTGATTAGAAGTCTGGGGAAACAGTAAAATTCTCCTTACCAGTTGGCAGGATGCTGCAGATAAATCAAATGGCCGTGTGCAAGTTATCACTGGGTAAATGGCGGTCTGAAGCCATCCATGGTAAGGCTTTCTTTGATATGTTGCGTCCTAACATTCTCACTAAGGAATCCAGGTGGCGCTGTGGGTTAACCCACAGAGTCTAGGGCTTGCTGATCAGAAGGTCGGCAGTTCGAATCCCTGCAATGGGGAGAGCTCCCGTTGCTCGGTCCCAGCTCCTGCCCACCTAGCAGTTCGAAAGCACATCAAAGTGCAAGTAGATAAATAGGGACCGCTCCGGTGGGAAGGTAAACGGCGTTTCCGTGTGCTGCTCTGGTTCCCCTGAAGCAGCTTTGTCATGCTGGCCACATGACCCGGAAGCTGTCTGCGGACAAACGCTGGCTCCCTCGGCTTATAGAGTGAGATGAGGGCCGCAACCCCAGAGTCGGACACGACTGGACCTGATGGTCAGGGGCCCTTAACATTCTAACTAAAAAAAACATGGGTTTGGTTTTTTAAGGGTTTGGGTGGGGTAGGAATCCAGGTAAGGCTATTGATCAAGATAAAGGCTTGCTTGGCTTAATTGAAGTTTTTGGTCTGCTCCTCTGCCAATTAGGCAGACCAATTAGGGAGACGGGAATGCAGCCAGTTTTACATTTCGTTAACGGAAGATCCAAGCAGGCAAGCAAACGAAGCTCTGATGTTCTGCCTCCTGCTCTAGCTGTCTTATTATAAATCATTCGTATAACATCATCTGTTTTGTGGCACTTGTCAAAAAAGAGTTAGGGCAAGTCCCTGTCCCAAGAGGCTTACAATCTAAAATAAGAGAGGAAATGGAAGCATGGGCAGAAAATGGGATTGCTTCAATTGCATGCACTTGGGTTAGTTACAGGGTTGATCATGAGCAATAGACCTAAGTGGGAGAGAATCGGGACCCAGTAAGGAAACAGGAAGCACTGGGACAGGAAGTCAGGGAGAGAACCCCACCCATGCTATATCTGGGCTGGAGCAAACTGGTGTGTGAACCTGCACAGAACTCAATCCAACATTTTACCTCTAATCTAAATCCTTCAAGTGCTTTGTCACAGGTAAGGATGACAGACTTGCAGCCCATAATCCCCCCTGGGGGCTAGTAGTCAGGGATGGTGGTGGTTGGAGTCTAGCCTCTGGAAGACCATTGATTTCCTCAGCCTTGCAATAATGTGGAGGGACTACTGGGATTAAGGAACAGTGATTCTGTGGGGCTATACATGAGGGGGACAATGTGCTGAGCAATATGAGGCAGTGAACAGGCTTTTCACAGTTCACAAGGTAGGAGGAGCCCTATAGATGCCACACCCAAGCAGTCTTTCTTGACACACACAGTTTATTCTACCTATTGGGATCTTGCAGGAATATTCCAATTTTAAATATTCTTCTTTGTTTCCCCATGTACACGGTATACTACTATGCAGATATTTCATGGAGTGTGCTTAGAAAACAAAACTTTGGGTGTCAAAAGCCCACCTGCTATGATCAGTATCGTGATATGCTGGCTTGTACTCCATTCCTTTGGAATTTTGCAGGAAGTGGGCGTGTCTCTTTGTCTATCAGCTACTTGCCCATTCACCCACTTGCTCAGGTGTGCCATCTGCTGGCTGACTTAGAAACAAAAACGTATTTGGGCCCTTTGATAGAAATTCGTTCTTCTTTCCCATGCATTGTTTTATATATATATATAAAATAGCTGCATCTGTCACGGCAAAATTCTCATTAGAATGAGGCTTCAAGGTGGGCCAGTTACATATTTGCCCACCCCCTTTCTTACTACCCATTGGTTAATAGGCGAAAAGGTGTACCATTTTAATCAGTTTAAATTCTAGAAGGAGTCGCAGGGGTGGTCTTTTGCTGCTGCTGCAGCAGCAGTTGAAACCCTTATCATACGACATTTCAAAGACTTAAGGCAGGCATCCTCAAACTTCGGCCCTCCAGATGTTTCGGACTACAATTCCCATCTTCCCCGACCACTGGTCCTGTTAGCTAGGGATCATGGGAGTTGTAGGCCAAAACATCTGGAGGGCCAGAGTTTGGGGATGCCTGACTTAAGGCATTGATAGTGGCATGAGCTGCTTTCTCAGGCAAGGGTCATTCCTCTTCATCATTCTAGTCCACAAGCCTTACTACACAGAGGAATATAGACATAGTTAAGTGGCTTGTGGTGTGCAGCTTTAGGCTGCAGCGATACTACAAGCTCAGTTTCTGCTTCACAATACCCTTGCTGTGAGCTACTACTGTTTGTTAAATTGCCGTTACAAGGTGGCAAGAGAGCTTGGCTTTAGGAATTGCCCAAGTAAAAAATAGGTGGTGTGTATTGGGTGGGGGTGGGGTGGGGGCTGCTGAACATTTTGCACATGCTCACGGCCCCCTCAAAATACCAAAAAATAAAAGAAACCAACCCAAACAAAACTGGTCATGCTTGGGTCCGCAGAACAACAGACAACCCCCCTCCCACTCTCAAAACAAAGAAGAAAGGGGAAGTCACTTCCCACCCCCCACAAAAAGGAACAGACAGCCCCCCAACCAAACGATCATCAAAAGTATTTTATCTTAAAAGTTGGAAGGGGCAGATGACATTGGTGGCTGCAAAGTGTGGAGGGGCGAGGGTGCTGTGATTCCCAGAGGTTGCCAGATAAGTATGACAATGTGTGACACTCGCACGTCACATTTTGTATGACTCTTCCAAGGAGCCAAGTATCGCCTGCGGTTAGGAGTGTCACGTTCCAAATATTTTCATGGTTCTGCATGGGACTAGGCATGAAGGCAGTGGCACTCATGACACTCTCTGTATAGCTGTATGTGAACTTGGAGAAAGATGGGGAAATAGATTACTGTACGGTGACAGATAAAGAGAAGCCTCTAAGGCCTGTGTGGATTTGATGCTGTGGGGAGGAAAGGGTGAAGAACGGGCCGCTAATTAAAAATGGGATACTGGCTCACACTGTTGTAGCCACAAGCTTCCAGTTCAAATATTGTCTTTGTCATAAGCTCTCTTAGATACAAAGGGTGTCCAAGTTCCTGTGAGAGTTGGAATGTTATTAAGCTATTTATGAATAGGATTAGGAAGAAGCAGGGCTCAACTTCGTACTTCGGTGCGGGAGTGTGTGGGTGGTGTGTGTCCTGCGTTTTGCAGCTTAACGTGACTTAGTTTCCAGGAGTTTAAATGAAACCGAATCTTTATTGAGTCATAGCTTAGCCTTGGGACCTAGAAGGTAGCACTCAAGGTGTATCTCTCTGTGTTTTCCCAGTAATGAAAGAAGGCCCATATATCTGGGATCAGTTTGGGGAGGGGGGGGGGGAGTCTGTAGTGGAATCCAACCACTGCTGTAGGCGGTGCAAAAATATCCTGCATATTCCTCGGAGGATATAGCCACTTCCTCAAACTAGTCTTGTACTCCACTAATGCTTAGAAGCCAACAAAACCCATCTATAAATGTCAAGATAAGCGTAACTGGTGGAACTATAAATGGGTGGCTTTCGGACTTACTGCTTTCAGCATCTTCCTTTCCTGAACTGAGTGTGCAACATTCTCTATCACAATTGCATACCTACCGTAGGGGAAGATCGTAGGTGGTGGACGAGCTTGTCAGTCATTGCTTACCTTCCTGTTGAGGAGGTAATGGTAAACTTTTTAGGAGTTCCAGGGCTTTCCTGAAAATGGTTTAAACACCGCTGTTCTAAAAGGATTATGTATGTTTGTGTCAAATCCAAATTTCCTCTTCCTGGATATATTTGTATTCCTTCCTCCTCACCCCGGAAAAAGCAGTCTTTTGATCTTTCCGTGTATCCTTTCTTCACTGTCTGATTTTGCACAGCTGCCTGTGGATTATGGGTACAACTGCCAGCACAGCTCAGCAGACGACGACGGCGACATTTGAGAATATCCACGGCAGCGGAACGATGGACGACCGCCATTCCCTCAGCATCCACTCCTTCCAGACGGTCGGCCTCCACAACAACAAGGCCAAATCGATTATTACCAATAAGGTGGCACCTGTAGTCATTACGTGAGTTGCCCTCCAACCTGTGATGTTCCTGAAATTCCTTGAACCTCCGTGCTGGTAGCTTAGAGAACCATTGTCTTAGAATCGCAGGCCATGGAATCACAGAATCATAGAGTGGGAAGGGAAGATTAGATGCAGACCAGAATGTTGGCAGAAGAGGCATCGCTCAATGGCAGAGCATCTGCTTTCGGGCAGAGGGTGCCAGGTTCAATTCCCAGCATCCCAGAACTGTGGAGAGCTGCTGACAACCAGTGTGGACAATTCTGAGCTATATAAGGCAGCCTCCTCTTCACAGACTTCTAACATCTTAACACCTCTTTTCATCTCTTCTCAGTGCTCCAAACTAGGGGTGGAAAGAAAGTAGACTGGGATCTACTGCCAAATCTTTCGGTGGTTTGCAGTATTGGTTACACTGGTTTTTTGTTTTTGTTTTATAATTTATAATTTAATTGCAGATAACCCCACTATGAATTTCTTCCATGTGCTTCTTACAGCTACAATTGCAAAGAAGAGTTTCAGATTCATGATGACTTGTTGAAGGCCAGCTATACTGTGGGGCGGATTACAGAGTCTACTCCGGAGCATTACCTTGTACAGGTGAGCGCCGTAGACTTGGCTCGGGGCATCCAGCATGCAGGGACTGAGGCATAAGGATGTAAGAACAGCCTCTCCTCACTCCCTGCCCCTTCCTACTGTGACCAACCAGATGTCTCTGGAGAAAGTGGAGCATGAAGTCAGTTGCCCTCTCCTGCTGTTGGCCCATCTGGCAAATGGCCTCTGGGTAGGAGGTTCCCTACAGCCAGTACAGTAGATAGCTGTATATCTTCCACGAATCTGTGTCAATCCCCTTTTAAAGTCATTTAAGCTAGTGGACATTACTGCATCTTGTGGCAGCAAATTCTGCGTTTATGCGTTGTATGAAAAAGTTGGTTGGAGATTGTTCCACCAGTGTGAGCGTTTAAGCCTGTCGGTTGGAACGATCTCCCCTTTCCTTCCCCTGGACCCTGTTTTGGAGGTTCCCCTGACCCTCCCAAAGTCAAGTTTGTGGGGTTTGGGTGGCCCATGGGGGCAAAAAGGCTCATTGCACTAGCAGAAAAACTTGCACTGGCTTCCGCTAGCAGGACTTAACAGCTGAATCTAGCCCATAGCATCCTGCCTTCTTTTCCATGTTGAAATAGGCATTATAGTTTTTCTACTTTCTTATTTCCTTCCCTCTACAGGGGAAATATTTTATGGTCCGTGATGTATACAGCAAGCTAGATGTCCTCAACACTGCCAGCAGCTGCGGTGCTCCGAATTTTCGGCAGGCGAAAGGGGGATATTCTGTGTTTGGGATGGGCCAGCCCACCCTCAACGGATTCAACCAGGTCCTGCAGAAACTGCAGAGCGACGGCCATAAGGTCTGTGCATGCATGGAAGTAAAGCTAATGCACAACTCAGAATGCGAATGAGAACAACAGTTCACTACTCCCACATCCCTCCACATGTTCTTTCAATGCATAAGGGCTGTTCATACTGATGATTTTACTTTTAAAAATCCCATTCGCTATTTGCTTTGAGGCTGCTTTTTTTAACAACCATCGGGTGTATACATGTTAATGAAACAAAGAATAAAGAAATCATTGAGGACCGGCACGATGACATCCTTATTTTTGTAAACCTTTAATTATTATCATTTCATTTTGTAATGCATATAAAACAGGGAGTGCAATGATAACCTACAAAAATTACAAGACGAACAAACTATGAAATAGTAGGATGAGTAGTTGCACCGGAGTCAAAATAACAAAGTCCAAGTAAATGCTGTCAATTTTATCAGATTGAGGACACAGGCGCTACTGAAATCTGTTGCCCATCCGTTCTACATTTGAGATGTTAGCAAAGCAGTTTTGTGTGTGCCTTGGTGTGCTTCTGATTATGTCATAAGTTCCTATCTGCTTTCTGCTACGATGTGCCGTTAGCCTCATGCTTCCGTGTCCCTATAACTATACGAATATGTGCGTGGTGTTCTTACACTCCCACTCCCACATGTGTACATGTGTTCGATGAATCCAAATATAGCTGTTGAGTGGGAACAGAACGAAAAGATTCCACTTTAATATGTACATGAAGACCGTGATGTAGTGAATCTTTTATTCTTCTCGGAACAGCACCTAGGAGCTTTGCCTCGAGCTGTTATTCATGTAGCACATAGTCCATATAGTTAGTCAGGGTCACTAGAGTCAAAAATAAATGCTAGAAGTTTTTTTTTTTTAAAAAAAGAGAGGTGCCCCATAGGAAAGTGGCAATGCCACAAACGGGCTCTTATCTTCGCTTACCAACACCGTTTAGCCAACACTTTCCTCTCTGTTGCAGCAGGAGTGCATCGTATTCTGTGTCCGTGAGGAACCCGTGCTTTTTCTGCACGTGGACAACGACTTCATGCCCTACACTCCCAGGGGAAAGGAGAACCTGCACGAAAATCTGCACAGCCTGCACAGGGGTGTCAAAGTCGAAAACCTGGAGCTCTCTATACGGAAAGAGGTGGGGTTTTTTTTTAGTGTCTGAGGAGGTTGCACGGTACTGTGAGACCTGCTAGAGATGGGATTGTCCATTCATTCCTTGTCTCAGTGCCTTGCCACTTAATTCCACTACAGCAGACATAGGAAGCTGTTCCATGTACCTGTTCCTGGGAACCGGAAGTGGGGAGAGTGTCTGTGGTGCTCGGGTCCTGCTTTGAGGGCTTCCAACCGGCATCTGGCTAGCCACTGTGAGAACAGGATGCTGGGCTAGTTGGGCTAGTTCTTAAAGTCAGACCATTGATCTGTCTAGCTCAGGACTGGCAGCACTGGAGTCCTTTATTCCAGATCTTCTGGCTTTTTTTTTGGTATTTTTTAAAAATATAGCTAGATGGTAGGTACGAACTTGAATTATTCAGCTGGTCATGTAGTTTATTGATGGGAAGTCAGTATGCGTGTGTGTGTGTTCACTGATATTTTTGTGTTGTAGAACTGGGAAGCCATATTGGACAACTTCATATTCTGCTGAGAGGATAAATGGGTATATTGGCATGGTATTCTGGGAGCCCCTTTGTCATGGTGTAGTCCAGCATTGTTTCAGTAGCATCTGCCTTACTGGATAGGACTGGGCTAGGGGATAGGAAGTGGTTCCCAGGTTGCCATGGTAACCTGTCCGTTAAGTTTTCAGCGGGATACGCTGATATCTGCCATGGTGCCTCTCGATTCAGTGGCACAGCTCCTACCGGGATAAACCATGTGATTGGGTAGAATGGACTTATTCCTCTAACTTGAAATTTACCAGAACAGCATGGCGTTCTAATGTCTCTGTGGTAAAATATTAGGCCAGTGGGTACTCTTTGGGAGGGTGTGTGTGTGTAGGGAAGTTGTGGAGGCGTGTTTTATAAAGCAAAGCTCTTCTCAGGTTGGTTAATTGGATTTATCTGTTGAAGATACATGACTTCGCCCAGCTGAAGGAGAACACATATTACGTCTACAACGATATCGAGCATTTCAAAGATGAGCCCCATTCGGTGAGAATCCGCTATGAAGAAGACATCCACGTGACAGAAGAAGTGTATAAGAGGCCCGTCTTCTTGCTGCCATCTTACAGGTAACTTTTCTGTGAGAAAAGAAAACCGCCCCTGCTTGATTATATCATTCCTGTTAACTTGGCTATCTCTTCTTTTCAAATGTTCTTTGCCCATTTTATCTTCCTTTTCCTCAGTGTGTGTGTGTGTGTGTTTTAGTAAGGGTTCCGCCCCCCCGTAAGGTAATAGAACTGTAAAAACATTTTGTACTTTCCTCAAGGACAAACATTTTACCTGTAAATAGATTAGCAGTTGTGTCCCCCTTAGTATTCTTCTATGTTCATAAGTGGTGGCAGCTTGGAAGAGACATTTTCTGTGGCAGCCCCCCCTAAGTTGTGGAACACCCCACAGAGGTGTGTCTGGTATAATACTAAGGACTATCCATCATATTCCTGTGACTGTAATTTGTTTTAACTGTTTTTAATTCTAAATTTCAAATTATTGTCAGGACAGGTAATAATAATAAATAATAATACAGTGGAACCTTGGTTCTCGAACATAATCCATTCCGGGAGTCTGTTTGACTCCGAAAACGAAAGGCACGACTTCCAATTGTCTGCAGGAGCTTCCTGCACTCAAGCGGAAGCCGCAGCAGACATTCGGCTTCCGAAAAACGTTCGCAAACTGGAACACTCGCTTTCGGGTTTGCAGCGTTTGGGAGCCGATTTGTTCGACAGCTAAGCCGTTTGAGAACCAAGGTACCACTGTAATAATAATGGTAATGGTGTTTAAAGAATAAAAGTATTTTTGTTGAGAGGGGAAACCTTGCACACAGCCTGTAAGTTCAGAAAGCAAGCAGGCTGTTACACCACTGAGGCACACAACAATGGCAAGAACCGAACACGGCCCTACTACAGAGGCTTATCACGGAACAACTGGGGGGACGAGTGGACTGAATTTAGCAGGTTGCCACAGGCATCGTATGTGGGTTCCTCCTCCTTTCCATGGTGGCACATTGAATTACCCTAACTTCTGGAGGCGTGGAATTGACAACGCAGTGTAAAAATATATATTTAAAAAATCACCTATAGTTTTGATCCTGGCTGTTTTTGTCTCTCTGCTCCCGGTAGCATGTGCCTTCTTTCTTGGCAGGTACCACCGGCTGCCTTTGCCTATGGACGGAGCCCCCTTGGAAGCACAACTCGATGCTTTCATCAGTTTCCTCAGGGTAAGGGCTGCCAAAGAATGTTAAGGTCTACTAGCTGCCTTGAGCATCCTCTATTTTAAACAGGTGGCAACATGCAAGGTTGTTCAAGGTAAGGTAGCGCATGTTGGATGCCGTTTGTTGGTGAAAGGTTTATCTTTCCTTCCTTTTGCCTGCTGCTGCCATGCACATAAAAGTAAAAGTGGTGGCTGATTTTTTTGGCGCTCCGGAGCTTGAAGCTGAGTACATGCATTTGTTGGTATACCAATATTCGCTTTGGGAGCATGTCTGGAGTTTCGCGACCATGCTTGGATGCCTGATGTGAAAAACCCAAATGTCTACCCACACAGGTTTTTTTTTTTTTAAAAAGGTGTGTGACCCAGCCACAAGTTCAAAACACTTTTCAAAAAGTTTCATTGATTTTATTTGAAATCAGCGAGGCTTGAAACTGCAGGCATAAGATTGTTTTAGAAAGGAAATATTGTTCTGTCGATAACAAGGAATAGAAATGCATTTTTCAATATTTCTGCCTCCCAAGGAGTTTTCAACCATGTTTAATATATGAAACTAATTTGAGAAAGGTTTTTGTTTTTGGTGTGTGTGTGTAAGAAGATCTTCCTGGCTTTTGGGGACAGTAAGCCATTTTGGAATGTGCTTCTCTCTCTTTTTTTTGTGTTCATTTTTATATACCACACTCCACAAAGAGCACTCAAGGCAGCTCATTTTAAAAACAAACTAATGGTACATCATTAAAAAAAGAAATCAAACAGTAGTAAAAGAAACAGCAGCAGCAGCATGTAAAAGTCAATCACTTTTTGTCTTCTTGCCAACTCTTCTGTTTATTTATTAAGGCACCCGGTCAACTGTATCCTCTATACCACTCCAGTATAAGTTGGGAGTTGAAGCATTCTGGTTTTCCACATTTACTTTAGAGACTGCTTAGATCAGGCATCCCCAAACTGCGGCCCTCCAGATGTTTTGGCCTACAACTCCCATGATCCCTGGCTAACAGGGCCAGTGGTCGGGGAAGATGGGAATTGTAGTCCAAAACATCTGGAGGGCCGAAGTTTGGGGATGTCTGGCTTAGATGTTGTACATTTTATGCAAGCCCCAAATAAGTTTGCGGTTTGGACTTTGTTTGAAATCAGTGATTTCTCCCCCCCCCCCCACGAAGATTGCAATCTAGCATGAGATATCAATCACAAGTCCAGTGTGCTTGGTGGGATAGGGAACTCTGTGTCCTTCCAAATGGCGTGGGACTGCAACTCCCATCAGCCCCAGGTAGCACAGCCAAAGGTCAGGGATGCTGGGAATTGAAGTCCCGGCAGCATTTGGAGGGCTACAAGTTCAGCATCCCTGGATTAAACCATATGTGACATGAGCAACATAACTTATCAACCCCCCCTGATAGCAGAATGAACAAGATGGCGGACTAGTTTGGGAGAAATGCCCGCTACCCTCTTTCTGCCATGTACTTTTCTCTCCCTCCTGTGCTGCAGTGGTGCAAGCCTGTTATTTCCCAGGTTGTAAAAGAGGCCTCTCCTCTGGCCCCATCGGATGTCAATTTGAGGGAATGGCAGCCCAAGAAATGTCCTTGCACTGTATTTTTGTCCTGCAGGAAAGTCCAAATGTGCTCCTTCTCCAAGACCCCAGCAGGCCTCCTCCCGCCCTGCTCTTCAGCTGCCAAACAGGAGTCGGAAGGACCAACCTAGGCATGGTTTTGGGCACTCTGGTGCTTTATCACCGCAAGGGTGGGCTGCAGAAACAAGAGTAAGTATGCTTTTTCATCCATTTTCCATAATGGAAATGAATCTGAGAGGGAGGAGTGTTGGTTTGACTGGCATTGGAGATCTTGGCTTCCCTTACATCCAAATGTTGGGGTTGTACTCCATTTGGAACTATATAGTTTCAAGGGGACAGAATACTCTTTTAGGTTTCGCCTCCATACACCACTCTCCCTTGCAGATCAGTCTTTGTACCCTGGTCCACAGTGTCTTACTTTCCATTGTTGCTATAACTTGGATTGGTGGGAGCAAGTATGACAGTGCAAATAGTTCGCAGTGCCTCAAGTAACTGAGCCACACCATAAACTATAGCGGAAGCACGTGTGGGAACCCTAGATGTTCTAGGGCAGCATTTCTCAACCTTGGGTCCACAGCTGTTGTTGGACTACAATTCCCATCATGCCTAGCTAGCAGGATCAGTGGTCAGGGATGATGGGAGTCGTAGTCCAACAACAGCTGGGGAACCAAGGTTGAGAAAGGCTGCTCTAGGGTTATTATCCTGGGAAAACAAAGCATGCACTGCTTATATTCCTACATTGCAGGGGGTTGGACTAGAGGACTGTTAGGGTCCCTTCCAACTCTACGATTCTGTGATTCTATGATCTAAATCCTTGATTCTGTGAATTTTAGATGTTGCGTGTAGATGACCAAAATGCAGAACAGGAAAAAAAGGATTATGAAATAATTGGCTTGGGAGACATTATTGACTCCTGCAGTAGTATATAAGTGACCAGCTCTTGAAGCAAAATGATATTTCATTGAGTGTGGACATAATAATCACCATGGCTTGTGTGTGTCTATATGAGAGTGGTGGTGTATGGAGCAGGGGATTACATCTGATGGATATTTTTGAATGGGTGGAATTGTGCTCTCAAGTTGACATAGCTTTGTGTGTGTGTGTGTGTGTGTGTGTGTGTGAGAGAGAGAGAGAGAGAGAGAGAGAGAGAGAGAGAGAGAGAGACTTCACTTCACATTAAAGAAATCATATTTTTCCCTTTTCCAATTACAGCCTTCCACAGCCCACTAAATCTTTGCCAAGGGATCGATTTCGAATTATTCAGACCTTCATTGACATAGTACCGAAAGGCCAGCAGATAGTTGAGGAGGTAAGCAAATTTGCATTGATTTGCAGGTGGAGCCTTGGCAATAAAGTCCACGACACCCACCCCCTGCTGCCCTTGCCTTTCTCTTGACTCCCTTTCTCCCCCCCCCAATTGCTGCTGCCTGAAGTCCTTGCCCACGGCAGCTGCTGATGTAGAACCAAGCACGCCGTATCTCTCCAAGGCAGTGTTATCGCAGTTGTCCAGAAGCGATTGTCAAAGCTCTCTTCACAACAGCCAGTAGAACAGAGCTTTCCAAACTGTGTGTCGCGCGAACACTCCCCAAGCTCCTGGGGCTGGAAAGGGGTTAGCTTAACCTCTGGTTTGCTAGTAAAGCTGAATTACTGTGCCGCAAAATGATGCGTGTCCAAAAAGTGTGTCACCAGCATGAAAAGTTTGGGGCGCACACATTGGTGGCATTGCTCCTTTAGCATTCTTTGCATAATGGAGGTTGATGATGGACTTTCTTTTAATTAGGTTGTACCTACCAGCACCTTTTTGTGGGGTTCTATACAAATGCATGGAATAGTAAAACAAATTTAATAAAACCTGGATAAGAGATCAGCACAGTCAAAACCAAAGCAGTTTATTCTCCCTGGTTGTTCTCACACACACACCCCCTGAAGAAAGTGAATGCATCTACGCTGGAAACTTTTCCATTACCTGTGAACTTGATAAGTTTGAAGGTTGTCCAGAAAGTGACCGCAATTTTGAACTGTACTGTTAAACTGGGGAGTGCCTTTCCGGGCGATAAGACCAATGGGAGGCAAATGTAGCATGCAAGAGATTGAAGGGGATGGAATCCTCTCTCTTGCGTAGATTGACATTTGCCTTTTGGCTTTCTAAGGTGGATTCCGCCATTTCCTTGTGTTCGGAAATGCATGACCTGAAGGAAGCCATTTACGAGAATAAGAAGAAGCTGGAAGGGATTGGAGAAGATTATCGGATTCAGGTATTGGTCAGGCTGAGCCTCCTTCTTAAAATTTTAAGTATTTAACTTAATTTAATTATTGAATTAGTTTACTACTTAAAATGTTGACCTAAGCTTATGGCGTTATTAGGTTTCCTAAAGTGGCGTCTGCAGCTGGGTCTGGCCCATGTTATAATTATGCATTTCTAAGGGACATTGGGATATTTAATGTAAGTCTAACTCAGCTCACAACTGATGCTTCCTTGAAAGAAAGCCCACCTTTTAAAATTGGACTTCGGCTCCATTGCACTATACATTAAAGCCGTCGCATACCACTTTAAACAGTCATTCCTGCCTCCATGGCTGCTGGGAACTGTAGTTTGCTTAAAGTGCCGAGAGTTGTTAGGAGACCCCTATTCCTCTCACAGCACTACAGTTCCCAGAGTTTCCTGGGAAGAGGGATTGATTGTTAAACCCTGATATGACAACAAGATCGTACTGGCCTATTTACTTTGAATGTTTGCAAGTGATGCCAATAAAGGTTTTGATACTGATACTGATTGTTAAACCACTCTGGGGATTGTAGCTCTGTGAGGGGAATTGGGGTATCCTAACAACTTGGGAAAGATGGAGGGCACTAGGAGAAGGGGACGACAGAGGACGAGATGGTTGGACAGTGTTCTCGAAGCTACGAACATGAGTCTGACCAAACTGCGGGAGGCAGTGGAAGACAGGAGTGTCTGGTGTGCTCTGGTCCATGGGGTCACAAAGAGTCGGACACGACTGAACGACTAAACAACAACAACTTTCAGTAGCTTTGCGGGGAAGTGGCTTAGTTGTGTTGCTGCAACTCATTCTAGCTAGGAACTTATATTGGTATACATGCACATGTGACTTTGCCTCTGCAGAATATCGTAGCATCTTGCTTCCCTAGAATCATTTAAAAAAATAAGTATTATACGTAGTACATTAAAAATCTTCCAAGGACTTCCAAGGGCCATGGAGTAGCCCCATTCAGCATAGCATGTTTTATAGAAATTATACTTGCTCATTAGTTCTCCCAAGCTTCATTAGACATTTTCTCCTTTTGCATACCAGTTCATTGTCGGTGTTATGTGTTGCCTCTTATTGGACCCACTGTTGTTAATTAGTGTGTACAGTTCTCAATAGTTCCGGGACTCGGCTCCATCTGTCCTCGCTGCTTCTTAGATTTTTTGGTTTCGTTTTTTGAGAAAATGCACTCTCCGTTCCTGACATGCAGTTTTTTGCTAATAGTTGACAAGAAATGTGAAAAAGGAAAGATGAGCACAGGGGGACAAGCTGCTTCAATTTTCCTTTTGGGTGCGTCTCTCCCCTGCCCTCCCTGCATCGCCCCTCCCCCCCCATGTGCCTAAAGACATGAACAGGATAGACTATGAAATTCTTCAGGTGTAAATTACGGCTATAAACGAGGACAGTTTGTACTGAAAGTCAGAAAGCTTTCCTAATGTTTATTCAGGAAACCGGAAGGATATATTGTTTTTTCAAGAGGACACTTGCCATTGAAGATAAAATGGCTTGCTATTATTTGTTTTTTTATAATCGCATTTGGGAAGTACTTTTCTTCCAGGGGGGCTGGTGGTGCCAGGGCTGCACCAGAAGGTAGTGGTGCCAGAGCTCACAGCAGAAGGGATTTAACTTCTGCTCCACCTCCTGCTTGGCTGAAGGAGCCAAGGAGCCCTGCACTTGCAAGGAAACTGTCTTACACCACTGGGGCAATGTGTGGTGGCAAGGCTGAACTCTCATTAAAAGCTCGTTCCCTCCCATACCTGAGGGTCTTTTTCTCTTGACAGTTATGCAATGCCTTTGTCTCTTTTTCTTCTCTTCCTTCCTTCGCAAGGGCTGTGTCTGACAGGCATGGGAGGTGCAAGGCAGGGCTGGTGAGGATGTGGCCCGGGGGGGGAGGGGCTTGGCTGGGGAAGGGGTGTGGAATGAGGAGGATCTCGAGGGCCGGATACAGATGTCTGGAGGGCCACATTTGGCTCCCACCCTGAGGTTCCTCATCCCTGCCTTAATCCAGCTCTGTTAGCTGCAGTTAGTCTCCTGTAAAAAAAGTGCTATATCCAACTCTAGGTTTTTAATTTTTGCAAGGAAGCGACGGCAGCTGCACCTTGGAAAAGAAGATTGAAGTAACAGTCCTTCAATTTTTAATGTTTCATCAATGTTTACTGTGCTTATTAATGTTTTAATTTGTTGGAAGCTGCCCAACAAATTCTTCTTCTTCTTCCTCTTCCTCTTCCTCTTCCTCTTCCTCTTCCTCTTCCTCTTCCTCTTCCTCCTCCTCCTCCTCCTCCTCCTCCTCCTCTTCTTCCTCTTCTTCCTCTTCTTCCTCTTCTTCCTCTTCCTCTTCTGTTGCCTAGTACTTTAATTGGGGTTGAGAACCATTTCTTTAGCCTGAAGAGTCTTAATTCCCTTCTAGTCATTGTTCTGGGGGCCACAGTCACACAGCCCCCTCTGTCCTCCATCCAACTGAATCACCTGACATCCTGTCACCTGACATAATGCTTCAAAGCATTGTGGGAGTTCCCGGATGCATTCTTGCCCATCAGAAACACGCCAAGGAGGGGCGTGGTGGGGAAAAGGGGATGTGGACTCTGGCGGGAATCCCAAGGAGCAGGCAGAGAGGCTCGGAAGGCCACATTCACCCCTCAGGCCTGAGGTTCTTTAATCCTGCTCTAATCCACCCTCTGCAGACCACTTGTGACTGGTAGGCAGGGCTACCCACCTGTCAGGGGTGTGGCATCCTATGGTGTCAGGTGATACCACTTTAAAGGAAGAATCAGGAGTGTGATTTAAGCGCTTCCTTTGAATTCTCTTAATTTAAAAGGCAGCAGGTGTAAGCCCTGCTTGCAGAGGAGCAACCTGGTTGGTGTGCCAAGCGTTGACCCTCTGCTTGAGGCAGCTACCTTACTGTGCCTCATGATAGGGCCCGGCTCTTGAGCCTCAGGTTTGAAGATCACTGGGTAACTTTGGACCAGACACTGTCTCATCACAACCTTATCTACCTCATGAGCTTGTTGCAAGGGGGGAAAGGATGGGGAAGAACCACTCCATTTTGCAAATGGAGCTCAGGAGCAGCCATTTTGCGAATGCAGCCCTGGTTTTCCTGTCGGGGTGAATTTCAGTTTGGCCTTTGCAGGATGCGGCTGGCGTATGTCCTCAGCGGCTCTGAGAAATAAGCCTTTGGACCCCGCTCTACATTTCAAACACAGGGACTGTTTATTTGAAGTTCAAACACAGCAACAGCTCTTCTTAAAACAATGGAAAATTTCCCTGGGGTTATGTTCTCATTGGACAAAATGCATCATGGAGGAAGAGCGATGTGTGTCTGTGTAAATCTATGTTTATAGTGTATGCCATGCTTTTCCAGCTTGTAAATCCTCTGATTCCATCTCAAAAGCCACTAATGGCTGCCTGCTATAGAGAGGCTAAATATCCTTCTCTTTACCTCCCCCCCCCCAAAAAAAAATCTGGAACTGCAAAAATGGGAGAGGTTGACGGGTACCTGGCAGGCCACAGTTGGTGGGCTGGCTACATTTGTCTTGATAAATCACATATAAATCTGATATCTGCACCATTCAGTCTTCTTTCACCGAGAAAAGGCAGGAAGGGACCGTTTGGTTTACAGGCTCGTATATAAGTTTATGGTAACAAAAAACATGGTATCGCTCACTCGACAAATGAATGTTAAGAGGGCAGCCATAAAGTGTGTCACAGTTTGCCTCACCTTCACCCCACAGATAATTAGGGAGACTTAAATGTGGAGCGTGTCCAGTTATCTCTTCTCTCTCCCCCTTTAACACATACTGTAGCTGCATATTTTCCATGCAGGAGAATGTTCAGTTCAGTCCTGAGCATGTTCCTAAATCTCTTTGAGAAATGACTTGTGGCCGGAATTCTCTTATGGGATAACAAGTAAATATTAACGGGAGGGAATTATGTAATGTCACAGATTTCCACTGGACCACTTGCCAAATTCTTTCTCTGTCCTTGCCACACCTCCCAAAAGCAGAATGTAGACCCTTTATAAATAGAGTCAAATGTTAAAGTTCTACATTTTCCATATGGAGAGCCAATATAGTTTAGTTTCGGAGTTGGACAGGGGGAATCAGTCAAATCCTCACTCAACCATGGAATTCCATGGGTGTTGAAAACCAGATATCGCCTAGCCCTACTCTGCAGGTGAGGGCCTCCTGGAGATACCTTCTTATTAGGATATTCATTCTGCACCGTCAGGCTTTTAGTGTGGTAGTGCCTACGCTTTGGAATCCCTTCCCCTTGAAAGTTACACAGCTTCCGTCTTCTTGGTGCCTACCAAATACAATCCACCTTCTTCAAAACTTTTAAGCTGAGATCTGTCCCAGTCTGTGCCTGTATTGGAATTGCTTTTAAGATGTTTTTATTGTTTTGTCACTTGGTGTTTGCTGCCCAGGGCTCCTTTGGGAGGAAGGGTAGGATGCAAATTTAACAACAACAACAACGGCAAGTGCCTCTTAGTAATATTATTATTTGTGTGTTTGCATTGTAGGGGAACAGCACCAAAGAGTATTTCCTTCAGAGGACGTTGCAGAGCCTTGAGCGCTACTTCTACTTGATAGCTTTCAACTATTACCTTCATGAACAGGTGAGTATTCTTCCCTGAGCTCCTAAATGATGCTGTGCATTTTTCCACCCTTGCCAGGTGTACCCAGTGATGGGGCACAGATATCTTACATATGTCAGGGAAAGTGGAACTAGAGGTTGCAGTGCCAAGAGGGGTAGGAACCAGACACCAAGCCTCTTTCTTCAGAGCCTCGTATTGCTTGCTTTGTTCTTAAAGAGATTTTATACATTTTAGTATAAAGTATAAAGAGATTTAGTATGTTTCTGAGCACAGTTCAAAGTGTTGGTGATGACCTTTAAAGCCAGTATACAGTACCTGAATGAGCGTCTCCACCCCCATCGTTCTGCCCAGACACTGAGGTCCAGTGCCGAGGGCCTTCTGGCGGTTCCCTCACTGCGAGAAGCCAAGTTGCAGGGAACCAGGCAGAGGGCCTTCTCGGTAATGGCACCTGCCCCATGGAACGCCCTCCCACCAGATGTCAAAGAGAAAAACAACTACCAGGCTTTTAGAACACACCTGAAGGCAGCCCTGTTTAGGGAAGTTTTTAATGTTTAATAGATTATTGTATTTTAATATTCTGTTGGAAGCTGCCCAGAGTGGCTGGGGAAACCAGATGGGTGGGGTATAAATAATAAATTGTTGTTGTTGTCGTCATCATTATTATTTCCTGCCTTCCCATTGAAGATGACCAGTGAGCCTAAGTTTCTGAAAGCAAATCAGAAATTATTCTGGATTGTTTATTTATTTGCAGCATTTATACCTGCCTTCCCTTTTAGCCAAAAAAGGCTCTGAGAGCAGCTTACAAAAGCCAGTTCCAATATGGTCCCTTGCCCCCTAAGACTTGCTGTCTAAACACAGGAGGAAAATGAAATGGGAGGGAAGAGGGGAAAGCAAGCTTGGAGGGGGTTCCACAGCCTAGGCACCACAGCTGTGGGGTGGGGGAAGCCTGAGCAGACCCACATGGAAAGTGGGGGTCCTTGCGAAATGCTGAATCCACATTGTTTAGTTCCACCCTTTTAAACATTTCACTTGCACACAATGGAAACTGAACGTGAACCCCAGGGAGACTGAAGTGAATGCTGAACCCATCCAGTCATCAAAAGTTTCTCTGCTGGCAAGCTCTTGGGAGTCTGTGGTCAGATCAAATTGTAAAGAGGGTTGGCTTGTGCTAGATAAACTTTTAGTGCGCTGGCCAAAGGCATCAAGTTGGCTGTTGTCAGTGTCACTGTCATTCCCACTGCTCTTCACCGTTCACTCAGTGGTCACTATGATGAAAACGTTACGAGCTCTGTAATAAATGAAACCTTCAGCTCAGTCAAATCAAGCAAAACCCCTTTGACAATTTGCCATGTTAGTTTACAGCAAGTGTTTCCCAGCTGTTTTTGGACAACAAATCCCATCATCCCTAGTTAGCAACACCAGCGGTCAGGTTGAGAAACACTGGTTTACAGGAAAGGAAAGGGAAAAGGACAACCTTCTATCCTGTGCTGCGACAGCAGATTTGGCCACCATTTGGCTAACTGCTGTCTTCCATTCCCAACAAAACGTTTACATAATTCTCTCTGCTGCTAAGCTTATGGCCTCAACGAGCAGCATCTTCAGCCAATGTGCCTTATTCCATAAGGAGAAGATAAAGTGTATTTGTGCCAACAAGATGCCATGTTTTGTAACAATTACTTGCGATGTGTGCAGCACGTTGGGTTGCAGCCTGCTTCTGACAATGTCCCTGTCTGTCTTTTCTCCCTTTCCTGGACTGGAAGTACCCCCTTGCTTTTGCCCTCGATTTCAGCCGATGGATGTGCAGGCACTCTGAACTATACAGGCTTCAGGCCAACATGAACCTGTCGGAGCTTGTGGTCACAGGGGAGCAGATAACTAAGGGGGCACGGGTGCTGGTGAGTCAACTCTTTTGAGTTGTTGTTGTTGTTGTTGTTATTGTTAAATATATTTACCCTGATCAGCCTGCCTTCACTGCTTGGCTCTTGAACACCCTTCTTTGGAGCCATCTTGGGCAGCAGCTCTGCATTTTATTACATTTCTGTAAGAATTATTATTATTATTATTTATTACTACCAAAACTACATTTATATCCCACCTTTCCTCCAAGGAGCCATACACAGTTCTCCCCATTTTATCCTCACAACAACTCTGTGAGGTAGGTTAGGCTGAGGCCAAGTGGGGATTCGAACCTTAAGTCTCCCAGGTTCATAGTCCAACACTCTAACCACTGTGCCACACTGGCTCCCACTTCTGGATGTAATTGATCTCCTTGTTGTTTGCCGCAGCCTTTAGAGATTTCTTCTGCCGCAGGTGGTGAATGAAAGGTTTTCTCCAGATGTCCTCAGCACAGTCAAGGAGATGAGCGTGGCCAACTTCCGGAGAGTCCCCAAGATGCCTGTGTATGGGATGGCACAGCCGAATGCCAAGGTAATTGAACAATGCTGTGTAGTTTCTGGGAAGAGAGACTGAGATAGGGCCAGAGAGCTCTTGAGTTAAAAACAGGCGTTATTATTATTATTATTTATTTTATTTAAAAATCAAAACAGGAATTTGATCCTTAAAATATAAAATAAAAAGAGAGTGGAGATTCCAGATTTCCCCCCACCTGTGAAGTTGTGGAAACAAAAGAGAGCCCTTGAGAAACAGTCACACAACTAACCAGTTGTAGGGTTGTTGCTTTTTTAATCTTTATAAATGCAGGCATGATTGTAGTTACTCATTCTCTGATTGATTGATTGATTGCTTTTCAGGTTTATGCATTTCACTAATTTTGCAATCATTTTAACATTTCAAAACTTGTCTTCCTTCCCCCTCTTTCTGCGGTTCCTTATACTTATTTTTAATATCTTCTGCATATCCAAATTAACTTAATTTGCTCATTTATTCATCTATTTTAAATGTCTACTCTTATAAAACTGCAGGTTATTACAACAATCCTGCCAGTGTTCTTATCTGTTTACAATTTAATCTGTTAATATTCAATAAACCATTTCCATTCTTTTATACAAAGTTTGTTATCTTGGTTTCTTATGCCTCTGGTAAGTTTCGCCATTTCTGCATATTCCATAAGTTTTTGTATCCATTCTTCCTTTGCTGGGACTTCTGCTTCTTTCCATTTTTGGGTGAGTAACATTCTTGCCGCTGTAGAAGCATACATGAATAAGTTTCTATGAAGTTTCGGTCGTTCTGTCCCTATAACTATAATTCGTGAAAGAAAAGCTTCTGGGTTTTTGTTTTGTTTTTTACAAACGTTCTTTTAAACATCCTTTTCAATTCATTATATATCATTTCCCAGTAAGCTTTAACCTTACTACAAGACCACCGTTACTCATTTTCTTCAGGCTATCGGGAATGTCTTGAGCTACCTGACAGATACGAAGAGGAAGTATTCCCATATCCTGTGGGTCAATCTTCGTGAAGATGTGGTCCTAGAAGGGAACGAGCAAACCTACACTGTCCGGGAGGTTGGCAACCTGGAGCAGCAGATTACAGTGCCTGCAACGTCACCTGAACAGCTGGAGGTGAGATCTCAGGCGCTTTTAACTTCTCTTTTTTTTCCTTCACCAGGCAAGTATTGGGAAACTTTTGGGTTGATCTGGGGCAGTTAGCATTTCACAACAGGCAGCCACTCTGCATGAATTGGGAAAAAATTATAGTGCTCCTAAGGATGCTGTGCAGTTAAAAAGTATCCGACAAGGAGATTCTTACTATGTATTTACATTTAATGGCATGTTGCATCTTTCATTGTGGCTGTTGTATTGGTGTGACAGGCTAACTGCTATGCCCCCCCACCCCAAGCCCTGGTTTTTAAACTGTTATGATGCAGGAGTGAACAGGTGGGGGGGGGCATCCATGGTGGCATTTTGATGCATGCAAGTAAATAATGTGTGCTCATCACAAAGGACTGCTGTCTTTTCCAGATTTAAGCCTTGTGTCTCCATAGGGAGCTGGTCGATCCTCTTTCTTAGAAATAATAGATGCCAGCCTTGCTTGTTCTCCCCCTGCATTATTTATCAGAAGAATTGAGTTTGAAAGTAATATTGGCTCACTCCATTAATTTTTTTAATTCCACTTTGGAGCACCTCGAAGCCTTAAATTGATCACCTTTCTTTTTTTAAAATTGATTTTTATTGTTTCTCAAAGATTTAAACAAATTTACTTCACATACAATATACCATTCTCTTATATATTTCTTTTTTGACTTCCCACCCTTCCCGCCCTGGTGCTTTTGTTCTTCTCCTTGGTTGCTGTATTATGCTTATTATCAACCCCCCCCCCCAACTCTATCTTATATTTTCCCCACCACCACTCATATCTCGAGTCCTGCTCATGATTTAATATCACTATAATACTTCAACAGTATAAAAAGGCCTCCAGTTTTCCATAAACAGTTCATCATTTGGGTCTCTTAGTTTTGCAGTCACTTTCGCCATTTCAGCACAATCTATTACTTTTTCAAGCCGTTCTTCTTGTGTTGGAATCTCTTCCTTTTTCCATTTCTGCACTTATAGAATTCTGGTCGCGGTTGTTGCATGCATAAAAAGAGTAGTCAGCTTCTTCGGAGCCTCCGTCTCAATTAACCCTAGCAAAAAGGCTTTGGGGTTTTTTTGGGGGAGCACCAATTTAAACATCTTTTAAAATTCATTATTATTAATGGCACCGGCTTTCATCGACCTCATTCCTTTTTGTCTGATGCATGCGGTTACGAAAAATAGGCACACAAGGTTTGTGGGGAGGGGAATCGTAAGTAAGTGAGGCCAGAGGGAAACGAAAAGTGATAATTACATAGTTAACTGTTGTAATTCCTCATGAGCCTTTTTGTTTGTTGGTTTGGCCTCATTGCTTCCCTCCTTCAGAAACTCGAATCTGCTTTGAAGAATGACCTGCTAAAATCCCAGAAATGGCTCGAGGTCTATCTGGAGCAGGAGAAGCAGATGAAAATGTTAAAGACATGCCTGACCATGCAGGAGATCTTCAACCAGCACAAGAGCACCTGCCAGGGGTTGGCGTATAAACGGGTTCCAATCCCAGACTTCTGTGCTCCTAAGGAAAAGGTAAGCACCACACAAGGGACCCCATATCTCTCCCCCTCCCTTCTCCCACATGGAGAATTTTAAGATGGCTGATAGTTAAGCAACCTTTCTCTCCGCTTGGCTAGTCTTCTACTGAATAGCCCAGCCTTTTGTGGGTGCCTTTCTTTTTTGGGTAGGTGGGTAGGGGGCAAGGCAGTGAAGCCTCTTGTGGAAAAATAATTAATGGTCTTAGGACAAAACACATAATGTTTTTCCCTAAGACCATTTGTTCAGCTCGACAAAAACCAAGAGCCATTATTTTTTCCCACCCCCCTTTGCCCCGTCCTCTTGATTTTGCAATAGGGATGCCCCCAGGGGTTTTGTCTAGTCTTCGTGTTTTTAAGTAAACAGACCTGATTTGTGCTTCATGAAATGCCGCTGTCCTGTGGTTTTTGCACTTCTCCCAATTTTGTGACACAGTTCACATGACTCAACTAAAGTCTCAGGCTGCTCGGCACCTGGGTGGGGGAGAGCCCGTCCCCCACAATAAACCTTGTGTACGCTTCCTTAAAGGAGGCATCGGAGTATGCATTAGTTAGGTGCTGTTTAGCATCCCTTTGCAGCAACTTAGTGCGATTAAAATCTGGTCTGTTTGTAGTGGATTTGCCACATCAGTGCATTGCTGCCACCTAAAGGCCTTATGAGGGACAGAACATACATTTGGCACATGCTGTGAGTACAGTACTGAGCACTTATGAAAATCACACTCACACACACACACCTGAGAAAGACTAGGCTGCTCACAAATGCCCTTTGTGTGCTACCTGTAGGACTTTGACCAGCTGCTGGAAGCCATGAAGGGTGCTCTAGCCGAAGACTCCCGCACAGCCTTTGTGTTCAATTGCCATAGTGGCAGAGGAAGAACCACCACAGCCATGGTCATTGCTGTCCTCACCCTCTGGCATTTCAACGTATGTACTAATTTGGAGAACCATGTCCCACTTTGTGAGGGGTCTGGGATTCTGCAGGGAGGGGTACCTGATATTATGGGCAAAATCCTTCCTGAAATGTGTGCAGCGCCCAGGGTTTAAATCTTCTTGGTGTTAAAAGTCTCTCGGCTTCTGCAGAACAATATTAAGGACTAGTCTTTTTTCCATTATATTAAGTTTCAGCTTTTTTAACATATACAATCAAGACACAATAATATATTTTCTCTTATTTTTGTTGGCTTCCCATCCCATTTTTCTTGGAGTTGGTGTTTCTCCCCTTCCGTTGCACCCTATTTTCTATCTTTAAAATCAAAACTACAGTATTATAATCTAAATACTCCTGTTGCTCACAGCTCAAATCCTGCTCGCGAGCTCATCGTACTATAATATTTCTTTAAGTAGTCCGAAAAAGGCATCCATTCTTCCATAAAACACTCATCATTAGATTCTCTTAATTTTGCTGTTAATTTTCCCCAGTTTTGCACAGTCCACTATTTTGCTTATCCATCCTTCTCTCATGGGAACGTCTTCCTGCCACTTCTGCACATAAAGAATCCTAGCTGCTGTTGTTACATACATAAACCACTTTAATATTTTTTTGCGGGGGACTTAAAGGAATTTTCTTAACCTATGCAAGATACATAAATACTGTAGAAATAATGGATAAATGATACATTTTAAAAAGAATGATACCTTTTCTAAAACATAGAACGTAAAAAGTGCCAGAATTCTACAATATTCACAGTTCCCTGTGTCTTACATGGCATGTTACTAACTTCATAAGCAGTCATACATTGCAGTTAGTAATTCTTTGATACTGTTATGGTTTCTCTCTTGTGTTGCTCAATAATCAAACCTAACTCTCCTCTTCTTGGTGCTTCAGGGAATCCCTGAGATGATTGAAGATGAAATTGTGAGCGTGCCTGATGCCAAGTACACCAAAGGAGAGTTTGAGGTGCGTATCTTCCACTTTTAAAATTAGGCGGCAGAATATTCTTAAGGTAATGTTTCTGAAAGGGCAGCCTTAACCACCACAAATAAATAAATCAGCACTATCACCACAAATGCACCTGAGTGCACAGGTGATCTCCCATCTTGCTTGGTTGCTGCTGACATCAGTTTCTGCCACATCTCTCCTGCTGCCTCTGCAGTAGCTGAATTCCGGGGACCCCCCATATTTTCAAGAAGGCCCCCCCCAATGTGGTGAACCTTAAAAGGACACACCAGGACAAAGATGTTTAGCCCTGCCATATCCTTTTGAGTATTGTCAGGAACCTGGCAAGGTGAAGCATCTTCGACGCATGTGTCCCTTTGACGATCGACAGAGCACCTTCTCAGAAGGCACACAGGCGATCTTTGCCAGGGACGTGCAGGGCGAAGCATCTTCGCCTGCGCATCCTTTTCAGAAAAGTAAGGTGGCTGGCAGTGGATGGGTGTGGGATGGTGGGACAAGTTGGCCTGGCTGGATTGGGTGGGGGGGCATCACACATGTGACATTATGCATGCGCCCCAATATTGGGTGCAACTCGGCACCGCCTTAGCTTGCAGCTCAGGAAAGAAAGGGACAAAAACAAAATATTGAGGAACAGAATCTTTTGTCAGTGCTGATCTGAATCTGGCATGATCCACATCTTCCATGCTATTGGGTGGGTTTATACTACCATACCCAGGAGGTCAGTAAGGCATTTTTGCAGGCTGGTAACTTTTGTGGGCTTATTTGCAAGGCTGCTTTAATGGGACCTAAAGGGTCGGAGCTAAGTGTACATTCTTGAGACTGGCATTTGTCTTCATCAAGGCTACTTTTCTGTCCCTTATGTGGTGTTTTTACAAAACTAGTAGGGAACAGAATGCCAGAAATGGTCTTTGGGGGGCAAGCTATTTCCCTTTTTTACTTCCCCAGAAGAAAATTTCAGCAGCTTAATATTTGCTCTTTGTGAAAGAGAAGGTTTCATGTGAAGCTGGGCTTTTGTCTGCCAGGTGGTCATGAAGGTAGTGCAAATGCTGCCGGAGGGACACCGAATGAAGAAGGAAGTAGATATGGCACTGGATACCGTGAGTGAGACGATGACACCCATGCACTATCACTTGAGGGAAATCATCATATGCACCTACAGACAGGTAAGCCTAGCAAATGCGTACCATGGATGCGGTTTGAATTTCCACACACCTTTGGTGGCTCCCTCTGTTCTTTACCATTTCACTCTGCTATTAAGACAGACATGGATCTGTTTATACTTGGCGATTAGTTTCAATGGGCAGGGCTGGACGTGCAAATGAGATGGCGGGAGGAGTACAACAGGGAGAGGACGGAGACATCAAGAAGCAAAGGGTGTTTGCTGTCTGTTCAGATTAGTTAGAAATCAACTGCTGATCTCAGGAGCTGAGTGGGCAAGTCAGTGGGGAACGGGCTGCAGTTTCATTTGGAAATGGTTTGCCTGCGGTTTCAGAGAGCTCGTCTTTGACTGATCCACATGTTGTTATAGCTGGGGCAGGGAGGGTCTGGCCCCCTGCTGCAGAACCTTCTACCAAACTTGTGTTCAGGACTGTTAAGAAATTCCACACCTAGACAAATTCTGTGGCTGGAGATTCCAAGCCATAAGGTGGTTAGATTGGTCTCGACTAGGGCCAGGGCCTTTTCAGTACTGGCCCTGACTTGGTGGAACGCCCTTTCACAGGAGACCAGGGCCCAGTGGTTTTCTTTTCTTTTATATCTTATTGTAATTTTATTGGTGTTAGCCGCCCTGAGCCCGGTTTTGACTGGGGAGGGCGGGGTATAAATAAAAAATTATTATTATAATTATTATTGTTATTTATCAGTAATAAGCATTAAGCAAGCTTACATAATTTCTCATATTTAGCTTAGTATATTCCGCAAGTGATACTTTGCTTTGTCACTCTTGGCTTTTGTAGTCATGGGAAAGGGGGCAAGGAGCTCTCTTATCTACCCAGAAGCTATCCTTCCGTGGAGGATACGTGCCCTGATTTGCATTTTCTATAAAAAGGACATCAAAGCCTGCTTGTTTCCACCAGAGGTGCTGGTCGGTTACAGCAATCATGTGCACCAGCGCTAGTGCTCACAATCATACTGCTATCAAACACCCACCCACCCACAGACATTTGCACGTCCTCTGCAAAAATATATCTGGAAAGGCACTTCTTGCGTACAAGTTCTTGTGAGGCTTTTTTTGCATGATATTTCATGGATGGCAAAGGAGCTTTTTTAAAAAACAAAAACATGCTATCACATACGTGATTTTGTGTTAATATATAGAGATCACTGATTCCAGCACCATTGCCTCCCTGGGGTCATTGAAGCCTGAGGCACTCTGACACCAGTTAAAGAATGCCGAACAATGTGGCTCACTGTTTGCAAACATGACACCAGTCCCATGACAGCCTAACCTGCGTGGAAGCTGTTTGCAATTGTTGATATACCGAGCAATGGTACTATATATTAGCCAAATAACTAGCCTTCAGGTCACAGAATTCATTATTTACCCAAAGCCAACAGAGGGCAGCCGAGTGCCTTTGGATTTTCTGATACGATGTATAGATGCTGTTCTGAAATCTGCAAAAATCCAAACAAAAATAATAGGAGGAATCTCATACCACTCTAGAAAGCTCAGGATACTGAGTCAGTGTGACATTCGTTTTCCTTCCAGTTTAGAGATGGCTCACATTTACGTGTTTGCTGCTTGTTGCCCTGTATGTGTGAATGACCCATTGTGCATGAAATTATTTTTATTTTACTCCATTATTACTTCACATACGTAAACACCGCAGAGGGGAAATTTCATGTCGTCTCAGAACACAATCCCAAACGCAGACCTTTTTTAAAAACAGGCTTCATGGTTATTCTGCCTCCTGTAGTGAAATAAACGTACATGCATATGGGAATCAGATCCAAGATCTAGCTTAGGAAGCCAATGTTCGGAGCATTCACTGCCCAGACCCAACACACAGCTTCAAGCTGTTTGCATATAGGGTGGTTTCTGCTAGTCCTTAAAAGAGACCTTGTGCAGTATCGCAGACACAGAACTGAGCCTGTGTGTCTCCCCCCCCTTTTTTTAACTGGCTTGTCTTTTTCCCCATTACCCTGTCTGGAAAACCCTGTTTGACTTCCCTGCTATCAAAAGCCCAGCAGTTCAAGATGAATGAAATTTGGCTTTCCTGCCTCAGCCGCAAAGCTCTAGGGGAACTGTGGTTCTTGGCAGATGTGGGCTAGTTTGTAGATCACATTGACCTCCGCTAGTGTGCCTAAGGTTTATGAGAAGCAAGAGCCTATAGCTGGCAGGGGGGGTGAAAAGGGCCTTAAATGTGGAGGTGGGTGATCTTTGTCCTGTTGAAGACCTTGTTGCTTTAATACTGAAATGTACTCGGAGTCGAGAGTGAATTTCATGCTCTGTATTCAGCTCATAGTCATCAAGGAGAAGAGGAGAAGAAGAATGGCTCTTTTCCCAAAACCATCTGCTTATATACATTATTTACACAATGGGCCTTGCGTGATTGGCTACTTCAGGGCTACACCTGTGGGCCAATTATATTGTGGATTGACTTCTGCCTGCAGCCTGATTGGCTGCTCCTACAGGCCAATCAGGTAGCAGATTCACTTCTGCCAGCCGCCTGATTGGCTGCTCCAGCAGGCCAATCAGGTTGCGGATTCACTTCCACCTGGAGTTGGATTGGGTAGCTCCCGCTGATTCTGAATCCTATTGTTCTAGGATTCAGCTCAGGATTCAGCTCAGTACATAACAAATACTTACTTTAATACTCCTTCAGTTAATAAAAATGAAATTCAGCATCCTAACTAATATTTATCCCTGAATACAGCTCTTCTCCTTTTTACAGCTGTGGGCCTTTGTCATTATGTGAAGCTTTTGGGTGTACTTAATGAGTGGAAAATCCCACTAGATGGCAGGTTTCAACAGCCAAGCACTCTCAAAGGCTACGAACACAGCATTATTGCATGATATAGTAAAAAAAACAACAAAACAAAACCACGTTATCACGGTGTGTTTTAAAATCTCACTGTCAATCTTGTGCACACTTTTCTTTAAAAAGCAAACAAACTGTTTTAATTTCTCCATATTCTGGATTGTGAACTTTTTTTTTTTTTAAAGTGCACACACATTTGTTCATAGAGAGCTGGTGGAGGATTTCCCCATTTGGTAGCACAGTCCATGCAAGACTTACTAAAACTAGCAATGAATTTGATCCTTGCATGTGCTAGGCTGTGTGCAGGCATTTCCTCACCTAGGAAATGGTTTGTACTTTGATTTCTAAGCAACTATTGGAAAGGAAGGAAAAGGTGGCTGAAATAGGCGTCTCATTGCCTAATCCTGAGCAAATATTTAGTACAGTATTGTCAGAGCTGGCAGCAGCAGCCAATGGTCTACTAGTGTGTGGGTACCACACATCCCCTAAATTAGGATATGTATAGTGCAGTCCTGGGTATGCAGAGGATTCTGTATGCGGAGGATTTCCTCTGAGCTATGGGCTCTTCTTTCTGACTTGTGCAGAGTCGGTCTGGAGAGCAATACATGTACCGTAATCGTGTCTCAACTCCCGAATTGCCCTTGTGGAATTGGCGCTAATTTAATTCATGCATGACTAATATTTTATCAACGATCTCTGTGGCCGAAAGCACTAAAGGTCTATAACGCATAATTAACATGTGAAATAGGTGGAAATGCCACAAAGATGGCTTTGAATTTTTTTATTTTATTGTTTTGCTACGGGGAAAAAACAACAACACCATATCTGTTAACCATTCCTGGCAATAATTGCATTACAGTGTAACACTCTGAATGCATCGTAGGAAGGGCAGTTCCACGTATTTGCAGATAAATTAACCGTGGCAACAGAAAGAAACCTTCATGTTAAAAGGCATATGCATGAATAGCCGGTGGGCAGGAAAAATAATGGGGTGGCTATCACCTTCCAGTGCTGTTTGTGAGCTCCCAGAATTACCACTACCTATGAAGTAGATGGGCTGGATCCAGCGAAGGCATTACAGTGGTCCCTCGACTTATGAACTTAATCCATTCCGAATGCACATTTGTAATTTGAAAATTTCGTAAGTCGAAAAGCGGATTCCCATAGGAAAAAAATAATTCGGAAAAATTCGTAAGTCGAGGAAACGGCATTAAAAAATTTGTAAGTCGAGTAAACCACATTTAAAACCGCCAACGGTTTCCATTCGGATGTAGAAAAATTCGTAAGCATGTGGCCATTTGTCCCGTTCGTAAGTCGAAAACTTCGGATGTCGGGTAATTCGTAAGTCGAGGGACCACTGTATCCCCTTGAATACAAAGGGAACAGGGCACCGGGAGGACAGAATCTTTTTTTTACATGTGAAAGTCTCTAGTATGGTTAGTAACACTTAACAGTTGTTTTAAAAAAGAGTTTTAAAACAGCCCACCCCCTCCCTCTCGGATTTATAATCTTCATGAGGGCATATCTTTCAATACGTACTTTTTTGCAGCCAGGTTTGCTTCTTTGCTGCCGCACCGATGCTGAGAGCACTGTGCCTTTTAAGTTTTTCAGGTTTTCCTGGGCGGTATAAAATGTAAATACAGAGCTGTGGGACATAAGCAGGTAGCCCTCTCCTGCGTCTCATGAAAAGAGTCCTCTTTCCAGTGACCTCGAATCAACCCTGCACCACGTGGTGTTTTTGGGAAAAAAGGAAAGCAGAAACGTTTCAGCAATAACAAGCATATACCTCCCAGGGCCTTTGCAGGGGGAAAATGTCAGCCTGAGCTCAGTATTTAGGATTGGTGTCTGTATGAACTAACAATAAATAAATAAAAAGAGTTGTTCTGGAGGGCAACTTCACCTTGAAGTTAATTCAAAATAAAATAAAAATCCTGGTCAGGATTGCAGAGAACGCCTCGTGCTGAGAGTTTCAGCAGTGCTTGCAGCCTGCAACGGAAAACGGAAAATTATCTCCTGCCCCAGCTCCTGTAACTGTTCGGTTACAGGCTGTGTTATCAGAAACTTGTCTCTCCTAGATTTTCCAGTGTGGCTGTGACATGGCCTGACTTTTGTTCTGTTAGAGGTACTAGTAGCATTATTTATATGGGTTGGGGATCTATGGCCCTCCAGATGTTGTTGGACTCCAACTCCCATCAACCCCAGCAGGCATGGCCAATGGTCAAGGATGGTGCGTGTGTTGTCTTGAGCAACATCTGGTGGGTCTCATCAGGTTCCCCACCCCTGATAATATGGAATAAAGACTTCTCCTTATGCTTTTCTTAGGACTAAAATGTCAAGATGTGCTGATGTTTTGTTTTGTTTTTTAATTTACAACTTAAAAGAGTGCGTATTTGGACTCTCTTAATCAGGCATCCCCAAACTGCGGCCCTCCAGATGTTTTGGCCTACAACTCCCATGATCCTTAGCTAACAAGACCAGTGGTCGGGGAAGATGGCAATTGTAGTCCAAAACATCTGGAGGGCCGAAGTTTGGGGATGCCTGCTCTTAATGAATAGCTAATCTGTGCTAAGTGATCCTGAGTATGCACTTTTTTGCTTTGTTGGATCAGATCAAGGCCAACCTAGGTCAGCAACCAGCCGGCACTAAGCAATTCACCAGGAATTTGGCCAGTGAGCCATGAACTATCTTGGCAGCTACAGAATTGCTGCTAGTAGAATAAGGGTTATTGGCAGGCTATAAAGTGAATAAGGAAGCAACAATTTTTTTTTTTGCATAAGTGTAACATCAAATTAAAGAAAGACAAAGTTGATTTTCTACTATAATTGAAAATCATGACCAATATGATATTTTGAAATTAAAATATCAAATAAAATGGATAGTCTATATGCAAATGGCTATGAATCACTTTATATGGAATTTGGTACTCTGGTTAAACTGTGGAGAAAATTGTCTCATTTCTTTTCAGGAAGAAACTCTATGGAAAAAATGGTTTTGTTACCAAAATTACATTTACTGCTTCACAGCCGAGGTGTGTGGCCAAGTCTAAGGGAATTGTCACTTAACAAGGGCTCCCTTGGAAGTTCATATGCTACACCATTGCTCATTTGGGGGGGGGTTATCTTTTTGGAATTGCTTCTGTCACATGGAAAGCCCTTCACATACCTTCTGGTGAGTGAAGAACGGAAGCAATAAGGCAACTTTTACTGGTTGCCTTAATATTAGTATGGGCTAGAAATCAAAATTAATATTAACTTGGATGTTATGAATCCAGTGCCCAAGGATTCAACCTCCATCCCAAAATTTATAGATTGCTGCTCTTGGCTACATCCAGGAGTCCATTTTTAGGCCACAGCTGTGATGACAGTGTTCCAAGGTCAGGGAATTTTTAAATTCCACATCATATGTGTAATAGGCAAGATTGGTCTCCCGGTGAATCCTCAATTGTTCTAGTAGAGGGAGACTTGTATATAGGGCTGCTCTAAATATTCTCCTGTTGTCATTTTCAGTCCAAAAATACTGCTTCTGGGTGGCAGTGTGTGTGCAGAGATATTTCCCAGGGAAAACAAACTTGCATTTGAGAATATTCACCATTTATTCTCATCCTCCTCACTGATGCTTTAGCTTTAGCATTTTCTCTCTCTCTCTCTAGATACTGATTCTTTCTCCTTCTGAGTTTAACACAGAAGAGGCCATGTCACGATGGAGTGACATGTGATTGCATCACAGACCTGTTACTGCTCAATTGGAGTTGACTGTGATGATATCATCACTGAGGCGAAGTAAAGCCAGTTGAGGAAGAAAGGACAGTGTAAATCAGTGGTGGGAAACCTTTAACAGTACTTTCGGAAGGCCATGCTGCTCTCTGAGTAACCTTCTGGGGGCCAAATGCAAGCGGTGGAAATTCCAGAGGCAAAAGTGGGCAAAGCAATGGATAAATAAATGTATAAAATATAGTTTTATACAGAAGGGTAATTTCCACACACGTCCTTCATCCCGGCAAGCAGGAAGCAGGATTCAAATATAACATTCCAGCCAGACAAAATCACTCAAGGAGGATGCAAAGCAGGGCCGGGGGGGGGCGTGGCTGGGGAGAAGGGGGCATGGCTTGTGGAGTGTCCCAGTGTGGTGTAGTGGTTAAGAGCGGTAGACTCGTAATCTGGGGAACCGGGTTCACGTCTCAGCTCCTCCACATGCAGCTGCTGGGTGCCCTTGGGCTAGTCACACTTCTCTGAAGTCTCTCAGCCTCACTCACCTCACAGAGTGTTTGTTGTGGGGGAGGAAGGGAAAGGAGAATGTTAGCCGCTTTGAGGACTCCTTCGGGTAGTGATAAAGCGGGATATCAAATCCAAACTACTTCTTCTTCTTCTTCTTCTTCTTCTTCTTCTTCTTCTTCTTCTTCTTCTTCTTCTTCTTCTTCTTCTTCTTCTTCTTCTTCTTCTTCTTCTTCTTCTTCTTCTTCCCAAGGGCCAGGTGGAGAGGCTTGGGAGGGCGCATTTGGCCCCTGAGTCTGAAGTTCAACTTAATGAACCAGGTGAACCTTTTTTACAACTGTTGCTGGGAAATAGTTGAGAGCTGTCTGCTTTTTGGTGGAAAAGGTTTCCGAAATAGAGCAAGGGCTCTCAGTCCAGCCCTGCTTTGGATGTTTCTGTAAGCATTTTAAGCCTCCGTTCGATACTTAGCATGACAAGAAGCGATATGGTCCTTTGAGACCCAACGTGGTTTATTATGTACAAATGTGGAAATGTTTAACATCTGCCCAGTACTAAATCAGAGGAGGCGTTGCTCCAATCAGGCTGCTTTGGGTTGTCTTTGCACTCTTCAACTGCTGCTGTTTTCACCCCAAGGATCAAGCAAAGCTGACTCTGGGGCCTGGAATGTGTGGGGTTGTTGTTGTTGCTTTAGCACAGCAGTGGTTTTTCTTTTCTGTACTAAATGGTTTCCAGGTGACAGAGGAGAATACCATGCCCTTGGCTCTCTCCTAAAACACTGGTGGATTTTAAAGGTCTCCCCACACCCCATACCCCTGCACCCCGCTTTGTTTTTAACACAAATTCAGGTGCCTTTTAAAACCACGTGCCAAAATTCCAAAATGACAGCCTTCGAGCCTTGCCACGGTATTGGCACAAAGCTCCCTTTCTCCAGCCCAGCGAGTTCAGCAAAAGGTCAGCAGGGGAATGGGTCTTTGGCTGCCAACTTGCTTTCAAATATTCGTCCAAAGCAGTAAGAGGTGGGTGCAATTGTTATCTCTGCCTTTCTCTTGCTAAAACTGGCTCTTGCTCAAAGGTTCAGTCTCCATCAAGGTCCTCCCATCTTTCTTCGAGACTTGTACCAGCGACCTGATCACAGCCAGATGTGGCCCCTTCAACCTTGCCTGCCACATTAGAAACAATTACTCTTTACCCCTCCTCTTTTCTTGTCTCGTGTAAACTGCTGCAGATTTCCTTGGAGAATATCCCCGGTTTGTCGTAACTTGTTTGCAAGTCTCTATGTCAATTTCTTTCTTTCTTTTAATGCATGCTTGTACTTCATTCCTTCCAAGTAAACCTCATGGTTCACATGCCACGGTGCCTAAACAGCGATTGGATGACTTTTTGCAGGCATTGCCCACACCATCAAAACTTGCAAAGGGAGGGAGATAAATAAATTGCCAGGTGGATCATCTTGTTGCATATGGCGTTTATCTATGTGAACGTTGGGTTTTTATTGCCGACCGAGCCTTCCAAGAAGCTGCTAGTAAGGAAACTGCAAAAAAAATGCAGTCTGCTTCTTCCACCCATATTAGGTTCATATGGCCTGCTTTTGTGTGGCAAGAGCAATATTTGCCACGCAGAGTTGCAAGAGGTGCTTGTTTAGGCACCAGGTGTGTCTTTGGCAGGAGAACAGCTTGTTGTTGAATAGGCTCCTCATCAGAGGACCACGATTTCCAGGTTGTGTGTAAATTTGGATTAGCTTACTTCATCTTGTCCGGATTGTTTTTGTTATTGCCAGGGTAATGGAACTGCTATGTTTTTGTCCAGCAGCTTTACTCCAATCCCTAGCATTTGAATAAAGGCATTAAAACGTACCCCACACAGGTGGGTTACGACATGTTCTTCCCTGCAGATCCTAAATGGCCCTGCAGGCTTTCCGGAAACAGCTTGAAGGCTTAACTTTCTGCACAGGCTTTTTCTTGAAGGAGAGGGCTGAGTTAGTGGGTTTGTTTCCTACTGTTGTGCTAGAGGCTAAACCTCAGTAATCTTGTGTCGACTGCTTCTTTTGTTTTTATATATTCCTGCTAACAAGTTCGTTTGTTTTTTCTTTGTTATTGTTCACCACGTTGTGAGCAGTTTCCTTGAGGTTGACTGTTAGTGCCTAACCCAGGGGACTCAGTTGGGGGTATTGGAAGGGGGAAAGTGTGTCATGTGTCATGAAGCATATTCAATAGATTTCCTTTTTTTTTTAATCCCACTGTCCCAGCAAGAAAATGTTGTAATAGTATTGGAGTACTCAGATATGGGAGGTGAAGAGAAGAAACTCAACTTAAGGACAAGTTTACACAGCATCTACAAATGAGCATTCAAGCCTCTTGCAAGTCACGTAGCTCTATGAGATGGCTAAGGTTTTCTCAGTGACTTTCCGAGTCAACACCTGGTGGCTCCTATGACTTGGATCAGTAGAGAACAATAAGGATGTTGCAGCTATTGCCGTCTTTGCAATCCAAGAAGAAGCTGGAGGGAGGCTGAGCAACCAGTGGCACTGGCAAAGAGTTGGCTGGAGGCATTGTCAACTGACTATGGCAGCTGTCATATGTGGAAGCTATTGCAGCCACCTGGAGGCTTCTCAATGTGCATGGGTTCCTCTGTGAACCGGGCAACAGATTTTAGCAGTTGTATTTATTCCGAGCACTATGCAGGGAAACTGGGCTGTCCCAGAGCTTATAATGTGTAGCTGGGTAATAACTTAAGTGGTAGATTTAGACAGAGAAGTGGATTTGCGGTGGCTTCTAGGATATTTTTTTAGGATGTGGGTTTTTTAAAGTAGTGTCCTAAAAATAAAGCTCTAGTGGCTTTCTGCATGTTCTATTCAGTTACATAGGACGGAGTTGAATAACTGGTGTCTGTGGCAGTGGTCTGCAACACAATCCTGATTTTAAATTGCTATTGATGGCGAACCTCCTGCTGAGTTTGATGGAGCAATTGATCAGCACCATATTTTGAATGCCTCCTATTGTGCATGCCTGTAGATTAGGTCGCAATGTCATTTTTTCGGTCCTCCCCCCCTTAATCCCTGCTGAGTTGGACTTCCACATCAAGCAAGTTTCCTAAATTCTAACTAGGAGGGATTCATCCACCCCCCCAAAAAAAACCTTCTGCCACACACCAGGACAGACAGGCACAATTAAATGAGAGTTTCCCATTGACATCTGTGTATAACACTCTTGAGAGGATGAAACTGAAACATAATTTGTACATTAATGTCATCTGCTTCCTGTCAGCTTGGATCTCAATTTATATGTAGTCCTCTGACTTCCGTTCAAGAAAATGACAAATTGGACTTGAGCTTTTTGAATACAGGATATGCTTTATTTATGCAACTTATTTAAAATTCGCTCACATTTTATAAAATGGGGAAGCTGATGTAAGTGAGAAGTACATATAAACCTCATGTGGCTTTTATTTAATTTGGTTCCATGTTGATGCAAGAATGGTTGGGTTAACGTAACCACCCATATTTCAGTCAAGCCACAGGCAAAATTTGGGCTGTGGAGGGGGGCTTGTTCATACCCTCCTCTCCTAGGAATTGTCTACAGGGGAGGCTGCCTTATATCCTTTCGAGAATCTCTGCTTTGGAATTGTAAAGCTCAGAAGAGAACTGGCAGGCTAGCTGGTGAAACCTTGTGCTTTTGATAGGCTTAAACTAGTTTAATGGTGGGATGAAGGCAGGCCAGGAAGTACTGGTAGATTTATAGTTAATCTGCAAGAGTTTCTGATTCTCAGCAAATGAACAATGAAGTCTTCTCTCTGCCCCACAAATTAAGCTGTAGACTCCCTGCTGTAGTTTTAAGGTGCTGATTTCTACATGTTTATTTGCAGCTCGTCTCGTCTGACAGGGAATAGTGGGTTTTGGCCTCGCGCCTTGCTACTTGGCTCTGGCTAATAGACCTCAGGGTTTTTGTAGTAAGCATAAAGTAGATTGTGCAGACCTAAAGTCTTGCTCTGGACTTAAACTACCCCCAGCTCCTGTTCAGATGCAGAAAGCTTGGCGGTGCCCTTGTTTCTTCCCCTTGCAAGCAACTCTTTCTCAGCTATGTCCATCCGAGCTCCATAATAAATATTATTTGCTGAGCCTTTTAGACCATATTCTTAGACAGCAGTAGCTGCAGCATGTGCCTGTGACTCCTTGGCCAGTGCATACAGGTCAGCCATACAAAGATACATAGTCAAACAGACCAGTGGCACATTAATGTTCTCCCAGATTCCAGCATAGCTTCACCACTCCAGGCACCCCAACATTTCTAACCGGACCTGCAAAGAGCCAGTGTGGTGGTGTAGTTAGAGGGTTGGACTAAGACATGGGAGACCAGGGTTCCAATCCTCCCACCAGCAGTGAAGCTCAGTTTGGCTGGTCATTCACTCTCAGCCTAACCTCCCTCAAAGGGTTGTTGTGAGGGTAAAGAGGGGGATGAGGAGAACTATGTATGTCACCTTGGGCTCCTTGGAGGTGAGGGGTATAAATTAAATTAAAGAGAGAGAGAGTACTTCCACAGATGAGACCTGAGGCACTGTGTGGGCAACCCGCCCGACTGTGCCCTTGCTCCTGCCTGCCTGCTGCTTTACTGGTCTGCCAGCATTAGGGCACTTCCTTGTGCTGTTGCCTGGGTACCTGTAGTCATGTTCCAGCCCTACTCTTCTGATCTATATGTACCAGGTACCCATGAGAACAAGGCAGACTTACTGGTTGCAGCACCACGGATAGCTCCAAACGAGCAACTTGCCCTGGTGAAGGTTAGATGCGAATGGAGGCTTTGTGTAAGTCACTTCCTCCAGCCCCTATTTCCCGAGGTCCAGCCCCTGAACCTAAAGAGATGGTGGCTCTTAAAGAGCCCAACCTCTTGGCCTTCATACAAGCACCTTCTGTGGCCTCCTTTCTGGCATGCTCCCTGCAACTTTCATCAGGTGGAAGCGCTTGATTCTTCTGATTAGTCAAGATCACGGAACAGCATCTGTGCTGGCTCAGGCTCTGAAGGCTCCAAACCACCAGCCTCCGGTTCTGTGAGCACCAACCTTTGGCTCTGAAACGCCAGCATCAGCAACGTGGTCTAAGTCCACCCAGATGTGGCTGTTTCCTCCTCCTCTGAGGCCAAGGCCACAACAGATTCTTGATTTGGAGCCTAGCCTGCAGCTGACTTAACTATGAATCTTATCCCAACAATATAGCCACCTCTAGTTCTAATCCTGCCAGGATTTGCACTTCGGCTCCCTATCTGCAACCCAGCGATGAGACATGACTCCCACCTCCAGGTGCCTCGTAATGGTTGTGTGAAACCTGGCACAGTTTGGCATCTAATGCGGTGCTGTGGACACTTGCCAAGCCCACTTTTGCTGTGGCATCCTCCTCCCCACTTGCAAATCTGAGCCAAATTCTGTGCATGCTGTCTGCTTCCATACAACTTCACTGTGTGGCACCTTCAGCTGGAAATGGCCATGCCCCTAACACCTGCAGGACTTTGAGACTAGGGCCCCATAGAGAAAACAGTCCCCTCATAGGCACATCTTTTTGCTTTGTTTTCACTTTAAAGCGCTTATCGGAGGAATGTCTTACCAATACCAATTTTAATCCCCAAATGTAAACTCTGCATTGGCCTTCTGCCAGGCAAGGAACCCCCAGCCTTTGCAATCAGTGCTGAAAATGCAGTGGCTAAAAGCATAGCAGATGGTGGCTGTGTGCCATTTCTCTTGGGGTTGCTTCCTATCTGATGGCTACAGGCAATCCAAACTTGCAAAAATGATGGAAACTCCCTGCTTGGATACGAAGATAAGTTACCAGAAGGAAAATCATGGGAGTAAATTTTACTGTCCTGACCTTCCCTCTGTGTTTGTCAGTGACACCCCCCCCCCAAAAAGCCTCCCAATTGTGGGTGGGGCTGCGATCTTGACCAGTGTAGGGATGAGGCAAAGTGGTTGCTGGGAGAGGAAGAAATAGCAGAGAATCAGGTTAGAACCCCAGCCAATCCAAACTTTATCCAAAGATGGAGCTGCCCCCAGCCCAGCTGTCAGCGAACAAAACTCTCTTTGACTTTTATAAATTCTGAACTTTGGTGCTGTAAGGATGCATCAAAATGAATGTGGCACACCACAGCAAAAACAAACAAACAAAAACACCTGCATAGCAAACCAAGTTGCATTACAGATATCCCCCATTGGATGAAGAGAGCCATTGAGAAGCTCCCACAAACCAAAGGTCTTGGAACTTCTTGGCACATCCCAACAACTCAGGGCTTTTATTCATCGTCGACCTGCTGCAAGTTTCTGAGAATGCCCATCTAAGATGAGAGGACAGTAAGCATTTTGGGGAGTGACACAGGATGCTGCTGCAAGACAGATGGTGCCAGTTGTTTAGATGACTTCGTTGGCCCTAGGTACCATGGAGGATGCAAACCTTGGTGTCCAGCTTAGGTGGCATATAGAATAGAATTGTAGAGTTGGAAGGGACCCTAAGGGTCATTTGATCCAACCCCCTGCAATGCAGGGATATGCAGATGTCCTATACGGGAATCGAACCTGCAGCCGTGGTGGTATCAGCACCATACTCTAACCAACCAAGCTATCCAGGCTGGCAATATGAAGGTGGCCATTGTCTCTTCAGGGGTCTGCTGCCTGCTAACTCCACACTGATTTCTTTGGCTACGAGTGACCACCTCTGGCCCTGCAGAGTGAAGAGAATAAGCCCTGTTATGTAAAGCTAAGCATTCCTATTTGAAGAGCGGAGAATTTTGTGCAAAATCAACACGCCAAAGCTAATCCAGCTACAGGCACCACATTGCCCTGCAGAAACACGGCTGGTGAAACCTCTTGCCTCGATTACACTGAAACCCAAATAGAACTTGGGCATTAATCTTCAACCAGCATCTGGAGCCTGTCTAGCTGCATCTGAGCTACTGGCACATACCATAGCTTGGCTGAGATCATCACATTTTCTTCCTTTGTTCTCTCCTCCCCTCCCCTAATATTTCTGGGCCGGGGAGAGTGCTTTTTGAGAAAACAGGCCGAAGTATTGAATAAGCTCTGACTCAAGTAGGAGCTTTCAGCAGCATCAAGTGTGAAGCTTACATGGAAAATATACTGTTCCCTGGAGAAGTTTTTACCAAGCATCTTTATCTTGCTAGTGGATAAGGCATAAAAAGCTACACTTTCCCCAAAGTACTTTTAGAGTGATAGATTGGAGGGCCTCATTGGTAGGGGGAGAAGTAAGGCCCTTACTGGACTGTAATGGCTTCCAGCCCTTTTGAATAGAGAGAGGGAGATATATAACTTTAGTATGTAGCAGACAGATTGTCTGCTTAGAGAAACAAATGGCTTTAGCAGACAGAAATAATAGTAAGACACTAAGTACAGGCCCTAAATTTTATTTGCCTGACTCCCCCCCTTTTGATTCTTTAAATAAATCATCTAACTTTTCTATTTATAATAAAGTTGTAAGAATCTTCTTTGTAAGATCCTTTTCCTTCGGCAAGAAAAATTAGCTAAGCACAGCAAATCAACACCAAACTGAACTTGTGTTTTCTTTGATCCAAGTTCTATTAACATGTTTTACTCTCAAATGGCGTAGTTAATGACTGTGGATCAAGATTGGTTTTAACTATGCAGCTACACTCACTCACACACACACACTCACTCTCTCTCTCTCCCTCCCTCACACATACACACACACACACACACACACACACTGTTCCTTGTTTATTATTTATAGAGAAGATTACTTTAATGCAGGATTTCGCTTCCCCACCCTTCTGTTCTCATTGTTTGTTGCTTTTATTGTTTATTTTATTTTATTGTTTGTTGCTTTTATTGTGCAAATTGTCTCTCACTTAGAGCCAGGTTGGTTGAAGAGAGGGAAAGTCAGATTGTAGATTGGAATTGTATGTTCCCCAAGTTAAATTCTTTTCACACTATTTAAATGTGGCTGGCTACTTGAATGAATATTGTTTAATTTCGGAAGGGGGAGCCATTTGGTTTGGGTGGGATATGGACTTTCAAGTGCAAATCTTCTTAACTGTGAAGCATACTGGGTGTCCTTGTAAGTTCCTTCCTTCTATCCTGAACAAACCCACAAACAAATTTAAGAATGATGGTTATCTCAACCATTCCCTCTTTTTGAAATATCCCTTCATTAAAAAAAAAAATGTTACAAATAGAAGGGAAATTTAATACTTGCCTCTGCATCCCACGATGCTTTGCATGTCAGAACTGTACTTTTGCTTAGCATAGAAACCATATATTTTAAATGGACTTTTGGCATTTTTGTTTGTTTCTTCGGGAGATGAGTTGGGTGTTTATGTAATTCTTAAGAGATATGGATGTGTGTGAAATTGAACCTTTATCACTAGACCCTTTTGAAGCAGTAGTGGGTGTGTAACCATGCAGATCCCCAAAGGGCGTGGGAGAATATATAGCTGATAGGATATTTGGGTCAGAAGGTGGGTTTGGGGGGGGCAGGGGGACGGGGAGACGGGTTACCCACACAACTAAGAGCATAGAGACATAAGGATTAGTAAGTATTGCTTGGAAAGAAGCAAACCATTTCTTTGTGTCCATGGAAAGATTTTAAATCTGAATGCAAGTCAATACTGTTCTGTTCTTTCAAGTGCTGAGAAGCTGCGAATGTTAAAGGTTTATGATGAAGCTTAATAAAAAAAGAGAACTTGAGGCTGCACTTTTCCACCTTTTTATTTTTTTTTGCTTGGATATAGCCAAAGAAGAATGTCCCAATCATAAGCAGGATGAAATCAAAATCAAATGAGTTAATTGTGACATGTTCTAGGGCTGATATACCACTGTGATTAGCAGCTCACAAATGCTGTGCCTAGGAAAAAACTGAATGGACTGTCCACACATTCATTGTATTTTTGATGAGAACTTTTTGGGTTTCTTTTTGGATGCCAGTTGACAAGCTTTTCTCTTTGCTGAGAATGAATAACATTAAATGAAGTAAGTGTGACTTCTGAAGGGAAATGGGAATATTTTTATGTGCTGGTTATTTTAAGAAGAAGCGACCTGCAGCAATAGTGAGAAACCATATTCCAAATGCCAACCCATCATATGCCAGAAACCACCAGCCTTTTAAGACCACCAACCTGACTGGGATGTTCTCTAGAGATACCTCTTTGGCAGATTGCATGTCTGAGGTCTCGCCACGTGTAATTAGAGCAGCTTTGGAATGCTGTGAACTGTGATATAAATTGCCTTCCAAAGTCGCTTAACTCTGTCTTAAAATTGATCTCATGGTTTTATCCTTTTGGGTACTGGCACATTTTATCTCAAGACAATACAGAGTTTAGTATTACTCTACTTGGATGATGGGCTTGAGGGCATCCTGATCAAGTTTGCAGATGACACCAAATTGGGAGGGGTGGCGAATACCCAGAGGACAGGATCACACTTCAAAATGACCTTAACAGATTAGACAACTGGGCTAAAGCAAACAAGATGAATTTTAACAAGGAGAAATGTTAAGTACTACACTTGGGCAAAAATAAAAATAAAAAAAATGAAAGGCACAAATACAGGATGGGTGACACCTGGCTTGAGAGCAGTACATGTGAAAAGGATCTAGGAGTCTGGGTAGACCACAAACTTGACATGAGTCAACAGTGTGATGCAGCAGTTAAAAAAGCCAATGCAATTCTGGGCTGCATCAATAGGAGTATAGCATCTAGATCAAGGGAAGTAATAGTACCACTGTATCCTGCTCTGGTCAGACCTCACCTGGAGTACTGTGTCCAGTTCTGGGCACCACAGTTCAAGAAGGATACTGACAAGCTGGAACGTGTCCAGAGGAGGGCAACCAAAATGGTCAAAGGCCTGGAAACGATGCCTTATGAGGAACTGCTTAGGGAGCTGGGTATGTTTAGCCTGGAGAAGAGAAGGTTAAGGGGTGATATGATAGCCATGTTCAAATATATAAAAGGATGTCATATAGAGGAGGGTGAAAGGTTGTTTTCTGCTGCTCCAGAGAAGCGGACACGGAGCAATGGATTCAAACTACAAGAAAGAAGCTTCAACTAAATATTAGGAAGAACTTCCTGACAGTAAGAGCTGTTCGACAGTGGAATTTGCTGCCAAGAAGTGTGGTGGAGTCTCCTTCTTTGGAGGTCTTTAAGCGGAGGCTTGACAGCCATATGTCAAGAATGCTTTGATGGTGTTTCCTGCTTGGCAGGGGGTTGGACTGGATGGCCCTTGTGGTCTCTTCCAACTCTATGATTCTACTTAATCATTTAGTTTTGTCTTATGGATTGCTTAGATCATTTTTTAGCTCATCAGAAAAGCTGTGTATTTTTCACAGTCATTGGAGCAGTGGACTGTAAGGAACAGTCGGCAGAAGAAGAGCAAGCGGATCTTCACTTTGATGTTTAACGAAGCCAAATCTGAATTTTAAAGCGGCAGTTAGTACACACGCACACGCACACACACACACACACACACACCTCACCCATCTGGCTGGGTTTCCCCAGCCACTCTGGGCAACTTACAGCATATATGAAACATAATAAAATATCAGAGATTAAAAAAACTTCCCGATACAGGGCTGCCTTCAGGTGATTTCTGAAAGTTCTGTAGTTCTTTATCTCCTTGACAGTTCCATCCCATGTTCCTTTGTGTGACCCAGGTGGTTTACCTGGGATCACTTTATGCCTCAAGTCTAGACGAAATATGCACATATCCACAGATTTTGTAATGGCCACCACTGATTTTTTTGTACTCAAAGCTTATGTTTTTCCCAATGGCATTCACACATGATTGGCTGCTGGTAATCAGCTGCAGATGATTCAAGGGATGTAAGTCCAAGAATGAACCACTTCAAAATCTCACAAATTTTCACCAGAACCTACTTCACACTCAGTATGCATAGGAAGCTTTGGCATGAACCATCTTTCTGCAGTTTATTTGAAATTCTGCAATGGAGTGGCATTGGAATGGTTGCATACCTCCTGCATTTTTTCCAAGGGCGGCTTCTGCTTGTTTAGTCGTGAGGTTAAAAGCATTGGGGAGTGGAGAACCACGTACCCCGCCTTCAGCTCTGCGGAAAAAGCCAGGATATATATATATATAGCCAGGATATACATCTATATATGTGTGTGTAATAAATGAATGCATTTACCGAAAAAGGAAATTGGCAATGAAAGTGGAAAATGAAGAATAACAGCCAGTGAATAATGTTGTGCTGGAGATAGATGAAGCACAAGGAATTAACCCAAATGGATGAAAAGTACCAGCCCACCAAAATAATAATAATTATTATTATTATTATTATTATTATTATTATTATTATTATTATTTATTTACCAGCTCCGCTTCTCTCACACAAAGGTTAATCAATTTGTGGTCAGGAAGAAAGAAAAAGAACTATTTTATATTTTTAAAGTTCTGCTTGGTTGCCTGAAAGCAATTCTTGCTCACCACAAACGAGTGGCTGTTTACAAGATTGCTGAAATGTAATGATTTAAAAGCCAGGCAGAACTCAGGGCAGATAGACACTGTAGTGGAAGAAGGACCTGGCAGCCGTCTGAAATGGGGAAAGTCATAGTAGGATCAGGTTGCTACTAATAATGAGCTTCATGTCCTCTTCCTCCGATTCTTTATGATAATCTTCTGGCAGCTATCCCGCAGGTCCATTAATTTTTCAAGACAAGAGATCACAGAGTAACAGTTCTGCTTTGGGATTCTTAAAAGTTGTTGCATTGCTGTGCTGCAGTTGGAATACACACACACACACACACACACACACACACACACACACACACACACACAGTATATTCCGGCGTATAAGACGACTGGGTGTATAAGACGACCCCCAACTTTTCCAGTTAAAATATAGAGTTTGGGATATACTCGCCGTATAAGAAATATGACCTGGCATATAGGACCACCCCCAACTTTTGAGAAGATTTTCCTGGGTTAAAAAGTAGTCTTATACGCAGGAATATACAGTGTGTGTGTGTATATATATATATATGTTGCACGTATGTTTAATTAGAACGAAATGTCTCTTGAGCGTGTGGGTTGTTGCCAGTTTGGGTAGCTGTCAGTGGAGCCTGCTTTCCAGCTGTGCCGAGTCTGAGTCCAAAATTTGGTCAGTTTGTTAGCATTTGGAATACTGCAATTTCCATAGGCTGCATTCCCACCCGCTCGCCTCTCCAATTAATATTTGCAATCTAAACAAAGCGATGTTTAAAAGTGAAAATAGCGGCGTGTTGTGAAATTCTGCCAAATCAAAACAAGGAAATAACGGCAGCGTTTGCCGCTATTTGCTGTCGTTTATTTATTGGGGTGCTTTGGATACAGTTAAAAGCAAGTTAACTTGCGTCTAAAGCTTGAATGAGTGTTAAAAGAGGAGTAGCTGACTTTTCTGAACTGTTGTAGTTGACAGTCCTATGCACTTCGACGCAGAAGGATGTCCCACTGAGCCCAATGGGAACTTAATCCTTGAGAAATATGTGTAGGATTGCAGCTATAGGGTGTTAGTTAATGGCCCTGTTTTCTCAAGCCCTCGGGTTCTTCCTTTCCAGTTTTGTGGTGTTTCTATTCTATGACGCTTTAATTGGTGTTTTCTACTTATAGCAAAGTAGCTGCTTAAGAGGTCGTTTTGAACTGAAAGATGGCTGGTCTCCGTGTTTGGCCATAAACTATGAATAAACCCCCTAACACACCTCAGGCTTCTACCTCGGTGCCTGCTGTTGTGTGGTCATGACTCAGCTGAGGTCAAGGCAGGGACAGACGATAGGAAGGGACTAATTCTTGGTCACCACAGCCTTTCAGGAATAGAAGCACTATATAAAATAATGGCACTGTTTATAGCTTGGTGTGTGTTTGTGTTTGTGTGTGTGTGTTTTAAATGCACATGTGTACGTGAAAGTAGATGCATACAATGCTTTTAAAAAACCCACTTATTTCGGAGGGGTCTTTGTATTTAAAAGAGGAAAGCGTTTGCCTCAATGAGAGCCTGGGCTGCCAAGTTTAAATGCCATCCTGTTTTAGCCACCTTCCAAACACTGCCGGTTCTCCTAAGTTCATTCTAAGTTGACTGCAGCTAGAGTCTTCAATGGAAGTTTCCCACGATACAGCCCCCCCCAACATGGTTGCAGAAATTGCTGTGTGTGTGTTGGGTATGTGTATGCATCAATTTGTAACATTTGCAAGTCGCTTCCCACACCAGCCCCATTGCCCCTTTAGTAGCCTTCGGATAATGTGCAGCCCTGGCCAGAAGGTTCTCCAGACCATCAGGCCGCTGCTGGCAAGGTTGTTTTCCATGCTTGGCACACCGCTGTATGGAGCAGTTTGTGAGCTGCTTCCATAGAGGGGCTCCTGTGACTGAAGCATCCCACAGTGTTCTTAAATGTCAGAGGAACTAGGGTTGAAAACAACTACATAGCAGCAGGCCCAGCCTTTCATCAAAATGCCACAAAGTACCCCGCTTTGGGTGTCAGGTCCTACGGTGGGTGACTCTTAATTTCCTTCCATTTTTGGTGTTCCACCCCATCCCCCAAAGAAAACCAAAGCTCCCCAGTCTATGGTTTTGAATTTGGGCATCAGGTGCAAAAGTATTTAAGGCCCCCCAGGGTCTTTCCCAGCCCTACCCTGGGACTCAGTCTAGGACCTCCTGAATGCAAAGCATGAGCTCCACCAAAGAGCTTTGGCCCTTCGCAACCTTTCTACGGCACTCCTCCCATCCGATGGGCAGCTTCAGAGCTCAACTTCCTAGCACAGGAAAGAGGACTCATGCCGCTGCAACTCTTACTCCACCATGGTCATGGCAGAAGCGGCCCTGAGCTGTTGCCCTTGCGGCGCTTCCTTTGATAAAATGCAAGATGGCCTGCCCTAGTTTTGGGACTTGCAGGGCAGTTCTGCTGTCCGGTGTTGGCCCTTAACCAATTGTATTTATTATTTATTTGTTTGTTTGTTTCCAGGGGAAAACAGCTAAGGAGGAGAAGGAGATGCGGACATTGCAGCTGAGGAGCCTTCAGTACTTGGAACGCTATATCTATCTCATCTTGTTCAATGCATACCTGCATTTGGGGAAAAAGGACTCCTGGCAGAGGCCTTTCAGTGTTTGGATGCGTGAGGTAAGCGCTTTTCCAACACCATTCACTTTTCTGACTGTGCCAGACAATGCCCTGAAAAGCCCAGGTATTAACTTTGAAGGAAGCACGCCGACATGTATGCTTTCGTCCGGTGAGCAGCTCTCGCCATTCAAACAATTGCAAAGTCATTGTTGTCATTATACTGCTGTTTCCCGGTGATGCGACATTGGTCATCCTATACTGTTATAGACAAACCACTGAGTTGCCAACTCCAAATGCTAAGCACTAACACCGGCCATTTAACAGATGTTGAGATTGGTAAAGGTCGCTGATTTGTTTTACTATGTTTTGAACTTGCTGGATGTTTTCCCAGCCCCTGCTGCTTAATTGTCATTCTTATAATAATAATAAAAATTGCAGCCATGCTTTTCAGTATGTAAAAAAAAAAAAAAGAGACCGCCGGAGAGAGCTATATTCTAACAAAATCATAAGCTACATGAAAGTGCTGTGGAAGCTTTAGGTATTATTATTTCTGTTGCATATCCCACACACTCTTGTTTGAGTCCAAAGTGTTAGCCATGCAGTGCAATCTCTTTGCTCAGCTGGACGGACTGCAGTAAGCTCGACCGCTGCAGGATCAGAATGATGAGACGGTTATTAGGCTGTCGGGAGACCCATTACCTTAAATGTCTACATTGTATGTCTGTTCAGTAATGGCGCAGTGGATGGTGACCTATATGGGAACAGCATTTTAGGGTCTTTGGGTTTTGTTTCCCAAGCCCACATTTCTGCCCTCTCAGTTTCACCAGTTGCTCATAGCTGCTGCTAGCGGTTCACCCAGCTGTCACAGAGAGCTTTCTCAGTCTTCCACCCCCCCCCCATCATCACACCATACCCTGGGAAAAAATAAAAGCACAGCAAACAGAGCCTGCTGCCGTTGCATTCCTTCTGGATTGATTCCCGTGGAAAACAGCTGTTTTTGTATTTTATTATTTTTTGGGTTCATTGTCCTCGGAGTATCTTTTTATTTAGTAAGCATATTTGGCAGATAGCAAGTCTCATCTGATAGCAAGTTTCATTCAGTTGACCAGGAGCCGTCAAAATGCTCTGGCTGCAGGCCAGCATGATTTTTGAAGGGAAAAACCATAGTCTTATACACAGAAAAGTTTCAGTAATACATGAAAAAGGGATACTGCATTCCTATAGTGGGGGAGGGGGGATGCTAAAGTGTTGTAATGCCAGGAAAGGAAGGTGCAGAAAGCAGGTGGAGATAGGTTAATCAACGGATCAAACAGTTTAGCTTCACCAACCACTGCATGGAAAATACAAGCCAAATATATTGCCCCACATGATGACAAGTATGCCTTTCTATCTCCAGTGTGTCACTTTGGAATGTTGTCAATGCAGAGGAGTAAGTGGAAGGGAGGCGTTTTAAAAGCAGCTATATGTCCTGGTCAATACGGATGTTTCAATCAGTGTACTGACACGGAAAGCACCCAGTTTTTAAATCATCCCTGGAAAAGCTTAATCCAAGCTTCATGGACCCTCCAGATATTTAAGATGCTGTGCCTCTGCCATGTGTGACCCAAATGAAATAACATAGCTAAGGGCCAATTCGCATACTAAGCTGCCTCATCTAAATCCCCCACCATATCCAGCAAACTTTGCATGGCATGCAGTGGAGGAGCAGGGGGACATTCCTTTTTCTCCAGTTCGACCGATTCCACCGGTAGCTACAAATGAGCAGGTATTAACAGACAGCTTAGTGAAGGCTGCATGCAACTGCTTGGGGTAGTCCTTGTCTGAATCATCCTGCCGAGTGGCGAGGAGAACATTATCACATGCTCATACCTCATTAGAATCTGGGAAGTAGTAAAATTCTAGAGCTGGGTTTCCCCACTGATACTTAAGCCTTCACTGGAAAGGGGAACTGGTAGCCTCATACTTTGGGGGCTTTCCAAAACAAAATGGACTGGGACTTTTCTAGGGAGGACAGAATACAGAATAGTAGCCTAGTATTTGAGTGCTGGAGGGAGGTGGGATTAGATCAGATAGTCCTGTGACTATCAGGACACCTGGCAACCCGGAAGAATTTCCTCTCTGCAGGTTGAAGAATGCATTAAATATTTGGGGAGCTGAACAAAAAGGAGACCTGAAAATTAGACGCCATCCAGAATAGCAGCAAGATGGTTGCTCTAAGTGGAATTGCGACAGAGGGTGGAATTCCGCATTGTGCTGCTTGCCGAGTGGAATGATTCCCCTTCCTTCTCTCCTTTTGCTGTTCTGGGCTTCTCCTGAACCCACAGGGAGGGGGGGAAGCCCCAGTGCATAGGTCCTGTCCTTGCACAGGATGAGGCATGTTAGGAGAAACCTTCCCAGAATCTCCATAGTGCTGCTGCCTTAGAAGTGAGTCATTCAGACAGGAGACTGAGGGGCCTCATTGACCTTTTTGTTATGTTTAAAGCCACCCATTTTGTGCTTAAATAGAAAAATTTTGGGTTAGAAGAAGCCACGCAAATACATCTAGGCATTTTGCCCTCTCTGTCTCATGCTGCTTCCCTGTCATGTTCTTCCCCCCAAATATCGATCTCGTTTAGTGCTTCCTCCTTGACTGCACTCCCAGTTCCGTCCTCTGTTGCTCTATGTGTGTGTTGTGTGTTTGTGCCTCCCACATGGTTGTCCTTTCCTGGTTTATCCAGAACTCCCACAAATTCGATTATGTTTTTTTCCTCCTGCCAGTCTTTGAGAGGCACCTCAGTTTCACACATCCAAGATCTAATTTTGTCCTGGAGGGAAAGAATTGTGGTTTGTCCGTAGATGAACTCCCTGCTATTTCTCTGTTTTGCTCTCCCACTCTTTCACTCAAGCAGCTTAGAGAAGATGGAATAGCATTGTGTTAACCTGTCAGAGCTAACCTGCTGCACTTAGCAGCTAAAGAAGACATGTGTGTTTTGAGTGATTCTTCTTCCTTTGCCTCTGTCTCTCTCTCCGCTCCGCTCCGCTCCTCCAGGGTGCTGGGTTTTTTGCAAGTGTATTCTGCAACATCTCATTGATGAAATTAGAATGCATTAGTGGTGGATTTATACTGGACCATCCACACCTCATTCCGCTTTCTTAGTTTCTTACTGGAGGGACAGTCTTGCGCTATAGTGCAGCAAAGGTGGAACAAAAAATAAACCGAAACGTTCATGGTGTTATGGTGTCAGGAAGTCATGAGGACATTTACTGATTGGAAATGAAACCCTACGTCCGCTCCAAAACTGCTGCATGCACAAACAGTGTAAAAAGTGGCATCACATATAACCTCTGCAGTATCCTCCTGAGCACAATTCGTCAATGAATGCCTAATAAGAAGGATGTCTGGAGGGACTCCAAATCATAGGCATCTTCAGAAGTCGCTTTCTGAACACCAACAAGAGCAACAAAAGATTCATAAAATACACTTCAGAAATTAGGTTGAGTTAATTTCCTGGACATCGTCTGGACCTCTGAAAAAAAAATCAGTCTGTAGGATTGGACCCCCTATTCCTGGCATGCAACAATGATGCCCTCTAGAACAAACTTTCTCAACCTTGGGTCCCCAGATGTTGTTGGGACTACAATTCCCGTCATCCCTGATTGCTGGTCCTGCTAGCTAGGAATGCTGGGAGTCGTTATCCAACAACACCTGGGGACCTGAGGTTGAGAAAGGCTGCTCTAGAAGCTTTAAATCCTTCCTTTAATTTGTGCTGCAGGTGGGCCCCCTCCTTGCCTTGTGTCATGCTGTGAAAAAGCCTTGTCAGTTTCTCCTGCTTCGAATAGCAGAAGTGAAATTAATATTGCCCACTTGCAGCATGTTGGGGAGGGGCAGGGATGGAAAGAATGGGGGAAGGGGAGTGAAATCTGCACTGCTTCTTTTCTAGCACAAAAGTGTGCATCTACCTCTACCCTTCTCCAAAATAATACAGCTTCATTGTCACTTGCTGAGAGAGTCTCAAAAAGGGGGGAAATAGATGCATTTGACTTTTGGGCATTTGCCATTTCAGTTAAGAGCCTGTGTACCATATCCCAGGACCAGATCTCTCTCTGCTTTCCTTTCCCATATTTTCTCCTTCTTGCCCCCCTCTTAATCATCCTACCTCTTCATCATCCTACCTCTTCCCTGCCACTTCCTACCAAACTTTCAACCATGTCCCACTTTTTGTTTGTGGTGCACGGGAAGGGGGCGGGGCGGAAGACACAGAGGAAAAGGCAGTTCTGCCCTTGTTGTAAGAATGTATGTATGTACGTACGTATGTACCGGCATGTCATTGCTCCCTATTGTTTCCATCTCTGCTCTTTCCACAAGTGAGGTTTCGTAGTGTCTGTGGCTTGGCAAATTAATCTCCATGCGGTTTGGTCAGATGGACATACACAGAAGGGAATGGAATTCATGTGCATTCTTCACAGATTAAAGCTGATTCATCAGCTCTCGCCACTTCGATGCGCTATTTTGCTCTTCTCTCTCCCCACCCCTACTTTGCTGAAGAGAGCTTAGTGACAACAAGAGGGGAATGTTGTTGCTGGATAAACCTGGGATGCTGGTGAGGATTGCAAGAGGAGACGTTAAACTCTCTCCCAGACTCCCCTACCTACAGCAATGCCTGCATTTTTTTGGCAGCTCGTGCCGAGAGACCAAAGTGTGAACACATCTTTCAAGTTTTCCTAGGCTGCATCCCTGCTCACAGGGGGACTGGCTTTTGAATTAATACGTACAGGATCGCACTGTGAAGAGTACTGTTTTCTTGACAGGTTTTGTAATCTATTTTACTTCTTTTTGCACGGGACAGTTGGGCACAAGAAGAAATCCCAGCCGCACAACAGAACGTTTCTCTGGTACAGTAATAGAGAACAAGCAATATCCATTAACACTCCCCAGATTCCACATGTATCTGAAAAACTCATGCATGTTTAAAGCATGGCATACAGACTTCCATCTCAAGTGGATGTAGTCTTGCCATTTGTCTTAGAAGTAGGTTTCCACCTAGGGGAATATTTCTCCTCCTTTGTCTCTGCCTGCTGCTTAGGTAATGGATCCTTGCAGGTACATCATTCTACTTCAAACAAGCCACACTGCTTCTACTTCAAACAAGCCACACCCACAAAACAAGTCCATTGCAAAGAAAGTTGACCCCCTTCTCATGCTCACTCTTCTCCAGAGACAGTGAATTATTTTGGTGTGAGGTGGCTTGGTGGTTCTGTACATCTCCCAAGAAGCAGAATAGGAAGCCATGTTACTATATTCAAAGCTGGGCTGAGTTGCTCTTCCCAGGGGATGAGGTCATGTTGAGGAAGTGAGGGAGATCAACTGCAGTCCATTGCAGTGTTTGCCACCAAGGCACAGAGTCCCCCTGTTTTCTTTTATAAGGTATCAAAGCTGTCCCTTGAAAAGCATCCTCCTTCGCCCTATTATTCCCAGGCACAAAGGGGTTTTCGAGGCCTTTCATTTCATTGGACCTTTGGCCTTCCCTCTCTCATTTTTTTTTATCAGCACCCTGCCTGTGCTGTGGTTGCCCCAGCGCTGCAACTTGAAAGGCTTTGTAGAGGCAGCCAGCAATGTTGATTGAGCCGGGGTGGTCCCCTCATCCATCTCTCCGTTTGGAAATGAGAGCTTTTTCTGTGCATGAGAATGGGAGAGGCCTGGAGAACTGTTGGCCGATAGAGCACCATCTCTCTCTTTTGCTCCCGCAAAAAGGAACCTTCCAGACATCCCTCTGCAACAAATTAACCCTCCAATTAGCCTCTTTGGTAAGAGACGCAAACGACAGCTCCACGTTTTACGTGACAGGCATGATTATGCAGATGTGCCGATGCAACACCAGTGTTTCCTGAAACCAGTATGCAGAATGTGGGTGTCATCTCCGTGTTTGAAGATACCCATAAACATGCACCTGGAAACCAGTTGGAAACCATGATCAGGCAGCAGTTCTCAAACGTTTCCCCATCCATCCCAACCACTTTAAAATAGTTTGGGGGGGGGGTCCTTCCATTGTTTGCCTTCCGTGCCAGCATTGTCATCAAACCGCCAGCATGTTATGAAAATCATGGGTGTCCTAAGCCAGGCCACTAAGAAGAGCCCTATATGAGTGGAGGTTGTGGAGCAGAAGGGGTCTGTGGATCACAGCTCAGAACCTCTAAGCAATTTCAGGAGCTCTACATCTGGTTGCCAGTTTAGGATTACACCTTGCACCAGATGAAGTGGTCTCTGCTCTACAAAGGCTTGTGCCGTAATCATTTGTTAAGCCTTTTCAGGTGCCAGGAGGCTTGTTTAAAGAATAATCCTGGAACTCTAAATCTGTCTGCACATGGAGAAAGAGACAAATTTCTTATTGGAAAAGTCTAAAGCTAAAAATAAGGCAGGATAGGTGAAAACTGTGCGGACAGAGGAAAGCGGTGTGGGTGTCGGAACGGGCTCATTTTATCGGTGTCCTTGAGACGAGCCTCTCTCCCTCTCCTGTTTGTGTCAGCTCTAAGTGGGGAGTCGCTGACTGGCGTGTGATGGGAAAGCCTCGGCTCCTTTCCGTCTCAATTAGCTTTGCTAATTCATATTGGCATGTTTGATCTCTTTGGTAAGAGATGAAAGAGGCATCTGCCAAATGCGGTTACAATCAGAGCCTCGGCCATTCTTGGTTGAAGGGACTTGCTGGAAAACGACATTCACCCTGCATGCATGTCTGGGGCAGGGAGGAAGCGCTGGAGGGGAAATGAACAGGGGGGCAGGGAAAAGTGTTACTGGTGTCCCATCAGTGTACAGCATGAAGCGGAGAGGGAGAGAAGGAAGGAATATTATCTGCACGTGCTCACTTTGTGCTTGGTTGGAAGGCAGAATGGGAGCTGGAATGTGCTCTGTTGCTGAACTGAGATAAGTCAAAGATGGTGGCCCTTGCTTATTTCATTCCCCTAGGAGAGGAGGCTTGGAAAGAAGGCTCAGCTTCACTCCTTACTCCTGCCTTGAGCAAGTTTCCATGAATCAGGAAGGCTACACCACTCCATCTTGTAGAGCCCATACCATCCAAGGAAGTTTGTTGCATCAGGAAACTGATCGAGTAATGTTTAGACTTCTAGGAATACTGAGAACAATGATAAGCGCTGGGAGCTCCAAGCCCTGCTTGGCGCCTCCAGATCCATCAGTAACTCACCACATGGTCCACCTTGAAGTCTAGGAAAGATGACTTTTTTAAAAAAAGAAACAAACATGTTGACTTGCAAAATGCAATTCCTGGTTTGTTTGTTTTTTAAGCCTTTGCCGATCATTTCAAACACCAGTCGCTAGATGTTTGCAAGAGTTAAATTTGTAAAAGCTGCAGTTTCTTCCGTAAAATTAAGAGCACCCACATGAAGAAGCCTACAGACTGCTAAATTAAGAACTTCTCAGCAATTAAATCAAAAGCTAAGTTTAACTGATTTCTTTTTTTAGAAAAAGAATTTGCTTGTTCTAATTAATACAGAGGGTTTTATAAAAAAATTCTCTTAAAAATTAATAAATGTATGCACATTACATAACAAAAAATCCAGGAGCAAATTTATGTAAGTGTTCCCTATAAAATACATACATTGTCCTGCTTCTAAAGAAATTGATTAAAAAAGATGTTTCTATATGTGTTACATCACAATGTTTATCTAATAGTAGTCAGGCTGAAAAGTAGTTTTTCTATAAATTTGTTATACAATGAAAGAATGACAAACCATCTCCAAGCATCTCTCCACAGAGGGGTATGGGTCAAAGGAGAAGCCCGATTATGTTCTTTGTTAGCCGCAAATTTTATAAAGCAAAGCCAGTTCTCATGAAATACACCTTTCTTTCTAGGACCATGGCCTCTTTGTTATTTGCTTGGCCAGTTTCTCCATTAACACTAGACACAGGGGTTAACATGAGGTTATGAGTCAGTCTTAGTGGGCCAGACGGTTAAAAGTTTTCCCACCACACTACCTTAACAGGAAGGCCCTCCTGAAGGAAGGAAGAGCTTCTGGAAGTATGCCTTCTGGCTATGAGCAAACGGTCCCAAATAGATGGACCAAAAGTTATTTAAGCCACATTTGATTTGATAATGCTTAGAAATTTCCGCTAACCCCAGCAGCAAACATGAGTGTGTTGACGTCACCAAAAGCAGCCTTTGCCAAGCTGCAAGCCTCCTGTTCCCATCGGGGCCAGCTGTAGCATAGCTGCCCTGCCTGGGGCTGATGGGAGTTGTAGTTCGAAACATCTGGACAGCACCTGGCTGGCAAAGGCTGCTCTAAAGAACGTCAGTGGCCATGTGTGCATTGTTTGACTCTAGGCCTTGTCCTTCTTTCGACATTCCTATCCCCTATTTTGACGTAAGGTTGCATTAACATGAGGAATGTATTTCCAAGACTCCATCCTGTATCCAGTTCTCGTATCTACCAGTAATATCTTACGTTTTGAAGGCAAACAGGCTTGCAAATGGGAAAGGCAAACCTTAATGGAGCAAGATTCATAGCCTTAGATGAACTATTCTAATAGGTAAACACGATTTCCTTATAATACATTTTGTATTGCTTGGAGTCATTCTCTGGCAAATGCTGCAGCAGAAGTAGATGAAACATCTTCTGAATAAGTCTCTGGGCTCTCCTCTTGCATGTATCTGAAGTGGGTCAGGGAGACATCCCAGATGTTCCAGGAACAGCATTTCCTTAGGTTTTATAGCACATCACTCCCCCTCCCCTTCGCAGTCTCCTTAATATTGACTCCCGTGCATTTTTGTTGTGAAATAACTTCATAACAGCAAGAGCATACATTTCCCACAATTTGAGTAAAGCCAATTTGAGGTTTTCTGGCCATTAGTTCCAGCACATCTTTTTCTAGAAAAATAGCACCGATTAGGGGAAGGGGACAAGGAACAACAGCAAGAAGGTAGACATAAAATATGAGGATGAGAAGCCACTATGGGGTGGATATATTTTAAATGAATAAATGATAGCACAGAGGTGCAGGGGGAAGTCTTAATAGCTAGAAGGGAAAGGTTTTCAAAACAGCCTATGAATTTCTCATTTTGTATGAAGCCCCATCCCCTAGGCTAGGGAGCCCCTCCTCTATAGGACAAAACCCAAGAAGAAGTGCTGCAGAGTGCAGAAGTGACGCTTGCAGGAAGCACCTGCGAACACTAGCCGTGTTGAATTGGAGCAGGGTCTAGGTGTGCACACGATCGGTACTTACCTGTCTGCAGACATGTCTGAAATGGAAGGAAAATACGGCAGTGTTCTTCAACATGCTGCTAACGATGCATACAAGCAGTTCTTGCAAGAGATCTAACTGCCAGCTGCAAATGACATTTTGGGACCATTCCTCCTTTCCTGCCCTCTGCAAATGGCTTTGCTGTTGCTCTCCAGAGAACCTGAGCTGCCTTGCTGTTCCTCGTCACCCCCAAACCCCATATGCTGGTCATTTATTTAGGATGTTGTCTCGTCCTGTCCCCCGTCCCTCCACGCTGCAAAATGACGAGGCATGCCACCTCTGCAGTGTGGACATTTGCTCACCTGTATACATGGAGGAATTTAAGAGTATATTTCCCTCCCACCTTACCTTTCCTTTCCCCTCCCTGCTTCCAGGTGGCGGCCAAGGCTGGCGTCTATGAGATCCTGAACCAACTGGGTTTTGCTGAATTCGAGAAGCTGGAGGACAAGCCGCTCTCCCAGCTTCGCTACCGCTGGCAGGAGCAGAGCCAAAGTTCACTGCCGTTCCGGGGAGAGTTTGTTTAGGACCTGGCTTTTTCCAAAGCACAGTGAGGACCGCAGCACTTCTCCCCACACGGCCGCATCACTCTCTTCTCTTTTCCAGGTGGATTTTTTTTTAAGACTTTTTTTATATATCAATATAATGTGGAGAAATACATCTTAAGGGAGGACTGTGAATTGAAGAAGACATTAAGCCACCTTGAAGATGTTTTCGTAGGGTTCGTTCAGACACAATAAAAATAAATTAAGATAACTGCAGACGAGTGTCGAGGCAAGTGGTGTGTCCTTCCCTCTCCCCCCCCCCCCAAGTCCCTCCCAAATGGGAGCTATCCTGCCTTATTTTTACACCCACCCCCAAAGACTTTTATCCCCTACAGGTCTGTTGTATATTTAACATGTTAAATATGCATGTGCAGGAAAAACATACATGGCATTGCTGCGTTTGGAAGTGGACAGTTTGTGATCATTTCGTTCTTTCTTCCATGTGCATCTCTTGATATTTTTTATGATGAGGATTTCAATTTGTATGGTACCCTTTTTTGACGGTGCAAGGAGCTACTGCTGTTAGGGAGTTTGGCTCGACAAAGAATGGGAGAGGTCCACGGGAGTGTCCCTTTGATCTCTCCCATGGAACATAGGATGGAGAAAACACAGGATGGTTGTGCATGTGTGGTGCTTTCTTCATCTGGCCACTGAGCGCAGCGGAAGGCTGCTGTGCACACATGCTTTCTAATCTCAGTCTAGATCATGCTATGGTAACCTATGTCCCTCCATATGAACCAGAACTCCCATCATTCCTGTCCATTAAGCCATGCTGGCCGGACTCAATGGGAGCTGGTGGAGTCCAACCACAGCTGGAGGGCCACAAGGTACCTATCCCTGGTTTAAGTAAAGACTAGACTGGCCATTAAGGGAGCAAATGCAGGGCACTAGAGAGAGGGAACTGTTCTGCATAACAGAGGAGGCACTCTTGACACACTTGCCCTGTTGGAAGGAAGGGCAAGAGCATTGAATGCGCAGGTTCTGCTTGTGGTTCTGAGGACCCAGGGTAAGTAAAGTGACACCATCCTGGTGGACCCGGTTGACGACTGGTTGGGGCAGTGAGTAGAAAGACCCTGATTTGCAAAAAAGGCATGTCTGAGCAGCCAGAAGTGAATAAGTATGTAAAATTGTTGTAAACAGTCCATCCTTTTGGCCATTAAAAATTGTTTTACGGAGGGGACTGGAAATAAAGAATCCGATTTCAGGAAATGTAGGAGGAGACACAGATAATGAAGCAGGTCATTGGTCCATCTAGCTGAATATTGTCCACACTGACTGGCAGCAGCTCTAGGAGGTATTGGGCAGAAGGCTCTCTCCAGCCCAGCTGCAGATGACTTGAGACCTTCTTGCATATGAAGCCAGTGCTCTGCCACTGAGCAACAGTCCATCTGACATAAAAAGAAGAAGCAAGAGTGTCTCTCAATATACGGGGAGAAGAAATTTGCAGCAACTGAAAGGTCTAAATGTAAAGAGCCCTGTGCACAGCTGGGCCCATTTCTGTGCATTCTGGTGCACTAAAGATTTCCTGTTTCAATGACTGAGCCTCATGTTGTACTCAGGGGCTGTTGCAGATGGGGCAGCACAGAGTCTGATGTAGGAGCAAGGATGCCTCTGTGATGCTCAAATGGTCCTCATGGAGAGATGCAGAGAGTGCCCACTTTCCTAAAACCAGGGGTCTTCACAAAACAGAGAAGTGGAGGAAACTTTGGTCCTCTAGATGTCAATGGGCACCAAGTCCCAGCAGCTCCTGCCAACATATCCAGTGGAGAGGAATTATGGGAGTTGTGGTCCAGCAACATCTGTTGAGCCACAGGTTTCCCGTTCCTGCCTTAGAATGTAACAGAGCTCCCTTCTTCCAAAGCCTTAAACCCATTGCACTGCACAGAGCATGCTTTTTTTTAAAAAGAAATTTCTTTGCCCAGATAGTCTGAAGTGTGCAACTTAGTGTTCAGATTTGCATCATTTGTCCTGTGTTTGCATGCTTGATTTTGGCTTTTCTAGAATCCCAGCAGGGTGCTCACTTCTACCTCCAACTACTGGAAACCTGACTCAGCTACTTCTCTGGCATTGGCGATTTTCTGAAGGCTTTGCCCAAGCATACTTTTGCACCCATGAGAACCAGAAAGATGCCTTAAAAATAAATAAAAAAACTGAGGTTCCCAAGAAGCTGAATTCTGTTCTGTGTTTATCTCTTATGTGTGGCTCTCTCTCTTAATCCTCTTGCTTTTTAACCCCTGTATTGGGCACAGAGAAGCTGTGACTCTTCAGGTGTTGGTTCAATGCACCTCCCACCATCTCTGCCCTTTAGACTTGCTGGCTCAAGTTGAAGGAGTTGCAGCTTTAAATCTGGAGGAACGCAGGTTCCACAGCACTTACCTAAACAAGTAGTGCCAGCTGTGTTGGAAATTAGGTGAGGTGTATCAGAAAAAGGAAACCAGGTACTTGTAAAACAACAACAGCAGCAACAACCCTGCCTTATGAATTTGGAGGATTACAATTTTATGCGGATGGTAACGGAAAAAGACAATGCATACAACATTTCAAACAATACATGAATGGAAAGGAAGGATCAAAGACTTGGGTTAGAATAATGGGAAACAGAAAGGATGTCAATCATCACACCCACAACCAATGGTGTAAATCATGTTGGGGTTCCCCGCCCCACTTTGGAGTAAGCTCTGCCACAACTACAAACTCTGAATGCCGTGTGCCAAGTATCTTGCTTCTGGGAAGGAAGCAGCGTGGCTCTCCTCCTCAAATGTGAAACATCTGATGTAGAATTTTATTGTTCCAGTGGGATTTTTAAATATTTGTTTTTTAGCATTTGAATAATTTACAGGTGATGTCACTGAATAATGGACTTGGTACAATATGTAGCAGACTGTTTCCATTAGCTGTTTATAATGCAACTGCCCAAATGCTAGAATCTTACTCCCGTAGACACTTGTGAACTGTCAGAAGATATATTGTAATTCGGGAATAAAAGGAAGCTGCTGTATCATATTTATGGAGGTGCACTGTGCATGTGTGTGCTTGTGTGCACACAGTTCTGGTTTGTATTGCAAAATCTGCTTATCCTGCTTCTCCAGTCACCATCTGGAACGTGGAACTGAGGCAGCATTTCTTTGCAAGGCAACTGTTATATACTGTATTGCTTTAACTGTTATATACTGTATTGATTTAACTACGTGCTTTGTGAAGACATGGGTGGTGCTGTGGTCTAAACCACTGAGCCTCTTGGGCTTGCTGATCAGAAGGTTGGCGGTTCGAATATGCACAACTGGGTGAGCTCCCGTTGCTCTGTCCCAACTTAGCAGTTTGAAAGCATACCAGTGCAAGTAAATAAATAGGTACCGCTGCGGCGGGAAGGTAAACGGTGTTTCCGTGCGCTCTGGCACTCATCACGATCCTCCGTGCGCCAGTAGCGGTTTAGTCATGCTGGCCACATGACCTGGAAAACTAACTGTGGACAAACGCCGGCTCCCTCGGCCTGAAAAGCGAGATGAGTGCCGCAACCCCATAGTTGCCTTTGACTGGACTTAACCGTCCAGGGGTCCTTTCCCTTTTACTTTCCCTTATGTGAAGAAGTACTTTCTTTTGTTGTGAACCTTTCAACATTCAGCTTCATTGGCTGTCTCCAAGTTCAGGTGCTATGAGTTTTTCTTGCCGCTGTCAAAGTCAGTGAGACCTTGTAGCGGAAGGCGAGGGGAGGGGTGCAGAAAACAGTGCTTAAGAGGCAGGATCTGCCCCCTGAACTGTGGTTGTTAGCCACCCCTACTTTAAAGGTTGTCCCTTTGATAGGCACCGGATGGTAAGGACCCATTCCTGCAGATGCTGCTGCTACTTTGCAGTCAACCTGTGTCAAGGTAGTCGGCAGTATATCGACCGCTTTACGGAAATTGCCTCGCTGCGTGTGGGGCACTGTGCTATGGTGATAACTTGTGAAGCGAAAACAGCAGCAAAATCCTGGCCTCGGTCGCGGATCATCTAGCTAGCATATGCTAGAATCGGACCATTGTGAGGTTAAGGATGTGAATAAAAACCTCCCAAGCCTGCAGCTTGCCTTGAGATCTTTTGTTTCAGGAGATCTTTTGTTTCAGGAGGAGGCCAAGGAGGATGGCGATGATGCATGAGGATTGAATTAAACAAAAGAGCAGATTATAAACTTTCCCAACAATGGCCCTTTTGTGAAATAACTACCCACTTCCCCTCCAGCCATGCCCCTGTCACTCAGCAGAGATCTTTGGAAGCCTTGCTCTAGCCTCCCTGTGCAATTAATTAAGCCGTAATTGCTTCGGAAGTCCACGTTTTTGATCTTATCGGTGTAAATGGAAATCTTGGATGACGTCACCTGGAGGCTTCCTCTTCATTCACCAGACCCACAGCATTAGGTGGCTTTGATAAGCCTCGGTTCTTGAGCTTTCAGCTTCCCTCTCCCTCCAGGGTATTTTATTTATACTCATAAAACGAAGTTTAATGAGACAAAGCCGAGGGGCCGTAGCTCAGTGGGAAAGAATCTGTTTGGCCTGCAAAAGGTCCCAAGTTCAATCCATTACATCTCCAAGTTGGGCTAGGGCAGACTCCTGTCTGGAACCCTGGAAAGCTGCTGCCAGCCAGTGTAGGCAGAATTGAGCTAGACGGAGCAATGTTCTGAGACTGGAGAAGGCAGCTTGCTATGTTACTAATTTCAAACAGCCAATTCTTTTGATTTGGGGAGGAAAGGAGCGTAAATGAAACCAGTTAGTTCAGGAGGAGTCGTACAGGGAGTTTTAGGAAGTAAATGGAAGAAGAGAGAGAGAGAGAAAAGCTAAACTCCAATGAAATGTTTGTGTAAAGTGAAAATCCTGCTAGCTTTCTCACCTGCTTTCCCCCGTAACACCAAAATGTTTATATATAGCCGCATGTTGGCTGAACGAAATCCATTTTAAAAATAACCTCCAAGTGGAATAACGTGATCTCACTCACTAGATTAGCAGCTTTCCCATCAGACAGCCCTCCAAGCTCTTTGGGGAATTGCTTATCACTTGGCATTGCAAATAACTGCCAGGAAGCAACTTCCGCTCCTGCCAAATGTCCCACACCCAGGCAAGAGCTCATAAAACCTGTGAGCTCCAATTACTCCAGGAAAAAAAGGAGGGCATCCCTGATTCCTTCTTACCAAATGTTTTTCATCAGTGGTGGAACTTGGGGTGAAAATGCTCCAGCAATATTCCCTCCTCTCTGGTGTTGGTGGACGACAATCTCATGTGTGCCAACAGCTTCTCTGCTAACAATGGAAAATACCTTTCGGCAGAATGACTGGGAAAGCAGTGTACCTACAGAGCCCTGTGGAAGATGGAGAGGAGATCTGCATCTGTGCAGATGAAATGGAGGGTCAGAATACATGTTGAAAGTTCCCTTGGTGGGGAAACACTTAGGGCTCGTCCACACTTCTGCTTGTTCCATGCATAGATGGCATGACTGCGAGAGGCAAGGTGTTGTCTTTTCCCCTCCTCATTTCCCTAGGAAACCCACTCTTTGGTGCTAAATCGGAGCAAACATCCATCTGGAGAAAACCTGATTGACATTTGCTCCAATTCAGCGGTAAATATTTGAGTTTTCCCGGGGGCAAGTAGCAGGGCAATAAGTGTAGGTAAGAGCTCGTAATCAAATATATATGTATGTACCTAATCGGTTGACTTTGACATAGTGCTTTCCCTATAAGTACCTGAGAAGAACCCTGCTGGATCGGGGCCATGCTGTTCTTACACCATCCTGTTCTCGCAGTGCCCAGCCAGATGCCTCTGAGAAGCACACAAGCAGGACTTGAGTGCAAGAGGACTCTTCTTCCCTCCGTGATTTCCGGAAACATACGGGCTTCAAAAGTGGAAGAAGTAGAACATATTGTGATTAGTAGCCATGGGTGGTTTTTGCCTCCGTGGGTTTTACTATGGGCTGTGTGAAGAATTATCCTGAACCTTCCAACATTGGATGTGTCCCCCAAGTTCTAATATTATAAGAGAGAAACTTTGATTCATCCATGTTCTCTACACATTGCATAATCTTATATGCCTCTATCATGTCTCCACCACCAGCACCAGCCTAAATGAAAACGATCCAAACGTCATAACCATTTTTCATAAGGAGTTGCTCCACTCCCTTCATTGTTTTGGTTGTCCTCTTCTGAACCCTTTCCAGCTCTACAATACCCTTTCTGAGTAGACCAGAGCTGTCCGCAGTATTCCAAGTGTGGTCACACCATAGATTTGTAGAAGGCATTATAGTATCAGCAGTTTTATTTTCAATCCCTCTCCTAATGTTCCCTAGCATGCAATTTGTCTTTTTTCTCAGCTGCTGCACACTAGGTCAAAATTTTCATCCAGCATGAATGACTCCCATATTTTCTTTCCTGGTCACTTTCTGCCATTTCAGACCCAAGAAATGCTGGAAATAAATAACTATGCCCAAATCCATTTCAGATTACAGGGGCAGATTGATTTACTCAAATCTGTTACAAAGTAATGTTGCCTTTCGCTGACACTTAGATTTAATGAACAACTCACAGCTTCGAAGGTGGGTTAATTTTTTTTAATTAATTAAAGGTATGCTGGAACTAGTTCTGGTTTCTCAATGGTGTCACAAAAAACTTTGCCTCCAAATAGCTCCCTCCTTTGTTTTGCATATTCCAGTGCTTAGCTCGGGTAGAATGGAGAAGCCCTTGCACTGGTGAAGTCTTGTATCCAAAGTGTGCCCTCGGAGCTGAACAGGAGACCTGGAGCAAAAGGAATAGTTCTCATTGTCGCAGCATTAGTAAACTGGCTTTTCGAAGTTCCAACCACTCATCTGTCTTAGTTCTAAATCATTGATGTGGCATTTGGGACCTTGCCAAGGAGAAGTTGTTACCAGAAGGAACAGTTGAAGCATGGTGGGGGAGAAGAAGAGGTGTCCTAACAGCAAACAGACAGAAGCTCTTGTTTCAGAAATATGCAGCACGGCATGTTTAAGGCCGAAGCAGAGCTTGGCACTTAACACTGTGAAATGGCATTTCAGTCTTTGAAGGGAGACATTCAATTCCTGCTCACCAATCAGGGACACAGCTTGCGGTGGACCAAATGAAATTGATCTTAACTTGCTGGAATCCTAGAAAGATGATAATGTCAGTCTCCCTACCAAACTGACCCCTTCCTGTGATTCAGACAGACCTCATGTGATCAACACTCGGGAGCACCTGCATTTCAGGACAACTCGCTGGATCTGGAAATTAGGAACAATTATATAGACCTGTATACTTGGCATAATCTCCAGGTGCACAAACTTTCCCTTAAAACCAACTTTGCTTTAAAAAGAGTGACTGGGTCAATAATCATTTCAAGGTATTAAAAAAGTCCTTGCAATGCACTTGCAGTTTAAAACTTATATGCAAAAGTGGGTCTTCAAATCTCACCAATAATCTTCTGCTGTACCACCACTGAAGTCTCTTTGTGTCCTACTAAAATCTACAAAAGTTCCTCCTGGCCATTCGCAGTTCCATTGTGTGCCTTTGGAGATATAAAAGGAAACACACAGGCCAGAAATATGAGCACTAAACAAAGCTGTTATCTGATTGCTGCACTGTGTGTTCAGGTTGCTATTTAACTGAATTTCTTAGCAGTAATTTCCACTCACTTCTCCTCAGGAGGTCAGCTAATGAGAACCATATTGTAATGGGGGACTGGGTCATAGCAGATCTCTGAACCTAATCATCGCAGTTCCCTAAGAAATGAAAGTGACTCTCCCTGTTTTTAAAGAAAACCATATACTATGTCATAGCATTAACTGGGGTGTGTGAGAGAGAAAGTTACCTTGATTGTGATAAACAATCAACCCCATTGCAGGGGGTTGGACTAGATGACCCTTGGGAACCCTTCCAACTCTACAGTTCTATGATCCTATGACTCTCTCTCTCTCTCTCTCTCTCTCTCTCTCTCTCCATCTCCAATGAATTTAATAAATACAGAATCAGGCACATGTGTTTGAAGGAACCTGAAGAATATTAAATACAGAAATGACTGCTAAAGGATAAAATTGTAGGGGCTGCCTTGGCAACTTCTAGAAACAGTAGAAGACATTAAAAAACAGATGCACAGTCATATTCTATATAATTTTAATGTGCTATAACTGTATTTACTTTTCAGCAGCAGCAGACTGGTCTAATTTTGGTATGATTTGTTCCTTCCAATGTATGTGAGAGATTTATTTATTTAGCTGGTCCAAGTTTTGGTTGACTGGGACCTGCAGGTACCGGCCGGAGTCTGCTGGGCCTATTTTGGCTGTTGGGAGGTAACAGCAGTTGCTGGTAATGGTCAGTCAGCAAAGGAAGCAGGAAGAAGGTAGATAATGAGGGAAGAGACTTAAGTGAGACATAGGATATGTCACACCCTGAACAACTCTCTAAGGGGCAGCGGACAATTGCTTGCCCACAGGCTGCCATGGCAAAGTGGCACCTGTGGGAGTGCTTCCTATAGCGCCCCATGAAAGGTCTCAGTAACCGTTACCTCAGAAATCAGTTTCCTCTTCCTGTTCAATTCCTGTTTGCCCTGCCTCAATCTCTCCTACAGTGAACACCCCTCTTAATCATGCCTATGTTTCATTGGATTCCAGGACCGAACAGAGGAGATGTGTGCAAGATTCTCTCAAAGAACAAGTGTGGTAGTAGCCATGCCCCGTCATTTTGCCTCTTTCTCCGATCTTTCAGGTTTTGTGTTATGCCGCAGCTCCATGGCAGCCATTTTGTGACAGGCACACCTGGCACTTTCTCAAAATTCCAAATATGGCCACTGACTCAAAAAGCTTGGCGACCCCTGAGCTACAGAGACCAACAGGCCCTGATTAGCCATCCTAGCCCCTCTCCTCAGTGGGATGTGACTAGGTTTTCAAGAGGTCCGTATTCTGCCCTGGAGTCTTTCCTTCTTATGGTGTTCTGTTTCTAGGCCTGCTGTCACCTCAGCCAAGGATCTACAAGGGAGTATGGAATCCTGGGCAGAAGGCTGGTTCATGGATTTTCCCGAGGTGATCAGCGTAACTGTCAGGAGCTAGGTACAACATCTGACCTTTTCTCACATGGAGGTCCATGGTCCCCCATTCTTCAGGTGGCACTGCCTTTTCCCTTTTGAAACAGGTGCTTCCACATTGGGTTTGCCAAGCAGGTCTGGGAAGATGAGAGTTGATTCTCAAAGGATACTACAAACCCTGGTACTTTCTTGGAGCAGTTTGGTTCAAGCGGTTGGTTTTATGCTCATGGGACGGTTTGTGTTTCAGGAAAATGGGTTTGGAACCACTTGTCCTATCGGACACTTATTCTGAATATATTTAGTACCTATCATGATTACTTGAATGTATTGTCACATTGATCTGATGCAATTTATTGATCTATGTTTGGATAGATTCCTTCCTTCCTTCTTTTGACCACTGTCTTAGCCATGATGGCCAAGATGCAAATGGCTACCACTGGTGTGCCCAAGGATTTCTACGTACCCGGTGGAATCTCGGACTTTTCTTTATTTCTGCAACAGTCTCTTGCCTTCCCACGTACACTGTTTGGGGGGAGGGGGGAGAAGTGCTGTAAATCAGTGGGAGAGCATCAGTTTTGCATGCAGAAAGTCCCAGGCTCGATCCTGGCATCTCCCGAAAGGCCTGGGAAAGATCCCTACCTGAAACCTTAGATACCCCTGAACTTGATGGGCCATTTTGGTATAAAGGCAGCTTCCTTTGTACCATATTGTGGAACTAATGTTCATTTTCCAAAGTGGTTGGCTGTGTCTGTGGCATGCACAGTGCACGACTCCAGAGCACCCCGGAGCATTTGGGAGCACAGCTGTGTGGTTCTTTGGATCCTACCCCATACAATTATACACCGACACAAATCATACACATTTCTACGGAATGGGAGGAGGAGCTTTCTGAAATGCAGTGTTATTTTAAAATGTGTTATCTGGGTGGTGCCATGCCTAAATAGAGCACAGCAAAGACAGGCGGGTGATCTGGGGTGAGTCCAGTGCTCTTGCTATGCATTGTTTGGGCTGCTTGTGGTCTGTCTAGACTCAAGACTTCTACTTGGTTTCTGACCAGCTGTGATATTTGTGCTCTTCCTCCCTGTCTTTAACATCAGTAGATGCTTGAGCCTCGACCGTAAAATGACAGCACTTGAGCTCATGCTTGAATTATAATAACAATGCTTAAATTAAGCTCTTGTGGGAGGGGGACTGAAAGGGCGATGTGTAATTTTCTGGACTGTTTTTTTGTTCTTTTATGTGCCTTCATGACGTCACCTGCTTTCTTTTGAGAAATAGACCCTTTTGTTTGGCTTCCCTTTTTTTAGAATTGTTGTTGAGCGCTTTCAGCCCAGGAATAGCCTTTTCTCTTTCCCCCCTTTTTTTGTAAAAAAAAAATTGGTTTTATAAGTTCAATTTTTGTATAAAACACATGGGAGAAACCTAGCCAATCAACACACTAATTGCTGCCACATAACAAGGTACTTTTGTGTCAAACTTTGAATCTACAGGACATACAAATGTTTTAAGTCTACAGTCAATTGTCTATGCTCTTCCATTTAACTTTTTTTTTAAAATCCACATATCGTCATATTTCTTCTGTCCCAGTTACAGTACAATGACGGGAAGAGGGCTGTTTAAAACTCCTCTCTATGCAGTTTTCTGCTGCCCCTTCTTTCCAATCAGGAATTACACCTCCACCAGCAATGGTAGCTTTACCGTAATAAGGAAATCCAATTCCTCATCGCCACGAATAGCAAGCTGCAAATGACGAGGAGTGATATGTTTTACCTTGAGATCCTTGGAGGCATTACCTGCCAATTCCAAAACCTCTAATGTAGAGTTGGACCTTAGATGGAGGGTGGTGGTGGAAATCTTTCTCAAGCGAAGGAAGGAAGGAAGGAAGGAAGGAAGGAAGGAAGGAAGGAAGGAAGGAAGGAAGGAAGGAAGGAAGGAAGGAAGGAAGTCTCTGCTCGTGGAATCCCTATTGCTAGGGGGATACAAAGCACATCTTCATACATTACACCTGGTGGACCACTTCTAAGATTCTTGAAGCAAACACTTAAACATGTGACTGAATGAGACAAAAACTTGTGGGGGAAAACATGCATCATACATACAGGGACAACTCAGGAGGGAGCCAGGGATTGAATGTATGGTTTCACACTCAGGGTTGTTGCATGTAATGGCTGCCAAACCCCTCAGCACATAAAAGCTCTCATGAGCAGATGAAAAGAACTGCAGGCACCTGTTTCTCTTGAATTCCCCCCGTCCCCCCGTCCCTATTGGTTAGTTGGCGATTGACCAAATTAAGAGATGCTCTTGGATAAATTGTTTGCAAGGATTTCCAAAGGGGTGGCCTTGTTTGTCCATCTCAGCAAAAAGAACCGAGATTCTTGTGGCACATTAGGGAATAACAGAGCAATCCAAAACCCCTTTTGTGCTGGGCTGGTGTGTGGAAGCCTCCACCTGCAGAGTGACAGTGTGACTCTACTGGTGTGAAGGTCTTGCTCAGGATTCCTGCTGGTGTTGTCGAATTCATCTTAGAATTCCTTTACAGAGCTTTCCAGAGGCAGGGAAGAAGTGGAACTGAGCTGGCCCAGGCTCTGTTTTTTGCTTTGTTGTTTACAACAATGTTTTCCACACTAAAACCTGTTGTCCGGGACATCTGCCCCACTCGCTTGCATTCTGCAATTAGTTTAAATTAATCCCACCAATTAAGGTTTTCCACAGTCATTTATTGCAACTCTTCGAAAGCAGTTAATTGGCAAAAATGCTGCAGTTGGCTGACAGCTCTATTAGAGAGCTCAGTCGTCGTTGTCCCTGGACTAATTCAGCTGTTTGTGGGCATCTGAGAAAGTGGGTGAGAACCAGCAAAAGCTTATTTTGCCATAACAACATTATAGCATACTAATTCGAAGGTGGGTTATGTCTGCTCACCCAGAACATGCTAGATCAAGTGGGTTTCATATGGCTGAGTGGGAATTTGAGCCAGGGTCTGCCAGGTAAAATGATCAAGGGTGGGGAAAGTTTGATCCTCTGGCTGTCAGTGAACTACAACTCCCATCAGCCCCAGCAAGCCCGTGTCGAGGGTTGATGGAAGCTGTAGTTCAGCAACATCTGGAAGACAAAAGGTTCCTCACACCTTTTCTAACTGCTGCACCACATGGCAACCTTTAGGTCCCCTACCAGCAACCTGCCATTTTGGAAAATGCTTTGGGTGTCTCCCTCAGGCCTTTCCAACTTCCTCCCCCCCTTTTGGATAGCATTGATGAGGTGGATCCTGGCCAAGGAGCCAGTCACAGCGCCAAGGGGGACTCTAAACATTATGTTTAGGCTCACGGCAGCTCCTCCAATGTACATCTCTGCCATTAAGAAGCCTGCTCAGAACGAAAACATTCCATCATTGCCCAGAATGCACCCATTGGCCCCGAGCCACTCAATATCGTTCCAGCAGGGCTGCTGTTCTTTAAAAAATAATTTCCATGTTTTTATTTCTGTGATGTACCACCATACATGAAGCCCTATTAAATTCTTGGCCCACAGCACAGAACAGCCATCTGGGTTTCATTGAGCAGCGAAATAATATGGTAATTAAGAAACTGTGGTGGAGCCAGGGCTTGGGAGGCTAAAAATAAAACCAACTTCTGCAGGAGACATTGTACCTCCAAGCTTCATTCACTTCTCTCCCCCAGCCCCCATTTTGTCAGCCATGTGCCCCCTCCAGCATCTTCCCCACCCACAACAGCCTGCTTCATGCCCTTCCCACAATAATTAATCTCTGCCAAATTAAACAGCTTATTCCCCCCCCCCCCCAATTTCACAGTGTTGGGGAGTAAAATCCGGAGACTGCCCTGGGTCAGAAAGCAGCTACGCTTTTAAAAAGACACAATGGCCACATTCACGCCATGCATTTGAAGTGCTACACTACCACTTTAACCAGTCATGACTCCCCCCCAAAGAATGCTGGGAGCTGTAGTTTGTTAAGGGTGCTGGGAGTTGATAGGAGACCTCCCCCACCTACTTCCCCTCATGGATCAACAATTTCCAGGGTTTCCTGGGAAGAGGGGTTGGATGTTAAACCACGGTGGAAAACTTCACCGGTGGTTAGTTAAGCCCAGGACTCATTGCACTGTCTCTCACTTTGCCCCTGGAACCTGGAACCCACCCTGAAAACTTCAGTGTTTTCTGGCCCAGAGTATTTGAGTTTTTCATTGATGCCAAAAGCGGAGAGCTCCTTTCTTGCATCATGCAGATAACATCACGTGTAAGCCGAGGGGGATTTACATAGGCAGCCTTATCCAGAGGGGTACAATGTGCTTGATTCTCCTCCCTGAAAAAGAAAAAGTGGGATAGTTGAAAAAAATTGCCTGCTGCACAGATGAGCCTCTGCATGGAAAAGCAGACACTCTTGAGATGTTATCTGCTCACCAGACCCAGAGAGTGCAGGAACACCACTTAGTTGGAAAAGATGTTGGTCTGTTTCTGTCTGAGGCGCTTAGCGTCTGCAGTCTCCTCCTGGAGTCGTGGTCTCTCCTGCAGTAGAAAACGGAGAGATGCGATGGCTGGGAGAATAAATATTTTAACGTTTGGTCTTGCCAAAAGGGAGCTGAGGTGATGCCCTGGGGGTACAGTGGTACTTCAGGTTACAAACGCTTCGGGTTACAGACTCCACTAACCTAGAAATAGTACCTTGGGTTAAGAAATTTGCTTCAGGATGAGAACAGAAATCGTGCGGTGGCAGGAAGCCCCATTAGCTAAAGTGGTACCTCAGGTTAAGAACAGTTTCAGGTTAAGAACAGACCTTCAGGACGAATTCTTAACCCGAGGTACCACTATAGATGCAAGAGCTTCCGCCCTTATGCAGCATGGCTGATCAATGAACGGAATGAAGACTCCCTCAGATCACCCTCTGGATTAGCTTTTAGACACACAGCTCACAAGAATTTAAGAAATCCAACAGCCACTGCCTGGGTTTGGTGTCTGATGCAATCTGTGTGGGGGGGGGGCACACAGCTTTTAACACGGCTGGGGGAACCTTTTCGGCTACCCTGTGGATTGACTTTGACAGGCGGGCAGGGCAACCCACCTGTCAATCACATGGCATCACACTTGTCAAAATCCTGTGCATGGGGTTCCCAAGTGCCTGAAAACCAGCTGGCTGGAACTTGGGAACCACAGCACAAGGAGGGTGTTGCCAGCTCTATACACAGTCCTTTAGGAAGAACTGCACATAAGGTTGGCAAAGCGCTTCTTTCTCACCTCCAAAGTTTGCCTGTGAATGAATAATGATGATCTCTGATAAGATATCCACACAATGGTAGCGATACGGATGGATATTTGGCAGCAGACATAGGCTGGAGCTGAATGAGAGGGCTAGTGAGAGGCTTTCCACTCACCTCTGCATGCCCATGTTCATACCTGAATTCTGAATTCTGCTTCTGAATCTGTCAGGCACAGTGGTCTTGGTTGCTACACATGCAAATAGGTGTGAGATGAGAGGGAGGATTGGTACAAAGGCTGCAGTTACCACATAGGTTCCGATGGTTTCTTGGAGCAGTAATTTGTACCCACAAGGTGAGGGCCGTTTCATAGATGGAGGGTTGCATGATCTACAACCGCAGTCTATTAAAAGGTAAAGGTAAAGGGACCCCTGACCATTAGGTCCAGTCGTGACCGACTTTGGGGTTGCGCGCTCATCTCGCATTATTGGCCGAGGGAGCCAGTGTATAGCTTCCAGGTCATGTGGCCAGCATGACAAAGCCGCTTCCGGCAAACCAGAGCAGCACATGGAAACGCCGTTTACCTTCCCGCTATAGCAGTTCCTATTTATCTACTTGCATTTTTGATGTGCTTTCGAACTGCTAGGTTGGCAGGAGCTGGGACCAAGCAACGGGAGCTCACCCCGTCACAGGGATTCGAACCGCCGACCTTCTGATCAGCAAGCCCTAGGCTCAGTGGTTTAGCCCACAGCGCCACCTGGTCTTATTCTGTGATAACTGCTGGGTCCTCTTCTGCCCACGCTGACAAAGCAGTTCTCAAGGAGAGAACAGGCGGGCAGATGTGGGGCATTGATAATCATCTTTGTCATTACTACGGTGATTTTGATGCCATAGTGTGTGAAGGCTTCTGAAACAATACGGTCAAAATAGTCTTCTCCACCTTCCCAAATATGACACATTTCTCTAGTGATCTCATGTTTCTTTGTCAACAGTTTTCTGAAAGTCAATGTGTCGACTTTGCAGTTAAATATCTTCCCAGACCTAAATGGATAGAAGAAAGCCTTGCACAAGCCGGCAGGAGCCATACTAAGCTGCTCTCAGCTCTCAGCTTAGTCACCCCTCTGTGCACTGCATCCCTCTCTGATAAGCAATAACCACAAGAAGGGAAAACAGCAATCTGCAAATATGCCATTAGGTTTTGAGGGGGGTTGGTGGGGGGAGACGTCTATGTCTGGACCCATCTTTGTTTTTTAACCACAATGTGCTCACACTCCCCCCCCCCAACTTCTGAGTCATCTCAAACCCTGGAGGCTGGACTCAGCTCAACCACCCAAAAGGCTTTTGCATGCCAATGTCTGTTTTATTTTCATATCTCAGGAAAGATGCGGGTTCCTGACAACCTAATGAGCTAACCAAAAGGCTTGACAAGCAAACGGAGGAAATTTATGTTAGCGCCCCAACATCTGCAATTCACAGAGCCCTCAATCATTTCTTCACTTCTTTAATGGTTTTTTATAAAAGTGATGGATGCTTTCGGATGATATCTCTATCCCATGGTGGTTGCGATCAAGGCAAGGTTTTTACATCTAGGCAGTACTCCATTTTTAAAAAGCAGATTACTGTGCATTCAAGGAAGGAAAAAATATTAGTGTATCTGGGCCATGCCCAGTGAAAGAACTCATCAACTTCAGTAAACAGCACAGCAGCCATGTTAGGCCAAAATGGAGGACAAGAATGGGAGGACAACTCTGAGCAACTTTGTGCAAGCTTCTTTACAGGAAGGGTAATAGCTCAGTGGAAGAGCAACCAATGTGCACGAACAAGGGCCCTGGCTCAATTCCTGGCCTCTCCAGTTAGGGCTAGGAGGGACTCCTTGTCCTAAATCCTTGAGAGCAGCTACCTGCCAGTGTCTACAGTATTGAGCTAGATGGACCAAGGGTCTGAGTCAGTAAGAGGCTGTATAATGAAGGGGACAGACACGCCTACCTCTGTGGAAATTTTCACAACTTAGGGGCTGCCACCGAGAATGACCTCTCTTGCCCACTCCCGCCTGAGCTTCTGAGGGTGGCAGAACAACCAAGAACAACCAAGAAGGCATTTGAGACCCAAGTTGTTTGGGCCTTTAAACCTTGAACTAGGCCGGGAAACAAACTGGCAACCTGCTTTAAAACAGGAGTTACATGAGATCTGAAAAGAACCCCAGCCATTAATCTAGCTGCTGCGTTTTGGACCAAGTCAGTCATCTTCAAGGGCAACCTCCTGTAGAACACATTATAAAAACCTAACCTGGAAGCTACCAGAACATGGAGCACAGGGGCCAAGTCACTTCCGTCCAACAGGGGCTGTAGCTGGAGAACCAGCTGTAACTGGAAAAAGGCATTGCAAGTCACTTGAACCTCCGGTCAGTGATAGTTGCACTCCAACACTGCAGAGCTGCTGCTTCCTGTCCGTAGCAGGCCATCTCCCTACCTCTCAGACATGAGGACCTGGGACACATAAAACCTCTGTATTTTATGAGCCCCCCCCCCCAGTTTACTGGCCTATATCCAGCCCATCACCCAGCACAGCAAAGATGCAAGAGGGAACTCCCTCTCCTTGGGGTAGCAGCTTGGTCATCTGTTTGGCGCTGTGCTTTCCTATTTGGCAGGACGGAACTGAAGTGACCTAATGACCTTGGGGTGTTTGCTCCCTCCCTGGGGCGCTTAGTCATCTCTATCATCCTGCCAAGTGGTAAAGAAGATTTCGCCACATCAGCAGCACATATGCACATGGTACGTTCGTTGTCAAATGGAAGATGTCGATGGCCATCTGTAGCCCGGAACATTTTTTTTGGAGGTATTCAAATGGATGCCGGAAAGCACCACTGGAGTCTCATAATGAGGCCTGTTTTGAGTCCATCATTTTGACAAAGCAAGGAATTCCCTGCAATTATCGTTATAATTGTTACAAATTGATTATAGGCTGCTGTGGGCTTCTCCAGGCAACCTATTGAGCGAGATTTGTCTTGAACTGCTTGCCCGAAGCTTAGACTATGCCTGGTCCTTATTGAACATTTGCTCTGAATTATTTGTGCAATCTTCTTAGATCTGTAGAGTTGGAAAGGACCCCGAGGGAAGCCCCTGCAGGAATATTTTGCCCAACACGGGGCTCGAACACACAACCCTGAGATTAAGAGTCTTATGCTCTACCGACTGAACGATCCAAGTTGGTGGTCATCACTGCCTCCTACCTGAGAAACTTCCATGGCTTAACTATGTGCTGCATGATAGAACTGATTTGTGAATGGGTAGCAACTGATTTGTGAATGGGTAGAACTGATTTGTGAATGGGTAGCAACAGCTCCATATTGTTCCCATGTTAGCTGCTACAGGCACATTACTTATTTCTTCCCTAACAGAAATACAGACTTGGATAGGGCTAGTATATACCACAAAATCTCCAGCTGTTGAAATGTACCGAACACTCTGCCCAACTTTGCAGTGCTGTTAAGTCTCTGTCCTTTGGTTGACCTGTGCTTTTAGGAGCTGATGACTCAAGGATGACTCAGCATCCCCATTGCTGCTTTGCTCCTGCTCCTCAGCAACCAACAGCAAAACGAGCCCAGCTGGAGGTTGGTTCCTGCACCAGGTTCCTGCAGAAGTTCATTTACTGGTCCACTGCTGTTCAATATCCTTATTCATTAGTGTCAAGGAATGTAGACTGGAGATTGGGCTGATCAAATTTGTGGCTGGTACAAACCTAAGAGGGATCTTGGATTCTTGAGAAGATAACAGCCGGATTAAAGCCCCTAGCATAAATACCTTTTCATAAATGAGAAAAAGTGGGTCGGTATAAATAAATCATGAATTACAATTCATGTAAGAGGTTCACATGGGGGCTGAACTGCAAGCAACGGGCACAAATACTTGATTGGTGAGGGGAGCAGGAGAGTCAAAGAGAGAAGGGCAACAGAATAATTTTAGCTCATGGTGAGGGGTGCATTGGACTTGAATCAGCGCTATGAGGCCACGGTCAAAATGCTCCCTGGTCAGGCATAACACTGGCTTTATAAAAAAAAAAAAACCAAGGCATGTAATCAGTGAAATCATTATTCTGCCCTGCTTAGTTCTGGTTAATGGCATTGCAAATACAGGAAGAAAGAGCACAATCAGAAGAGCTCTCCTCTCTTCTTCTTTTACAGTAAGGTAAATTGGTTTCAAGTATTCACAGTCCTCAGCTGACATCGCCAATTGAAATCAAGAACCAGGAGGTCACCGAAGCAGAAAAAGCAAAATGGACTCAAAACCACAAACGCAGGTGCCATGAGCCAGGAAATGAATTTGTGGAGCTGCGACTCCAAATTGGAATTTTGCTGCCAAGTCAAGTTGCTTACAATCCTAACGCTTTTACTTGGAAGTTTCATTATTTCAGTGTAGGCATGCATGGGATCAGAGGGATTTCACAATGGGCATTGCCATTCTGTATTGTATCTGCAACAACTTTTTTAATGTTTGGCCTGGAAATGCCTTTTGAGCTTGTAATTCAGGGAGTCAACTCTCCCTTCTCCTCAGAGCTCTGTTGAGATAAGCTATATATCCTTCATCTTGAGACTACCTAAGAATCTTTCAATCCATATTGTCAGAAAATGGTTTGCTTGACTGTTTGAAAAGGTAGTTGGAATTTCTTACCAAAAATAAGAGGGGAAATTGAATGCAATAACCCTTACGCAATTGGACCATAACTTATTTCTCAGCAAAAGAGCCACAGGATGAGCAAAGTTATTTCTGTAGCAGCAGAATCCTAAGCACGTTTACTTAGTCATATGTCCCATGTTTAATATGTCTTCTATATCTTTTCAGCTACACATGCAATGCACACCTATTTAGGAGTATGCTCCATTGAACTTAATGGGGTTTTCTTCTCTCAAGTGATGAGACTGAAAACTAGATAAATCTGTCATGGATCCATTCCTTTTTCTCTTTGTAATTTGAAATGCTCACCTACCATTGCTGGTTTGTTTAACGCAACGTGAATTAAAGCTTACGATAAAACCTCTCTGACTTTATTGGTCAGCCTGAAGTTGCATTGCACGTCATAATTTAATGGTGTCCTTCCTTCATTTTGAGCTAACTAGAGAGTTGAGGCTTGCTTCATTTTTGCCATCGCTGCTGTTTTTAATTTCCAGCCAGGCCCCACTCCCCAACTCCCACCCTAACTCATTCCCAGTTTTGTTCCTTTTATAATGGGCATGCAACTAGCGTCTGACAGCAAAGTGTGGCCTTTTGCAGATGCTTGCCTTGGTGAATGTTGCGAAGGGTCCTGGGCGAACAAATATAACCAGCAAATTACATGCACGTAGCAGGTAAGAATCAGGGCCTTGCTCAGGTGGACTTTAGCAGCCAAACTCGCTAACAATTCAGAGAGGTTAAAGATTCTGAATCCACTTATCTCTGTGAGGTAGCCCTTGACCAACAGGTAGCCATGACTTCTGTTTGCCTTTCAATGTTCAAGGGACATAGCAATGAACAAAAACACTTGAAGAGGGACTGGAGCAGAAAAGACAGGAGGTCTTCCGAGTGATATGAGGTATGGGGCATGTAATGCAAGGAAGTGTGGAAACAAACCCTAACTAATCAGAAACTTGGTTGCAGAGGGAGGCATCCTGAAATGAGGTCACTGGGAATTAGACTGACAAGCTGGAACGTTTTCCAGGCTCTACTGTAAACAGCTAATGAGAGAGCCCAGGAGTTGTGCAGAGAAGAGGGAGACTTATCCTCCTTCTAGGAACAGATTCGCTGGGAAGAAATAGCAAGCTCTTCAGGAGAAGCTGACCAGCAAACAAGCCAAATGTTATTTTAGGTTGCACCATAGCTTCTGAGTCCTCTGAGGAACCATGGAAGGAGCTGGGGTTGCTTAGTCTGCAGGAGAGATGACTGAAGAGGGGCATCTTCGAGTCCCCAAAGGGTTGCCACACAGAAGAAGGCAAATATTTGTTTTCTACTTCCCTGGAGGGAAACTATCCCTAATAGGACTTTCTCTAATAGGCTTAAGTTACAAGAGGCCAGAGTTTGGCTGAAGGTTCAGAGAAACTTCTTGATGAGAAGAGGAACCTGGGAATGGAATCAGACACTCAGAAGGGTGGTAGGTTCTCCCTTGCTGGAGGTCTTGAAGCAGAAGCTTTGAAAAGTGCACTGTGCATGCATATAACATTTCCCTAATTTTCATTCCCCCATAGAATCATAGAACAGTCAGAAGGGACCACAAGGACCACCCAGTCCAATATTTCTTCCCACATGGTGCTCGAACCCATGACCCTGAGATTAAAGAGTCTCATGCTCTACCAACTGAGCTATAACTCAAACTATAAGGCGCAGGAATTTTTAAATCCACACTAGTGCCTTTGACATGTGAGATAATCGAGTACAGCAATTTTAATCAAAATCTGAGATGCAGTAGCTAATTTTTTAAAAATAATAATTGTGGTGATCTGTCATGGAACAAACCCATTGAAGAAGACAACAGTGGTTGCCCAGACCTCTTTGCTGGTTGCAAAGCCCCCCCATATCAGTTCATGCTTCAGGTCCCAACCTGACCCCCCCCGCAAATGTAGGTCCACCACTGGCCCAAGGTCACCCAAAGAGCTTCATGGCAGGGGGTGGGATTTGAACACTGGTCTCCCAGGTCCCTAGTCCAGCACTCTAACTGCTATACCATACTGGCTTTCTGATGTTCCTGATTCTGAACCTCAGGCTGGTGGTTCACGAACTTGTGGAACCCGAGCCAGGACCTTTGTGAACACCTTCCTCCCAGGCCCTTATTCCCTTGAGGGGTCAGGTATCTCTCGCACTACTATGCCTGCCCAAGCATTGCAAGGAACATGTCAGGTGGGAGGCCATAGGTAGGAAAGTGTTTGCTTCAGGGCAGATGGATGGTCCATTAAGAATTCATATTCTCCAGCCAAGAAGGAGGAGCATGGGAAGGGTAGAGGGGATCATAAGGCTCCTGTCCCCCCTGGAGTAAGTGGCTCACTAGGAGCTCTCCGTGGTGCTGCATTGCTGGTATCTGTTATGGACTGATCAGAACAGTCAACCCATGGCCTCCACTGCACTCTTCCCAGGCCTCCCACTGTGATCACAGTCCCCACCTCCTGCCCATCAGCTGCCCCAGAATAACATCCAACATTGGTGGAAATAAGTAAAGCCCGCAGACACATAAACTTTATTTAGGTGCACTTTTTTAGGTCCAGGTGACAACTTGTGGATAAAACCATGTTGCTGTTGCTAAATAGTGGACAAGGTGATGTACCTTTCCCCCTTTTTTATATATAGATGCATTATTGTGTTTTAGATTATGTTTCTATCATCTTACATGTCACAGATTGTTTCAATATGTTGAGAACAGCAACCCTGAATACAGAAAATATATAAATGAAGACCTATAATATTTATCGGATGCCTCGCAAGGCAGCTTCTGTAAGACATTAAAATACAATTGTGAATCAAGTGACATGCAAAATATATTGCAAAAAAATCATTACATAATAAAGCATATCAACCATAGCACTAAAATATATCAAACAGAGTGGTAGATTATCAACCCAACCCAATGCCATTTAAAACAAGGGAACAGCTTAATTCCTGCTAAATGCCAGTTAAAACCCATATGAACACAGTATTATTATTTTTTACAAAACAGCTTTATGAAAGAAGTATTTGGTGTCTTTTCTGGTCAGCACCATTTCAGCAACCTGGTTGATGGTCCATAACTAGATGAGGCAAGCCAGAAAAGTGTTTTAGCGCAGCACTAATTAAAAGTTCAATCAAAAGAAAACAACCTGGATCATAAAACTGTGCCCACTGCAAAGGTTGCAACGATCTGTGATAGGTTAATTTGCTCATTATGCCTCTGACCGCAACTGCTTCTTGATGAAGTGCATATTGAGCAATCGTCCTGGCTTAGTTTCACAGAATTTGTGTAGAAGTTGTTATCTTGCGTTTCCTCTTTAGTTTTTGGTCACTTTTTTATAGTAAAAAAGCCTTACTTTTTAAAAATTAAGTTATTTTGTTGCCCAAGAGTGCTATGGCGCCATTGCTATTTATCACATTCTTTGCGGTGGGTTAGGAAGGTAAACAGTCATACGCTGACTTGACTGGGCAAGAGATCCATGCAAAAGTTTGGCAGTCTGGAAGTCCAAACCCTGCCCTTTTTAAAAAAACCTGGAAGTATCATATCTACACCTGTGGAAATTGTGCTAGGAGGAAAGTCAGACTTTTTTTTTGCCGTCTCCGCACTGTCAGTATTTTGCTGGAGGGATTCAATTGGATCCAGAAATTTAGGTTCATGCAATTAAAGCAGATTAGAGCCTTCTGTTGCTTTGCTGTAACAAATCAACTTTTAAAGGGGGGAAAAAAACCCAGACCTTTTGTGATTAGGAACATGATGGGGAAACGCAGTAAAAATGTGTGGGATAAATGACCCATGAAGAGGAAGATATATACCTACTGCACGGGATGACATCAGGATGATTCGTCTGCAAGCAAATCAGAATGAATGCTCAATAAACAAGGAATCTACAGGAGCCCATGGAAAGACCGCAGGAAAAATAATAGGATGACAATGGTTGGTTGATGTGTGGGATCCCTAAACGGTGAGTGATCAATGCATGGAAATTCTACCCTAAATGCTTAGCATGGACTTAATTCCCCCTCCCACACACACATACATTATATATATATATATATATATATATATATATATATATATATATATATATATATATATGGGACCCGGGTGGTGCAGCAGTAAATATTTTCTGTTCTCATATAATCCTAGCTCTGCACGTCTGGGAGATGAGATCATCTCCATTCACGGGGATACTGCTGGCAGCTTTGCTTTAGTCCCTTTGGAAGGGACACGGCACTAGGCTTGTCAAGGGACCACAAACGCCAGAGAGAGAAATCAGTAAGAGGCAGGGACGTAGAACATAACCCCAACAAGCTGGTGCTACCACACGGATAATTTCCACAAGAGAATTTGACAAGCAAAGCTAACCTCCTTACTCCTTAGTGTTAAAGCCTCACCTGTTGCTTTGCACTCGTTTTGCAGGGTCCAGTTCACTGCAAGGAGGGAGTACCAGAAATTTGTAATGTGTCTGTAATGGCTGTTGATAAACATACGGTACATGCTGAGCTGGTGGAAGCAAGCAAGCAAGCGCCTGGATAAGTTATACACAAGACTTGCAGTTATCAGTTCCTGCCAAAGAAACAGGCACACACTTGTGCCTCCCCAGGGCTGCCTCTTGCTAGCAACCTCCAAAATAGCATGCTCTCCTCTTAGAATCACATAACTGTGGAGTTGTAAGTGTCCTCCCCCCCCAAGGGTCATCGAGTCCAACCCCCTGAAATGCAAGAAACTTAACTAAAGCATCCATGACCGATGGCCATCCAACCTCTGCTTAAAAACCTCCAAGGAAGGGGAGTCCACCACCTCCGGAGGGAGACTGTTCCACTGCCAAACACCTCCTACTATCAGAAAGTTATTCCTGATGTTTAGTAGGAATCTCCTTTCTTGTAACTCGAATCTATTGGTTCAGGTCCTACCCTGTGGAGCAGGAGAAAACAAGCTTGCTCCATCTTCCACATGACAGCCCTTGAGATATTTGAAGATGGCTATTATACCTCCTCTCAGTCTCCTCTGTACCAGACTAAACTTACCCAACTCCTTCAACCGTTCCTCATAAGGCTGTAGAAGAGCGTGGTCTTTGTCTGCTGGACCTTTTTTGGAACATGTTCCTCTGTCTTAGATTCAATAGTTGTGCTACCTTCAGCAATCATAGCCTCCAAACATTTTTTTTATTGCAGATATGCTGGGACACTTCCTTTGGTACTCTGCTGTAGACACCCCACCCTAAATGTGAAGCTTGTGGTCTACTAAGACCACTAGATCCTTTTTACATGTGCTACTGGCAATCCATCTTATATTGGTGCAGCTGGTTCTTCTTGCCTAAATGTAGAATCTTACATTTGTCCCTATTGAAATTCATTTTGCTAGTTTTGGCCCAGTTCTCCAATCTTTTAAGATCATATTGAATCCTGAATCCAATGTTTTCAGCTGCATTGGCTACCCCTCCCAGTTTGGTGTCATCTGCAAATTTGATGAGCATCCCCCCAATTCATTCATCCAAGTCATTTATAAAGACATTGAACAACAATGGGACAGAACCTTTTGGTACCCCACTTGCCACTTTTTCCCAGGATGTTGAGGAACCACTAGTGAGCATTCTTTGGATTTGGTCAGTGTCCCAGGACATCGCCTACTTTTTCTAGATGCCCTATCAGCTTCCCTATGCCACTTTGCTTTCTGCCTAAACCCCACACTTCTTAACTGCTCTGTGGGTGCCCCAGAGCCTCCTTTCTTATATCAGTTCCCTCTCTCCCTTTTCCCCAAGCCCTCCACGAACCCTTCAGCTTCCTCTTTCTCAGACCATTGGCTATTATAACTATTTTCAGCTTCCTTGCTGCTGGAATTCCTGTCTTGTATCTTTCCTATGTCCTAGAACATTTCCCAATCATCAACCTGCCACTGTATGAGATTTTGATCCCAGCCAAACTGATGTTTTCCCTCCCTCTCAGAAGCTGGACTACACTTTACTTCCCTCAACAACTGAGCTTTCTTTGCTGCCACGCCAGCTTCGCTAAACAGTATCAGATGCTTGGCTGCCACAAGCTCAATATATACGGTAAATTGGACCAAACAGCTACCGGTAACTAGAGAGGGTTCCGTGTGGAAAAGAGGCTGCCAAGGCAAAGGGGGAGAAGAGTGTCTGCCACTCTGCCATTTCCCACTTCTGTTGGGGCCAATGTAGAGAAATGCGCACAATCTGACATAATTAGGTAGGCTTATGTTCACTGAAACCATGAAGTTAAAGCTTGCCTGGGTCTGTGTTGATTGTGACATATCAGTTAGCAGAATTTGATCTACAACAATTAACCCATTTTGTAGTACACAGATGACTTTTTGAGACACACGGCTGTGCTTCAACAGTTGGGCACCATTATTTTATCATGTTGACCAATGAGAGATTCACAGGTCATACCAGATGGAAGCATGACTTTCCATTTCTCACCTTGGCTCATATTCATGAGATGATTCCGGGTCGGAAATCTATTTTTGCCCTTGCTAGAAAGGCTTCTGTAATTCGTTCTTTCAGGCGTGCACAGCTGGTCTTGCAGAGCTTCAAGCTCATGGATTTTACAGATGAGGGTGCTGAAAAAAGCCCCATTTAAAATTATTTTAGAACTCTCGCCAACGTTTCTGAAATAGGTCTTAGGTTTTCTTGGTTTTTTTTTAATGTGGCATGTGCAGAATGCATTACAGCAGCCATTCGGGATATGCATTTGTTCAGATGTCCCAAATTCATGGCCACAAAGACCTTCCTGCAATGCCGTAACATGTGATCTGTAGAAATCTCTGTGAGAAAGGACTTAATATTTATAGAACAATATTTCTATAAACAGAGTCAAGGGCTGAGGACAAAAGGCATATGTAAGCCTGGAGAGTGGCACCAGTGCTTAAAACGGGCGTGTACCAAAATATGTGTGGGGAAGTCTGTGTTCTGCAGACAAAGATTCACATTCTTGGACACGCCTGGAAATTCTCTCCAGGCTGATCCAAGTGTGTGGAAGGCAACAAGACTTTCACAGCCCTTGTGTGTTTCTGTTTCCTCTCTGCTGGCACAAGAGGAAACAATCTCAGGCTTGCCAGGAACGGCATCTTTCAGCCACCTAATGCCTGGCTGAACAGGAATGTTAAAAAATGTCATCCTCAACATTAGTATTGAGAAAGACAGACACACCTCACCATGGAGGGCATTCTGTAAACTGGGAAACGCCACCAAGAAGGCCCTGCGACACAGGTCAAAGGCAACTGGGCAGTTGTTACCATGTTGGTTAGTAACACTGTTGTTCTGTAGCTTTCTAGGTGGTCTGGAACAAGATGTGTACAGAATCTCATCTCTCCAGGCCTTGTGGAAGTACCTCAGCCACTTAAAAGTCTTCAGTTTTGAAGGACAGATGCCCTCTGGATGGGTCAGATATTTAGAGTGCTCAATGAGCCTTGTGTCAGATCATCCAGGTTCCATATCACTCTGCGCCCCCCCCCCCTTATTTAGTGTTTGTTTCAGTACCGGTAAACACTGTGAGATTCCTGCTGCGATTTCAGGGACCCCCCTGGAGATTCCTGTGCAGACAGCTGTTTGCACTTAAGATCATATGGCTGTTATGCTTTACTGCTTGTGATTCTTATCATGCAGAACAGATGCTGTAAAGTCTCATCACGGTATTGTACATGAAAACGAAGATCTCTGTCATACTGAGGCAGAGGGGAGGGGATTTTCCTTCCTTGCAACTATCCAAACACACAGGGAGAGGGCAAAATGCAGGAAGCCAATATGCAGCCTAGTCATACATGCATGTGCACTACAGCACAATGCTAAGCTGAATTCAGATTCTCAAACCTTTATTGGCATATGCAAAAGATTACAGTAGGGTTCAACACACACACACACACACACACAGGCTACTCTCACACAAAAAAAATCCTGCATCTAACACTTAACCTGGTGTTGTGTGTAGCATTCACAAATACTCATACAATGCTAAGCAATATTATACAGAAGGTGGGGTTCTTCCCCATGTAATTATGCTTAGGACTCCAGCCTCTTAAAATTCCCAGGTTCATGTGCATGCAGAAGATTGCAGCCTTAACTAGTTTCACAAGCCTGGTCAGCACCTTGAGATATGCTGTATCTCCTAAGTACAACGAAGTGCCTCATTCCATATCGGATACAGAATTTTGTGTGTGCATGCATTTGTTTATTTTTTTTATCGGGAGCAGATTGATTTCATAATATAAAAGAAAAAGGATGTTTAAAAGCTTTTCGAGGAAGTTTCTTTTTTTAAAAAAAATCAGGGGTTCATTGTGGAAGCAAATATTGCTCCAGGGCAAAGTTTAGAGAAGTGTTTTGATCCCTCTTTCCCAAGTCATAGGAAGTTCAGTGCAGCCTTCGGAAGGGTGAGTTTCCTGCAGACGAAAAGCCACTGGTCTTTTTTTGGTGCTGCCACTCCCTTTGTTCTCACATGTTTCAAACCAAAAATAAATGGCGGGAAGCAGAAGTCAGCATACATTTTCAGAATCTCAATCTGGACCAGAAGCTGTGGGAAAATGTCAACTGTGTGCTTTGAAGCTTCTCTTCCGCAATGTCTAGTAGTAATCTATCTGTTCTGATGTTGTAAGGATACAAGTTTTCCTGCCTATGCACACCTTTGGCAGTGGTTGCTGCAGGCTGCTGTGTGTGCAATGGCGAGTGTTACATGCCTGATATCACAGCACAGACCTATTATAGAAGGGGGAGAGCTAAAGGCATGGCTGCTGTTTTCAGCGGGAGGCATGCAAGACTGGATGTTAGGGATGCTTTACCGCTGGGTTTCCTGCATCGGCAGTGAATTAGGTTAGATGGCCTGTGTGGGGTCCTTTCCAAGATTCTGTGCATGCTGTGATCTAAGCACCAACAAACGGATGTTCTAGAGTAGACTGCTTAAGAGCGTTTTGTGATCCACAGTGTCAGAAGTTTGTTAGAAGTCCAGTAAGAGCAGCAGAAATGACATTCCATTTGTCTATCTCTAAGCAAAGATCATCCAGCAGGGTTACCAAAGCCACCACCATTCCAAAACCAGACCTGCCATTGGTCTCGTCCGCTCAATGTGCCGGATCCTGACACCCCTGACCACCACTTGAGTATTAGACATATATACATTGCTCAAAAGGCCATTAAGCTTGAAATGGCTACCAACCATTTTAGCCATGATGGGGATGTGCCCAAGGAGAATTCTAACACCAAATACTTTGCATCCTAGAGGGGGAGCAGCAATTGTGAGGAGTGATTACTTTTGACGCTACCCTATGTGGACTCATATTGGCTTTTTTAAAAAAACACCACCACCACAGGTTTGTTATATTTTAAGCCACCTGATGGATGTTTTTAGAAGCAGAAACTGCCATGAAGAAATCTTTTCCTGGGACTCAACGGTGCTTATTTCTGAGTAGTACATCATGTACATGTACAGAAACGCACTGGAGGAAACCAGAGAGACGTAGATGACTGCAACACCCTCCCTCTTGAAAGGGCTTCGGTAACTTTTGCAGGAAGTCCTAGCATCCCCAGGCTGGCAGAAACTTTGGAAGGCCCCGCCCGTTCATGAAAACGGTGACCGATCCCATTTCTGAGGGGCTGCAACCAGCTTTGCTTGTACCAAGGTAGCTTCAAACCTCCGAGGCGGCCGAACAGGGCAGGCAGGTAGGGACGTCGCCACGCCAGTCTGCTAGGAGCATAGCTGCCAAGTTATCCCTTTTTTTAAGGGATTTTCCCTTATGCTGAATAGGCTTCCTCGCGAGAAAAGGGAAAACTTGGCAGCTATGGCTAGGAGACGGGCAAGCGCGTCTCGCGCCCAGGCTGCGCGTGGCGACGTGCGCGCGTGCTGCGCCTCTCTCGGGTGCCATCGCAAAAGCCCTTGAGGCGGGGGTGGGACGACCCTCGCCGAAAGTGGGGGCGGGGTTTGGCTTCGTGGCCGGCCAATAGCAAGTGGCGCAGCGCTGGAAGCGCCACGTGCAATGGAAAGTCCTCTCTCTCTCTCTCTCCACTATGCGAGTGCCTCCCGCGGGAGAGGAGGCGGCGGCGAGCGGGCTGTGTGCAGCCCCCTCCCCTTTGTATCCTATTCCAGCCGGCGGCCCGCCTGTCACTCAGAGGCGTCGCCGTCGTCACGGCCCTCCCCGCCCCCCCCCCCCCCCGGGCTCGGCTCTCCTCAGCTGGCAGCCGCCGCGGGAAGCGCCTCCTCCGCTCCGCCGGTCGCTCGCTGCGCGCCTTGTCCCGTCGCAGTGCATGGAGGGCACTCGTCCCGGGCCGGGCGCAGCGCGAAGACGGGGCCGGCTGGAGGAGGAGGACGAGCGGCGCCTGCCCTCGCTCGCCTCGCCCGCTGACAGAGCGCCCTTCTCGGGCCAGCAACAGGAGGAGGAGGCGGCAGGCAGGTAGGAGAAGGGAGAGCGCGCCAGGCTGGGAGCGCGCTGCTTCCCCTCCAGCCCCTCAGGCGACCCGAAGGAGCAACTTTTCCGTCCGCCTCGTCCTCCTCGCCACCTCCCGGCTGCTGTGTGGGGCTGGCCGGGCGCTGGAGTCCCCGGGTGGCGCGCCGGGCGAGCGTCCGCAAATGGATTACCCGCCTCTGTATGCGATGCTGTCTTGCTTGGTGCCGCTCAGCTGTTGGCTCGCCGCGGGCAGGGGAGCGAGAGCCCAAGGTAGGAAGGAGCGCGCGGAGCGGGGAAGGGCGCCAGCAATCAAAGGATAGAGAGAGGGGGGGGGGAAGCTGGTCAATCTGCCCGCACCGGCTAGCGCGCCTTTGCATCTCTCTGGGCGCCTTGCTCGTGTCCCGCTGCTTGCGGGCTTCCTGGGGTAGGAGGTGGGCATCTGGTGACTGGCCTCGGTTGGAAGCAGGAGGTAGGGTCCGTGAGGCGCGCTCTCGGTCCGCGATCCAGCAGCTCTGCCCGCTCCCGGAGAGCAAGGCTCGCTGAGTTCAGGGCTTTCTGAGTAGCAAAACGTGGAAGGTCCCGCTTCCCAGTCTCTGTATCCTCGCCGGCAAGCAAGTTCCACCACTGGGCGCCGGTGGTGCTTGCTGCCGCGTTAAACGGCGACCGGGAATGAATGCAAATGCGTCTTCTCCCCAGCCTGACCGAGTGGCCCGAGAGAGATGGAAATGCTGGTTTGGTTATTGCGCGGAAGTGCAGTCCAGGGTTCTGTTTTGTTTTGTTTTTGGCCGGTCATCTGTCGTCCATCTGATCAAGTACCAAAGTGTTGCACCAAATGCTGCGAAACACGGAGGTTTCACATTTCCAGGCACCCGTTGCACTGTACCCTGCCCCTTACTATACCTTAGAAGCGGGCGGGGGGCGGGAATCCAAACAAAAACTGCTCTTTGATGTTGACTCTTAGACATTCGAGATCTCTATCGGCTAATCCTGCTTAGGACGGGATAAGAAAGGCAGATTTTGGGAGCCATTTTCAGGTGCCTCTGATTTCTCCACTCCTACGTAGCTTCTAAAGATTTTGTTTCTTCCAAAAAACAAAAACAAAAACAAAAACAAAAAAAACAACAACCCCCAAAACACTTTAATAGAAGCAATTAAAAAAAAGGAAGGGGAGATCTAGCATTTCCCATATTAGGAGCGACATGTTTTCTTTTCAGGACAGGGAGAACTCCAATTAAAAATTCACAGCCCCCACCCCTGTTCCTTATTAAGTTGGGATGGAGCCCTGAAACAAATGGCAAGCCCTAAACACAGAATTAAACTTATCACTGTGTTTTGGCTCTATGAGTCAGGTTTTCCAAATTAGCTTTAGGCATCTTTCCTCCAAAGTCAGGTTCATGGATTTCAGCTGGACTGATGACATTTGATGGGTAGGCTGAGAATTCTTTCCATTTACCTTGCTGCCCAAGTATTTTTAAATAGGTTCCATTTCAAAACCTTTGCTGCATTTGAAGGGTGCAGAGATGGGCAGTCAGTAAGGCAAATCAGTTTGTAGGAATAGGAGTGCATCACTTGAAAGATTATTGGGTTTTTTAAGATGGCAGTGCTGATCACCTCCATAGTGCATTTTTTTTTAGCTTCGTTTTGACAATTGATGCAATAGCTAAAACAGTGGTGTTTAAACTCTGTTGAGGAATTGGAATACAGAGCTAACACATGGGATTCTTTTGCAAGCCTTGCCAAAGTATGTTACAATGCTGACACACTTTTTTAAAAAGTTCAGCGGGATTCTCTACTTTAGAGGCACAGTGTTACATGGAAACTGCACAATGAATACTTTGGATGCTTGGTCGTTAGCTGGCCATGCAAGAAGCATAAGGGCGTGTCAGTGTGAATTTCTTCTGCTGGGTTGAACATGCCCAGTTGACGCTCTGTGAGCTACAGTTTATGAGGGGGAAATCATAAAGGTTTGCAGGTGGAGGAAGAAGAGCAATAGCTTCCCACTTAACAGAACTGCCCCTCTCCAGAAATATCAACGTTTGCAGCCATCACTCTTTTGGCTTACTCTGAAATAAAAGTTTGAAGGTTTGTAGTTAAATTTAAGAACTACTAAAAAAAACTGGGTGAAGGATGGATTGAGGTAAAAAGCAAAGTGTCTTTGCAGGCCAACACAACTATGTAGTAGCCCACCCAGATATGTTGCCCTCAGCACCTGTGTCTATTCTGTTTGTGTTCCGCAGTCCCAAATGAGCACGGGGAGGGAGGGGGGAGTGCATAAAGCACTTCTGAGGAACAGATCTGAATTTCCTGAGATTCTCAGCTTTAATTTATAAAACAAGTTTCTTATAAGGGAGTGTAGTCAAACTTTGAGCAGACACGCTGAAATTAACGGACATGACAAACGTTGGCCCCTGAATTTCAGTGTGGCTACTCCTGAGTCAAACTTCGTTGGCTACAGCCCCTGTGTGTGTGTGTTACAAACACATTTCTAACTCTTTGGATTGGTGAAAACACACTTGTAAGTTTAGATTTTTTTAAAAAGTATGCCTCCGGAACTTAGGTCTGGTTTGGTAGTTGAACTGGGCAGGAGAAGACATCATTGGTAGTTCCTGGTAGTTCCTTGATTCACCCCCATGGTTAGCAAAACCGGCATAAGTTATGCGAAATACTTGAAATCCCAGAATAAATTTAAAACAATGAAATGGGTTTTGCAAAAGTGCCTTGTGTGCATTAATTTATTCGGGTGCCATAATTCGTCTGTTTTGGTTGTAGAATTTTTATGTATACATTTGTCCAGATTTCATACAGCTCTGCTTTTGTGTTGTTACTGGATGCCTTGTGTGATATTTCCTTCAGGTGGCTCACTTGGAAAGTAGTGTGACTTGCCATGGGCAAATGAATGGCTAACTGCAGGACTAAGCTCTGTGAGGCAGGAGCGACAGGCGTGCATATCTTGAGAGAGGAGCAAAGGCTTTTCAAACACACACTTACGAAAAAGGGGTTTCCCCGCCCCGCTCTGCTTTGAATGTATTGAAGTATGTCTATCTGTATTTATTTCCACTAGAGCTGCTCCTGTCTGGAAAGCTAAGTGAATATGGTGTGATTGTGCCCTTCAGTGCAGATTGCCAGGGACGGTTCCTCTCGCACGTGGTGTCTGGCTCAGTGGCAGCAAGGAGGGGCAAAGCCACCCACCCTCCCGCTCCTCCACCTCACCCAGGCCGGCGCAGGGTTGCCCGCAGCACCTCCTTTCTGAACCAGGGCGTGCCTGGGAATCGCTTGTACTACTTCAATGTTACTGTTTTTGGAAAGGAGCTGCATCTTCGCCTGAAGCCCAACCGGCGGCTGGTATCACCTGGCGCATTGACTGAGTGGCAAGAGGACTTCCGGGAGGTCTTTCGGGAACCGCTGCAACAGGACTGTGCTTTTACAGGAGGAGTCTCGGGCATGCCAGGTGCCGCAGTGGCCATCAGTAATTGTGATGGACTGGTAAGCAAAAGCGGATTGAGTCTTCTCTTCTTCTTCTTGTCCACAGGAGGGATGAATCCCTTTCTGTCTCCCGTTTCCCCAGCTGTAGGACTGTCCTTGCCTTGTTACTTAAGCCCCTCTGAGCCTTGCAAATAATTTTTTTTTGCTGTGAGCGTGTATTATGGAATCCACCTCATATTTGTTACGGATATCGGTGGATAAAGTTGCCAACTTCAGAGTTCAAAAATTTCTGTTTCCTGGTTGAAGGTCTGGCAGATCAGGACAGGGGAGTACCGGCAGGTAAGTGGGTGTGAAGGGAATTCCCATTGTTCTGCTGACATCACAATGTTTTCCTTTTGATTTTCAGCAGTCTTGTGCCTTAGTGGGGCTCAGGGAAAACGCTGCTCTTCACAAAAGAACTGTTGTTCATTTTATCAGACTTCTGGCTCTTATGCAGCACAAATTATTTGCTACTAGCCAGGCTGAACTTTATTTTTGGCTGATAGGGAACCCTGCCAACTAGAGTGTATTGCAGAATGGATAGGATAGGTTCACCTGCAATTATAGATAAATCTCAGGGAACCACCTGCTGCCAGCTTTAGGTTATTTCCGTGAGCATCAGCCTAGCTGCTGTTTTAAAGAGAATGGTAGCCTGCATGAACCACTGCTGGACCAGTTGAGGCACCTGCTGGCAATGATGACTTCAGGGATTCTGTGTCGATTTTCAAACTTCCAAGTCACTTGCAGAATCCTAAATATTTAAGTCTGCCAAGGTTTCAAAGACCTGCTTGTGGGACCTTCTTCATTCAACTGCTGATCAACTGCTGACCCTGGGTACCATATCTCAAATAGTTCTTGGATCTACTCTCAGTTTCCAGTTTAGTTTGCCATGGGGCAGGGGCTGCTGCTGTTGGGAGTAAAACAGGATTCCTCAACCTCGGCCCTCCAGATGTTTTTGGCCTACAACTCCCATGATCCCTAGCTAGCAGGACCAGTGGTCAGGGAAGATGGGAATTGTAGTCTCAAAACATCTGGAGGGCCGAGGTTGAGGAAGCCTGGAATAAAACAACTCTAAAGTTCACTGACCAAACTGCGGGAGGCAGTGGAAGACAGGAGTGCCTGGCGTGCTATGGTCCATGGGGTCACGAAGAGTCGGACACGACTAAATGACTAAACAACAGCAAAATTTCACTTGCACTCTCAGAGCTAGTTTCAAATGTATTCTGGAGCTTCATAAATGTATCACACAAGTGCAGAATTCTATATTTGGTACATAATTCAGCATCCTGAAAGTTTCAGCTTTTATGTTAAACGAAGTTTTTTTTAGATAACATATTGAAGTGTTTAATGGTCTCTCTGTGTGTGTACACACAGTGAATATTAGGGTTCTGTAGGCTTGCCCTGTCCCCTTCCTGGGCTACTACTATCAGGTCCACTCAATGCCTGAGCACTGAGTGTCACAGTTGAGACCAGTGGAAGCCCTAGTTTGAAGTGTCTGCATACCACAAAATTGGCAGGTTTCTGTGTAAGTTTGATGCTGAACAAACAGATGCAGGCTTGGTTGAGTCACTGCCATCCTAACATTGCACGTTTGACTGAACTTCTGTTCAGGTCTTAAAGCGTACCAAGTGCACTGTGCAATGTACCATGTGGTTTTGGCAACAATATCCTATGTTAATTGAAATCTTTGTCAATAGCAACCCTATTTATGCACATTTCCAAATATATGAGAATTTTGTAGGTATTTATTTGTTAGCTGCTTCTTTGTCATCGCTGATTTCAGGTTAGACAGAAGCCTTATGTACCATACTTACTGGCAATTCAAAGGAGTGGATACAGGGGCTCCTTTTTGCATGCTAAATTTCATCTTGGATTTGAATCGGAAATTAATGTACGGTATGTTTTTTTGCCCCGCTTCTTGTAGTAAGGCTCTTCCCTGTAGGTCCTCTCTGCAGCCAGGTACTCCTTACATTTAACCATTTATTGTTATTATTTTTGTTTTCAGAGAAGGGGGGGAAATGAGACACCCCCCCTCAATATTCTGCTAGTCCCAATGTGAGTTTTGCTGCATCAAAATATAACGAGCAATACAGATAAAGTGGAGTATTAAGATTATTCCTATGTGCACTAGGTGTTAGGCTATACTTGGGGATCTGATAATATCAGCCGTCCGAAAGCTGAGATGGCAAAGTTGAATGTCTCGGTGATGGAAATGCCTGTTCATCCTAGCTATGGGGGAATTGATGAAGCTATATTCCAATGCATGGATCAGTTTACAATGAAGAGGGTCGTGAGTTCTGGTATATACAGGTGGTGACCATTTTGCGTGGGGTTCCATTCCTGGCCTCTGTGCATGTCAGCAAAGCACACATAAATCTGCCCTGCCACCCATACACCCCACCCCGTTCTGCCCCCCAATTACGCCCCCATTCTGCCCTCTTCTCGGTCCAAAAGGACCCAAACGCCAGCGGTCATGCACAAAAAAATAGGTGTCCCCTGTGTAATATTTCTGCAGGTCATTTCTATTTCTGCAGAATAATCCCAATGATTAAGCCCGAATTCAAAGGCTTTGAAGTTGGCACATCTTTACCACAGCTCTGCCCCTTGTTTTTCCACACTACACTAGCCAAGTGTTTTAGTTACAATTTTCACCCACACAAGAGGGCAGAGACAAGACAAGTTGAAGGTAAGACTGGAGAAATGAGAAACGTAAGAAAAACTGATGTTGATGGACTCATCCATGCCTAGCAAGGATCTAGATACAGAGTTGGTCTGCTGCGGACTTTCCTAAACCTGCCAATTAGTTTTACTCATCCTGAGCCTGCAGGGGCACGGCTTGTTTAATAAGTAAAAATACAGAGCAGTGTCTCTTTGAAGATAAAAGATCAGGTGAAAAACCCACAATAATTGCAGGATATGTAGGAATGAACACCTTCAGATGCTTTTAGCCCCTTACATCAAAATGCTTTTGTCCTTCTCAGCTGTATAATTATGAACAGGGGATCCGTTTTTTCCAAAGTGGTTTAGGAAATTAGAAGTTCTAATTACCATGGAGTTGAAAACCTAAGTATTGTATCATTTTGCAAACAGCACTACAGCTGTAGCTCATATGCCCCTCAGCCAGCTGCTTGTCATTTTCTAGGCAAGTGAGTAAGCAAACTAAGGAGATGCCCAGGAGTCTTCATCTGGCCTAAATTTCCCTTGCGGCCCCTATATTTCATTTCAGTGTCCAGATGTCTGCTGAGTTCTCCCCCCCCCCCCGCCGCCCCATGATTTGCAGAAAGGAAAGATGGTGATTTCCTATAGCCTAAGCAAGTGGTATTTGGGGGGACGGCGTGGGGAATAGCATTCTTGTTAAATGTTTAGAATTGTAGCCATATTTTAAAGGGGGAACCAAATCAGACAATACAAGAATTCTCCAGGGTTTGACTTCCCCATTTGTACCTTGAGATGCCTGTGACTGACGTTAAACAGGCTCCCATATATTTTGTCAGATGCAGGAAAAGTTTTTTTGTTTTGTTTTCCCGGACGTTTCCAGAAGGAGGAGTTTATTTGTGGGCAGTAATTGATATCCTCTGAGAACTGTTTTACCCAGGCACCCCCAAACTTCGGCCCTCCAGATGTTTTGGACTACAGTTCCAATCTTCCCCAACCACTGGTCCTGTTAGCTAGGGATCATGGGAGTTGTAGGCCAAAACATCTGGAGGGCCACAGTTTCAAGATGCCAGGTTTTACCTGTTTTTACTTGCTTAAAACTTCTTTGTTTTGTTTTTGTATACCTCTGTGGTGGTATTACGAAGCTTAGAGTTCATAAATATTTCTAATAAATAACAATGTTGTATCTAGGCTAACTGGAGGGAGTGTAGTGACGTTTAAAGTGGGGGAAGCATAACTTGTGAGCAGTAATAATATGCATTAACTGAATCGGGTACATTAACTAAATCAAGTGATTTCAGCCCCGGGTTCTTAATTAACACACTACCCTAGCAATTTCATCCAGGAAGGTTTGATTGCTCTCCCATCTGCTGGTGGGAGAGAGGCTCATCAGTCCCTCACCACTGGGACGTAGAAACGTATTCTGAGGAACTCACCTCTTGGGCTTGCTGATCAGAAGGTCGGTGGTTTGAATCCCCGCTACGGGGTGAGCTCCCATTGCTCAGTTGTAGCTCCTGCCAACCTAGCAGTTCGAAAGCACGCCAAAAAGTGCGAGGAGATAAATAGGTACCACTCCGGCGAGAAGGTAAACGGCGTTTCCATGCTCTGCTCTGGTTTCGGTGTTCTGTTGCGCCAGAAGCGGCTTAGTCATGCTGGCCACATGACCCGGAAAAACTGTCTGTGGACAAAACGTCGGCTCCCTTGGCTTGTAAAGCGAGATGAGCACTGCAACCCCAGAGTTGTTCCTGACTGGACTTAACTGTCCGGGGTCCTTTACCTTTTTAAAGCCAATTTGTGGTCAGCTTTGCCTTCTGTCAGCATGTAGGGCTGGTGCTGAGGGAACTATTGCCAGTTCCCAATATGCCAGCCGGCCAGATTTAAGGTTTTGCTGTTAAGCATAAGGACCCCTGACCATTAGGTCCAGTCGTGACCGACTCTGGGGTTGCGCGCTCATCTCGCATTTTTGGCCGAGGGAGCCGGCGTATAGCTTCCAGGTCATGTGGCCAGCATGACAAAGCCGATTCTGGCAAACCAGAGCAGCACATGGAAATGCTGTTTACCTTCCTGCTATAGCGGTTCCTATTTATCTACTTGCATTTTGATGTGCTTTCGAACTGCTAGGTTGGCAGGAGCTGGGACCAAGCAACAGGAGCTCACCCCGTCACAGGGATTCGAACCGCCGACCTTCTGATCAGCAAGTCCTAGGCTAAGTGGTTTAGCCCACAGCGCCACCTGGGTCCATATAAACCCCTAAAAAGTTGGGGCCCAGGATATCTGAAACACCACTTTGCTCCCTATGTATCTACTTGCTCACTGTAGGTGTTTATGGGGACTATCTTATACAGTACCAGAGATTCATTCTGTAGTGATTTGGACTAGGCCCTTCACTGAAGTGCCCCCTGCTCGGTGGATCATGCTGCCCACTGCAGTTAGAGAGGCTCCAACATTGTATGCATTTGTCTGATGCTGAAAACTTCTATTTTTACAGGCTTTCTCAGATGAGTGGGTTTATTTGCAGGCAGAGTTTGCTGCCGTTTGATAATTTTTGTTGCAAACTGCTATGGTATTTATTTTTTGCAGTGCTTAATATAAATGATCTCTCTCTGCCTGAAATTGCCTCTCTTCTTGGCTGGTGCTCTTCCAGATCTTTTAAAATCTTAGTGAAATATTAGTTGCAGCGGACTGTTTTTTTTGCAGCTGAGATTCCTTGCCTTATGATCTCCAAGTAGCAGTTTTTATCAGTTTTCTCGTATTTCACTGTCAGCATTTCCTGTCCTGTTTGGCGTGTTGTCCTCTTTACCTCCTCTCCTATTGATTTATTGAGGAAACACTAGAGAGGGCAGTAATTTTATCCATGGCACAATGTGCAATGTCTGTGCCAAACTGTCTGACTTTTCATTAAACGACTGGCAAGTTTCCAGCTTGGTGGATTCCACTGTCCTGTATCGAAACAGACTATCAATGGAGGTTTGAAACACCCCCGTCCATCCATTCAGTTATTTCATTCCACAAAACCTCTCCGTTTTGTTTGGATGAGTTTATTTTAACGTTTTCCAAATGAAGCAGCCGTGTTTCTGTTACAAAATTGAGCTCATTCTGGCAATGCCTGTCTTGTTTAGCATCTTAGATAGCTGCTTCTTCAAATTATACAAATCACTGAGTTGTATTCCCAAAGTATCCTCAGTCACAGCAACTTTTCTGTGTCACATATTGGCTTAAAAAAACTTCTAAATGAGAGCCGTGTTGTTCAAATGAGAAAGATGATAGAACTGTGCTCTCTCAAGTGATAGTATCTACAGTATTTGAATGACTAAACCTCTCATTCCCTAGGCATGGACAAGGGAAACGTTGGTGTCCAAGACTACAAACATAAAGGCTTTTGATTTATTTCCTTCCCTAAGGATAGGAGGAGGGAACAAAAGATAAAAGACTGCAGTGTTGACTTTTTAATGGCCCATATGCAAAGGGCAAGTGAAAAGTGAGCTTGGACAGCCTGGAGAGCATCACAGGCTGTGCTGGTCCTTGTTGTCACCTTCTATTTTGGGATTGCATCCTAAACACACTGGCAATTGAGAACCTCCAGAAACAGACATAATCACTTCAGTGGCATAATAGTCGGCTATGTTGAAAGTTGCGCCCTGAGATCCACTGGAATAGTGCAAGTGCTTATGAGGAGCACTTCTCAGATTGCACATGGCTTCATCGGAACTTCTAAAGAGATTTCTGACCCTAAGTGACTGCATGATTTGCTTCTGGTGTTGGTTCCATTGCAGATGGCGCTGGCGCAGAAAAGGGCTTTTGATTCCCACCCCACCCCCTTATGCTAGAGATAGGCAAACTCTCCTCAGCTTCAATTAAATCTGGCAATTTATGATCAGCATTGGCAAATGCTTGGATCTTTTTTAAAAAAACAATCATACTTTTGAACTTGCATGTAATTATACATACACAACTTCTTTCTGATCTATGCATGCTCTCTCGGTGTTGGTGGGGAATGGCAAAACATTGCCTAGTAAAGGCTGGGGTTTTAAAATCCACCAGGCTGCTATATACTGGCGACTTTCCCCCTCTGCATGGTTGGTTATTGTAGGTCACCTGCACCAGCAAAACTGGAAGGCACATGCCAATATTTTTACATTGATTGCCTTGTTAGGTTAACTTTTAAATCGGTTCATTGGTCTGCTGTTCATGATGCAAGGGTTTTGTTTTTCAAATAGCCAGACTTCAAGTTTTTATTTTAAAAAAATTGGAACAGCCAGGTTCCCAATTTGGCTTTCGTTAGAGATCGCAAGTGTGCCTGCACTTGTGGTGCATGCATTGTTATTTTTTTCCTAACAAGGAAATTCCAAGCCAAACTGATTGCTCAAATCACAAATTAGGAGATAGGGTATTGTTATTTTTAACTGCATACTCAAAGCTGAACTCTGTTTCAGAAATCAACAAATGCTGAGGATGCTTCTGAATTTTTCATCCAAATATCCTCCGGGATTTTCTGAGTCACCCAGTCTTGCTTCTAAGGAAAAACCTGCACACTTGGAATTTCCACTTTTTCCTTGAATGAATGAATGAATATGTATTTCGAACATGGTAGGGTGCTTGTGCAGTATGTGACAGCTTTTAGTTCCTTGGGTTTCTTTGTGTTCCCCTTGTAATACTTAACTGATGCACAGTGCTTTTTATCGATCTTTATGTGATTGTATGTATAATTGCTCCAAGATTCTTTTTGTGTGGTGTTTTTACCATTGCGCAGAAGTTTGTGTATGCACCAGTGGAAAACCACACAATTATATTTTTTTGAGGCAATCGTACAATTTATTGTTTTGCAATGTTTCATCGAAGTATATGTGCACTGTGGTGACAGGGGACTGTGCTAACAAGGTGAAGCAAGTGAAATTCCAGAATTGGTTTTAGGTGTTCTCTTAGCTATACTGAAATTCAGGTGGAAGGAAAGAGGAGGAACAGAATTGGGGAAAATCTTTTCCTCCCTAACCAACTTTAGTGACAGCCCTTAAATTCAGAGGAAAGTAGACCATGGAGGCACAAAAACAGGCACATGAGGATAATGTTCGTGATTTATGAGCAAAAAACTATTTTCTGGGGCAAGGGGAACTTGTGTTCAAAACTGGATATTTTTGAACTCTGGTAGCATTGTTACTGGAGTGTCCTGCGATCCTGATCACTGCATCTTCTTAACCTCTGATGAAAGCCTCTGAAATGGCAATTTATCATTTGATCATCTTATGTCATGGGCAGGTATCTAGGGAGGCTATGATTCTATGTCATGGAGGCTTTAGTTGAGATTCCTGCATTGCAGAGTAGATGACCCTTGGAGTCCATTCCCACTCTATGGTTCTATTATTTTGGTATTCATCACAGTCAGCACTCTTTTGTTTTCCACCATAGTTTGTTTTCTGCCAAATGCTACCTTGTTTATCTAGCTGTACATAAGTTGCATAAGTTATGTGACTATTTACATTCCCTATATAACATTTAGTGTGAAGAAAATGGCAAAACAACAACAACCATAATTATGTATCATATGCAGACCTAAAAACAACAGCAGCTACATAAATGAATACAGATTTTATTCACTGGACTGATGTTCTTTCCTGACTGCAGAGAAGCGTGTGAACTGCAACAATCTCTGCTTACTTTCCCATTTTTGTTGGAATTCTGACATCCCTTGTCATGGGAGGATGGAAATAAGAACTGGGAGGGGACCATGGCTTGGTGCCAGAATGCATGTTTTGTACGCAAAAGATCTCAAGTTCAATCCCGAGTATTTCCAGGTGGAGTTGAGAAAGACCCGGACAGTGTAGAGACAAACCATTAGTCTCACTCTGTATGGCAACATCCTACGTACCTAACTTGCTGAATTCCTGGTGTTGGATCGAGCTTGGAGAAACTCTCTGAAGGAATACTGTTGAGTCCCCCGGCCTCGTTTCTTCTTGTTTTCATTTGTGCACAAGCTGGCAAAACATACAAATAAAGCTAGCGTTCTTTAAAATGGGCATACTTACAAAATGTTAAGTGCCCAACTTCCCTGGCAGGAATTGAATGGGCTGCTCTGAGGTCTTTTTGCTTTTTTAGAATACTCTCATTGTAAGTGAAAAGTGCACACCAGTCATTATTCCATTTACAGTGTAATGGGAACTTGTTGGAGTTTGATTAATGAATGGGGATAGGAGGTTGCAGTTAACTTCCCCAAGGCCCTTGACAAACATTGCTGTGTCTGCAGCTGGTACAGATGTTTCTTAATAACGGCCTTACACAATGTTCAGTATGTGTGGCTGTTTTAACTCAATCCTATTCACTCTTGGAATGTGCCAAAATAGGGACTCCGGTTTTCAGGAACACTTTTTGCAATGAAGAGTGTAGAAATGTTCACCAATTTTGCAAGATTTTGCAAGACTCTCCTATCAGGAATGGAAGGACAGTGGCAAAGATCCACTGCAGCGTGGAAGGTTGAAAAGCATTGGCCTCATTTCCTTGTTTGGTTTCCTAGCCCTGTGACATCTCACTTCCCACGTGAGTCCTGATCGGTTGGAATTGGTTAAGAAGGAAATGTCCCACGATTTGCTGCTGCTGTGGTGTCAAAGAGGGAGAATGCAATGTGTTGGAGGAGGCTGGGGAATATTTCCATAATATAAAACATACTGAAGCTGCTGAAAGATCATTCAATGAACACGTAGGAAAAGCAGTACATTGTACACTGTCTTTTGTTGGCCCTGGGGGTGCCAATTCTTGAAATAAAAAAAACGCTGGTTCCTGGGGAGGGTCAGGAGATAAGGCCAGCATTTGTGTGTTTGTGTATCTGGATAGGAATCCTTACCACAAAAACTGTTTCCACCTAAAGTTGACCTGCCCACATTCTATGATTGGAGACGATGTTTCCTTGGCAGTGTCACACTGACCTGTGTGATTCAGCATGTGTTTATGCAGAACTGGATCCAACTTGAAAATGAAAGCCTGCATTAAAATTAAGTTCTGATTAGTTGTTTGGATGGATTAATGAGGCACAGAGTGTGAAAGTTATGTAAAGTAGGGTAGTAATGGAAGCTGTCTAAGATGCAAACTTCAGGAAGTAGAGTTTCCTTCCCTTATGCCTATGGACTAATAAAAACACTTGTAATAGAGTGGATGAAACTGGGGGTGTGGGGTGGATTATCGAGCGTGTAATCCCAAATAACAAAGACTAACTGTGCTTAATTTTTGGTCGTACTGGGTGGAATTCAATGTGGTGCTAAGGAGGTTGTTCCTACATTGCAAGCATTTCTTCTCCCTCCACACATTGTTCTGGAGGTGGGGGTTTCCCACATGCAGGGCCGGTGCTAGGGCTTTTTGCGCCCTAGGCAAAATCACCTCCTGGCGCCCCTGTGTCCCCTCCATAGGCTGGAGGAGCGCAAGCCAAAAGGAGAGCTCAGCACCCTCCCGCCTATGGAGGGCATGCTGTGAGTTCTTAAGCGGCGGCGGCGGCAGCAGCGCCCATAGCTGAAGGCTTCAGCTACAGGTGCTGCCGCCGCTGCTCGCTCGTTGCAGCCGCTGAGGAGCTCACAGTGTCCCCTCCATAGGCGGGAGGGCGCTGAGCTCTCCTTTTGGCTCGCGCTCCATAGGACCTCCATAGGCGGGAGGAGTGCGAGCGCGCGCCGTGGGAGGGCGGCGGTGGCGCGGGGTTTTTGCGCCCCCTCCATTTACGCGCTCTAGGCAACTGCCTAGTTCACCTAAATGGACCCACCGGCTCTGCCCACATGCCCCTAGAGTGGTTTTTTTTTTGGGGGGGATGCACAAGGGGGAAAGCCCTGTTGTGTTAGCAGGGGAGTCCTCATGCTGGTTTCTGCTAGTAGAACAGGGTAGTTGAATACAGCTCAGTGTATTCAAAATAAGACATACCCTGTCTTGAACGAGAGGCGGAAGATATTTACTTCCATCTGCTGGCCATGCAGATGCTGGATATTTGGTAAGCCAGAGAATAAGGTATGGTTGCCCTGGGCGCAAAATTGCTAGGGGCACAAAATTTCAACACCCGGTGCTTCCTCAGTTCAGCTACATGCTTCCGTTGCTGGGGGTCCATTGAAAATGGCTCTCCATGCGAACCAGGAAGTGACCTCTCCATACAACAGAACAACTCTTCTTTGCTTATCTCTGCGGCTGTGATCTCCTCGGTGACATGGACATTGTTAGGCAGTTGAATGCACATGCGTACCTCCCATCCACCCACTTTGCACAACCCCAGGCACTAGAAACCCAGGCTACACCACTGCCCCCTCCCTCCCTGATATGGAGACCCATCAGACATGCAGTTCTGCACCACATGCTGCTTCTGAACATTTAGACTGGCTTTGACTTCATGTGTGTACACAGAACGCTTCAGGGTTTTTATTTTACTGAGTAACGTTGAGAAAACCCGCATCAGCCTACAGGCTTGTGTCCAGTCATACGCTCATCACCTCCAAGCCAACTAAAATGTTTGAGACCAAACTTTACCAAGATAGCTGGCAGGGAGGTGCAGAGGTTGGCAGGGTCTGCTGAAGCATTGCCTACTAGCCTCCCATGCTGGGGGCTGCCAGGAGCTTCTGCCAAGCCAGTCTCTATTTGGCTTGGGGCTGACTCCCAACTCCAAAGCTGCTCAGCTGATGAGATTCCAGCGGAGAAATGTGCTTGGCTGAAAAGGCTGGTGCCAGGACCATTGGGAGAAGAGAAAATAAGGGGATTAGGCTCCTGTATGGGATCGTTTTGGGACATTTCACAGCCATGTCTGCACCTTTAGCCCTCCTCCAAAAAGGAGGGAGAAATATGACAATAGAAGAACTTTTTAACCCCCCCCCCCAATTTGCTGCTGTTGCTTGTCTTCTGAAGAAGCTCTGTTATGTTGACAGTGTGGTGACTTCTTAGGCTTTCTCCCTTTGCCATTGACATATGCAGTAGAAGAAGCTATAGACCAGGGTTTCCCAAACTTGGGTTGGCAGCTGTTTTTGGACTACAATTCCCATCACCCTGGACCACTGGTCCTGCTAGCTAGGGATGATGGGAGTTGTAGTCCAACAGCAGCTGCAGACCCAAGTTTGGGACACTCCACTATAGACACTATAGACCAGGCACCCCCAAGGCCCTCCAGATGTTTTGGACTACAATTCCCATCTTCCCCGACCACTGGTCCTGTTAGCTAGGGATCATGGGAGTTGTAAGCCAAAACATCTGGAGGGCCACAGTTTAGGGATGCCTGCTATAGACCTTGTGATGTGGGAGTAGGCCTAATTGAACTGTGTGATGCTTGTTCCTGAGAAGGCTGCACAGGGGATCACACTGTTAGTGCATTGCCCTGTTTTTTTTAAAAATTGCTTTTTTTCCCTGCAGCAATGGCAAAAAAAGAACCTGTGATATACAATTAGAAGAGCCCCTCCTGGTTCAGACCAAAGGCCCATCTAGTTCAGCATCCTATTATTACAGTGAAGAAAGTCACAAACAGGACTGGAGTTCAATTACAATTCTCACTCCTTGTGATTCCCATAAACTAATGTAGAGACAGGTTGCCTGCTCCAATAGTGGAGGTGAAATAGACTAGAGGTTTATGATTACCAGTGAATTTCGCCAATCCTCTTTTAAAGCCATGCAAGTTCATAGCTCTACTGAATTTTCTTTCCTGTACAGCACAGCAAAAAGTGTACACAAGCCCATGACCTCAACACTCCCATTCATTCTTGCAGATACATAATTTTTAAAAAGTTTACATGTACTTTTGTTTCTCAGGGTGGCTTGAACAGTGGGGTCAGTGTGAGCCCTTTCCCTGGAAGTAATTATTATTCCTAGCCCAGGAGAGGGGAGTGCAAGTGAGGCAAGTTTTGGCGATTGCAAAGGTTAGAGGTTTTAAGTGTGTGTGTATGTGTTGTTTTCTAAAAGTGTGATTCTAGGTTCTGGACCAACATTGTGTTGGTCCACTCATTAGCAGAGGCCCTGTGCCACCTGCAGTTCGGTGACCTTAATCTGTTCAAAGGCAGCGTTATAACATGGAAAATTAGATTGCTCAGTAGGGAGCAGATCATTAGAATCAATTGTCTAGACTGTTTTTTCAGTCATCCCAGGAAGCTGACAAGTGTGTAACGTGCAACCTGCGCTCTGCATTCCATGTAAAGGTCATAAGAAAGGGTTGCTTGATCCTTTCTTGCAGAAATGCAAAGGAGCAGGCAATGTCGAGGCAACAAATCACATGCACACTCACTTGGGCTTAAATCCCATTGAGATCAGCAAGGAACTTGCTTCCATGTAAGCAAGTGTGGGATCAAACGGCATCAGGTTCTAGAAAGTGTTCAACCAGATCAGTACACTGCTGGCTGTCCTTATGCTCCTTTTACTTGGAAGTCATTTGTAACTAGCCAATGAAGGCAGTGTCCAGGTGTAGTAAGGAAAACCCAGAAAGAGCCATGTTGAGGCCAAGGCCCATCTGGTCCATCATTCTGTTCTCACAGTGGCCAACCAGATGCCTCTGGAAAGTCTACAAACAGGGCGTGAGGGTAATGGCAACTCTCCCTATTTGTGATACCCAGCAGCCAGTGTTCAGGGGTGTGCTGCCTTGGGCAGTGGAGGTGGAACATAACCACCATGGTTAGTAGCCATTGGTAGTCTTACCTAATTTGTCTATTCCTCTTTTGTGGCCATCTTGTGAAACCAGCTTCCGTAGTTTAAGCATGTGATGTGTGAAAGCACTGCTTTCTTTTGTCTCCTGATTCTTCCCGTGTTCATGGATGTCCTGTGAAGGTCCTAAAAGAGATCAAGGGAGATCTGGTCCCTCCCTCCCTCCCTCCCCTCTAGGGTGCACTCCTTTTTGATTTGCAAGCAGTGAAGGGAGGGGGAGATCTAGGGTTGCCATATTTTGAAGAGCAAAAAAGAGGATGCTATGACGACTCTTTACTTTAAATACCCCTACTATATGTAGGCTATAGAAGCTTTGATATATTGTTGAGGTGGGTGGGGCAGGAGAATAGAAGAGGAAAGCAAGTCTTCAACCACCAGTTATGCCTATGGCTCATCCAGAAAGTATAGCCAGAGCTATTTTGGCAAGTTTAAAAAATCCACCCAGACAGAAATTTCACCCCTGAAAAAGAGGACGTGTCCTGGAAAAAGGAGACATGGCAACCCTGATCCTGGAGCTCTTCCTTGCCCCCACTTACTGCAGTCTGAAGCTCTAGTGCTGCTTTGGATGGGTAAACAATATTGAAAGGCAGGGAGGTTTGGGAGGTGGTGGTAGGTGAAATATTGAGCTCTTTCATTGATGCTAGCACAGTATAGAAACCAGTTTGCACATGTCTATAACTGTAAAAAACAGAAGAAGGGAAACTGATGGTCATATAAGACATTCTGAGCTCACCCTAGCTGCAGTACATTTGTGGTACCAATATTCCTTCTTGTGTGTGTAGTCTAGACCAACTTTTGCCAACGTGTTACCAGGCTGGCTGGGGCTGGTGCAAGCTGCAGCCAAAACATCTGGAAGGTGGCAGATGGGTGAAGGCTGGTTTAATATAATTACATTCCACCTGTACTACATAAACCTCCACTGCCCAGCTGTTTACCCCAGGCAAAGCTTGCTGAGTATTTAATATTCACGTAAGTGATTTTACAGTGCATTCCTATGAACTGCTGCCTGCTTGATAGGCAAAATTAGTTTATTGCTGCGCAGTCAGTGTGAGAGCACTGCAGCAACTCTTCCAACTCTCTGGCAGTGCAGGTAAATCAACCATTGTTCTCAGGCCTTATTTCCCAGTGTGGACAGACTGGCATGTATTGGCATCTCTGCGGCAATGAATTAAGCCGGGACCAGAGGCCGCCAAATATGGTAACATGGCCAATGTTGGTTTCGAATTCCCAAAGCGTTTGTTGGCTTAATAGGGACAAAAATGTTTCTTTAAAAAATAGTCTGGATTGTTGCAGAACTTCAAAGGATACCGCTGATGTGTGTTACAAAAGAGCTTTTTCATAGCCAACAGATGAAGAAAAATGTGGATGGTGATTAGGGAAAGTCAGTGACTGCTAGGTCAATATTAACATCCTTGCCAAAATCTGTCAGTCTGCAGTGTGTGATTTTATTTCCTTTTGATTGTACAAAGCCTTAATCAGGTGGAGTTTCAGAACAAAACTGATGGGCAGCCTCAATGCAGATTTATTGGAAGCACAAGACTTATTTCAGAGTAAAGACTTCTGGTATCGCAAGGATTTCGTGCAGCGACTCCTCGGGTTGGGGGTATTCATCATTGTGATGCTCTGCATTTCTAAGGCAGATTCTTCCTGAAGCATTCAAAATGTAGCATGTGAACTGAAATCAGAACTGTGACTAACCAAAGATTTGAAAACGGAGGAATTGACAGGGGCTCTCTGCCAAGTTGCACGTTAAGAAGACTAGTTGGAAATATTATAGAGGATCCAGCAAAATTTGTAATGGCACAAATGAGGAAAGTTCACACAATCACCAGGAGTTATTAATACCACCAGAACTACTGTTGTTATTAATGTCACTCTAGAGTGCATAATAGCACCTTTGATGGCACATATTGGTATATTGAAATGATGTTTATGTTACCAGCTATGCCCCACATGCCATTTCTACTATTCTGGATATTTGCTTGCATTTATGGACCCCAACAGAAATTCACTGCTGTCTTGGCATGTGATTTGTTGTCTTTTTGTCTCTAGTGGAAATATGCACAAATGCCCAGTGCTATAGTATTTAATACAGTGAGAAAAACCACAACACTGCTATTCCTTTATCAGCAAGAGAAACAAATAGACTCTTAGTGGTGTCCAGCCTTGCAAATAGTATAAATTGCATGATCACTGAAGTCCTGCATTTTTGCCCCCAAAGTTGGGAGGTTCCAGGATTTGTTAATAATACTGCTGAATACATAGGGGCCAAAAACATGGCTTCCATACTGACATCACCAATACACGCTTCCTTATTTTTCTTTTGCCATTTTCTTCCATGGCTCTTCAGGCAGGCCTGATTCGTACAGACAGCGGCGAGTTTTTTATTGAGCCCTTGGAGCGAGGACAGTGGGAGAAAGAAAAGAATGGGAGAGCTCATGTGGTCTACCGTAGGTCTACCGTCAAACAGAGAGCAGAAGCATACAAGGACCATCATAATGAAGGTAAGTCTTCCTGTTGAGATGGATGCACTTTTCCGGGATCGTGTTCATGGCTCCCACACATCCATTTCCAGATAGATTTGACATGGAGGCACTCTCTGCTGCTGTAACAGAAAAAAACAGGACAGAAAAAAACATTTTGCCTGAAGAGGGATTCTTGGCAAGGTGCTGCAGTGGTGTTTGAAGTGTTGTCCATTCCCCCCCCCCCACAACTACTCCACAGGAAGCAGAGCTGGAATCCTGCTTGCTTGCAAATAAAAACCTAGTGCTCATTAGCTTGATTTTATCCCTTCCTGGGAAAACACACACTCTCTCTTTCTTCTATGGAGATTCTGTTTCTCCCTCTTAAACCTTCCAGATGCCTTGGGAGACCCAGAAAGGCAACCACTAACTCTATGTTCACATTATCTGCTCTTTTGCTTTGTATATTTTCTGTTTTTTTTTTGTGGGTTGCGAATCGTAGCTCATATACAGTGGAACCTCGGTTTTTGAACGTAATCCATTCCGGAAGTCCGCTCGACTTTCGAAACATTCGAAAACCATGGGTCAAAGGGCGGCCTGCAAATTTGCAGAGAAAATTGGGGAAAAAATACAGTGGTACCTCAGTGGAAGCTGTTCGACTTCCGAGGCATGTTTGAAAATGGAAACATTTACTTCTGGGTTTTCGGCATTTGGCTTCCGAAATGTTCGGCAGCCAAGATGTTCGAAAACCGAGGTTTGACTGTACTGCTGTCGATGGATTTTTTAATGATTATAGTCTTGTTTATTTATTGAGGATTTCTATTTTTAACTTTTTTATTGTATGCCGCCTAGATGCTATTTTTGTATTGGGGGGATGAATCAATCAATCAATCTACATGCTTTCATATAGAAAGCAAAAAAGGCATAGCTTCTTCTCCTTTTAAGAGCTTCAGAGCATGACATCTTTGACACCTCAACTGCTAGTCCTGCCCCAGGCACCCCAACCAGCAGCATGGACCCCTGTGCCCCTTCCATCTGCTGTACCCAAACTCAAAGCTCCCAGGTCTTTCCACTTCTTTCTGTGTCCAGATTCAGAATGCAAAACTGTTGTTAGCTGTTTCTCTGCCCTTTTGAAACTGACTTGAATTTTGTAAGCTAAGGCCATCAAGGCACATAAATTCCAGTATACATGGCAGGGCAATACCTATTCTTAGGCCAACCAAAATGTCACAAAATAGTGTTCAAGATTTGACATTTTGGTTGACCTAATACAGGCATCCCCAAACTTCAGCCCACCAGATGTTTTGGACTGCAATTCCCATCATCCCCAACCACTGGTCCTGTTAGCTAGGGATCATGGGAGTTGTAGGCCAAAACATCTGGAGGGCCGCAGTTTGGGGATGCCTGACCTAATAAATAGTCTGGCCCTACTGTGTATTTTGGGTTTTATTCTTACGGGCCAGCATGGCTACCTTTTTCCTGTTTAAGGAGCATTCAGGCTTTCTTGTCCAATCCTTGGTCCACAACAGGCAATACTTTAGACACAGATTATAGTGATAGCTCGACTCACAGCAATTAAGATGGTCCAAACACTACTGCATATATGTTTCAGTGTGAAGATAACTTGCATGCTTTGGCTTGTGGTGTATGTGTTTCAAGGTTTTTTTTTTTTTTGCAGAATAATAAATTTTAGACACCAGAATAACTACTGAAATTCCATAATTGTGCCAGCGATAGCTTTTCAACCCCTTTATCTTTGCTCTTAACTTTTCTAGTTCCAGGCTTTAGCCTAGGTCAGCTCCCAAACACACTGAACCTAATTGAAGAGCAGGTTGGCGAAGCAGATCGGAAGAGGCGCCACGCCAAGAAAGACGACTACAACATAGAGATTCTGCTGGCCGTGGACGATTCTGTCGTGCGATTCCATGGGAAGGAACATGTCCAGAATTACGTCCTCACCCTCATGAACATAGTGAGGCGCTCGGTTCTTTTATTTTAACTGTTACAGATGGGGACTGGAAGGGAGGGCTGCATAACCACTGATCGCGTGAGTGTGGATATCTGCTGTTTGCACTGGATGACGTAGTTTCACTGGTGCGTGCTCTAGTTTCTCTGTGTGAGCGCACATATGTATCCTAGAAGTCTGCGAGACCGTAATGGTGCATATTGTGAAACCTTCATATCTTATAATGGCATTGATGTTGTGTTTGAAGGTGAGGGGCCTACCCAAGCGAAGGATAGTTGGATTGGCTCAATGGACATTTCCATGGGCTGGGTGGGCGGGAAAGTGGCTGTTGAAGCAGGGAGTTGCTCAGATTCTCTACAAAGGAAATCACGACTCTTGATCGAAAGGTCTGATCAACAGTTAGTAGTAACCGACCGTCAGATCCTTCTGGCACCTCAGTTACTGTTTCCGTGGGTGAAGGCTTTTGGATGATGTGAAACCCCATTTAAAACTCTGGCTATACAATGAAATTTGTTGGAAGTGACCAGCTAAAAGATGTTTTGCTTGCAGTTTTACCAGAGGTCAGACTTCAGCAAATACTGGAGAAGCTTTGGAGTGATTTCAAAATAAGCGGTTCCCTTTTTGGAACAGAGGGTCTATCCCAGCATCAACAATGACAACAAATGTCATCGTGCTGCTAGGATGAATGCTTTTAATTAATGTTTGCCAGATTTATCTGCTGTTTTATATGCCAGCTGTGTTCTAGAACTACTCTTTCATAAACGATGTGCAGTTCTACATGTGCAGAATGGTTCGTTTGCTATTGGTTCATCTATTATTATTATTGTTATTATTAGTCAATTTATTAGTTGCTTGCCCTATAAAGGAGCCTCCAAGTGACTTACAAACATTCTAAGGGCACAAAGTGCACCATAAAAAGAACAATACATTACATTAGAAATCATTCGAGATCTCATAAAACAGACCCAGTAAAACAATAGCAAAGAAACATAAACAGGAAAAACCATCAAAATATTAAAATCGTAACTTTGTCACATCACAAAACGTAAATGCAAAGACATCTCATCTCCCTATAAATTGATGTTTTAAATGAGGTGTTTTGGAAACCCTCCCCTTTCAAGTGCACCAATTTGCTCCTTAAATGAACCCAAGTTGTAGAGAAGTGAAGGGGTTTCCGCCACTCCCTGACCCTGCCTTTGCCCCTCCTGCAGAACCGGGTGTCATGCATGATGTCATTTTCCCCCAGCTTCTAGGGGGCGGCATGAGAAGCTTGAAATTGTCAGGTTTAATCAAAAGCTTTATTTTCAACCCCATTTCATGGTTTATACTCAGCAGGGAACACTTTTCACTCTGTGAATGTTCAGGATGCTGGGTTTGGGGCGGAGGCAGGGGGAGGGGGGAGTGGAAGAGAGGCAGCTGTCTTTTCAGATGGAAAAAGGCCCATTGGGGAGCTTAATGAGACAGAAGAAAAGATCGGTAAAAAGGGGAAAACATGACCTCTGTGGGTAGATGAAAAACGAATAGCTTGCTAAAGCATTATTTCCTTCGCCAGCCTCCAGGCCAGACCCTTTTTCTCTCCTTCCTCTTTGTCCCTTCTTTTCTTTCTGACACTTTCTTTTCGCAGCCTTGTCAAGTCTCCCGGCATTTGGTGAGCAACACCCACCATTTAAGGGCCTCGCCTGCTAGTTATCCATCATTGCTGGTGACCTTTGAGAGGCTTCTCTTTGGACTGGACTCCCACCGCGCCACCATGCCACTCAGGGGGCCTCTGCACTTCAAAAGGTGTTTTGGCCTAGACCGCTTCCCAAGCAGTAGTCCCCCACCCCAAACGCAATTTGACAAGTCTCGCTCTCTTCTCAGTACTGTTACAATAGTCCCAAAATGTGGCTGAGGTGGAATAAAATTAAGGGGATGCAAGCAAACTCCCCAGGGAGTAAGAGAATATCGTGTTTCTCCGAAAATAAGCCATACCCCGAAAATAAGCCATAGTGATAGGCAATTTAACCTTGTAGGTTAAACTGTACCATAAAGGTAAAGGGACCCCTGACCATTAGGTCCAGTCGTGACCGACTCTGGGGTTGCGCACTAATCTCGCATTATTGGCCGAGGGAGCCGGCGTATAGCTTCCAGGTCATGTGGCCAGCATGACAAAGCCGCTTCTGGCAAACCAGAGCAGCACATGGAAACGCCGTTTACCTTCCCGCTGTAGCGGTACCTATTTATCTACTTGCATTTTGAGATGCTTTCGAACTGCTAGGTTGGCAGGAGCTGGGACCAAGCAACGGGAGCTCACCCCGTCACAGGGATTCGAACCGCCGACCTTCTGATCAGCAAGCCCTAGGCTCAGTGGTTTAACCACAGCGCCACCTGGGTCCCTTCCAAACTGTACCATACTTAATAATAAAAAGAAATCCCCTGAAAAGCCACCGTGTTTTTTTTTGAGGAAAAATAAATATAAGACGGTGTCTTATTTTTGGAGAAACACGGTATTTGTTTTCAATAAGTCTTGTGGATTTTTAGCTGCCTTTTGCCTGTAACCTTAAGTACATCGCTTGGAGAGATTTGTAGTTAAGCAGTCTATATAAATCTTTCTAAATAAATGGGAAGCCAACTTCCTTCTATTTTTTAAAATGCAACACAACTGAGAACCAGATTCTCTTAGTACGCTAACAGCCAACAACCTTCTTAACCTCAATGGGTTGCTTCTTCCCACACTTCTCTAGGAGGTCTCCTTGCTCCAAATATTAACTCTCAACTCATCCATGGCACAGGAACATAGGCAGATCAGCTGCCTTATACTGTGAGGCATAACATTGGCCCATCTAGCTCAGTACTGCGCATATTGATTGGCAGAAGCTCTGCAGGGTTTCGCATAGGAATCTATCCAAGCTCTACTTGGAGATGTTGGGAATAGAACCTAGAATGTTTTACATGCACAGCATGTGCTTTTATCTCTGAGCGAAGGCCCTTCCCCAATAATACTTCTGTGTATTCTTTCCCACAGCTTCAAGTTTCTTCTTTGTTTGATAGGGTTAGATCAGCTGGCAGAGGGACAGGTTGGTGAGTGGCAACCAGGGTGTGAACCTCTTTATCTGGAGGAGGGTAGTCCTTGCTGTGAAAAGAATGTGGAGAAACTTTTGTTTTAATGGGTGTTTGGAACAGTGAGCCCGAATTAATGGGGTGTTAAACTTCTTACCAACTGCTGAAGGTTTGTGACTTGTTTTATTACTGCTTTTAGCTGCTGTGTTGCTGGATATTTTGCATTTTTAGTTGTCAGCAGGGAGGGGCCTCATCATTTGGTCTTTTACGAGGCATCCCGTTTGTGGGATGGAAAGATTTCGTGTGCTTTGGATACTTTAAATTGTCCTGTAAATGCCGAAGTCTTGTGTGCAGAGAAAGAAACCATTGCAGGAAGGAGACTTCGACGTGTGGAGTGGAAGATGGGAGGATGCCGCAGGTTAGCTCTACTCAGAAGCAGCTTGTTTCTTTCTTAAATCGGAAATAGGTTAGTGGAATGCACAGTTGAGCAGAATGCCCCTGTGCTTTTGGGGCGGTGGGGGAGGGGAGCAAGGCGGTGTTCAGAGTTCATCAGAAAGGAATACAAAAGGGAGCCATGCCAGCAGCTATAAATCACAGCCTGACCAAGACCACACAAATGAACACTAATCCTGTTAGTTCAAGGCAAGGCTGAAGAGGGAGAGCCTTGGCGAAGCTCTTGTCAGATTGTAAGAAGAAAGGATTTGATGAACTGGTAGCTTGGGTGAGTAGAGAGACCACAGTGTTAATGGAGAGAGCGAGAGCAAGGCAGGGCTTAAGGGAGAACCAAGTCTATCTCAGAAGCCTTTTGGCAGGTTTGAGATACAGTACACTGTGTATTATTTTAGCTCTCAAGGGCTAAATCCTGCATGGGATATACTCTTATATAGGGCTGCCTTGAACGGAATTGAGCTGTTTTCCTCAACTAGAAACGCCCTGAGATTTTAATGGGTTGAGCTTATTTCAGTTGTTTGTAAGATGTATCCTAATTGGGTTTTCTTAATGGAAAATGGAAGTTCCCTATATTGAAACAGTTCTATCAACATAGGGATGAAGTGTGTCTTTTGCCCATGAGCTGTTTATGTGGAAATGAAGTCTATATTTAGGACAGGATGATGACTGGATACTCGTGTACATCTGTGTTGCCATGGATTCATTTTCCTCTTATTATTGTAAACAATATTTGTTTCTTTAGCAGCTTAGGCTGTCAATGAATCATTTAAGTTCAAGCTGTTGTGATGATAAAATATAAAAAAGTTGCCTTCAAAAATAAAGTGTATTCCTGTTAGCGCAGTTTTAAGACTGCAATACTGTACACACCTACCATTGAACATAGTAGAGCTTGCTCCTGAGTAAATAAGTGCAGGGCTGCACTGTAAGAAATGTAAACTTAGTAAATATTCAGATATATTGAACTTTATGAAAACCATTTAAAGTGCCTTATGCTGTTTGCAACATAAACACTACATGGGTTGCACAGATTCTCCAAAAAAACATTTTGTTCAGTTTTGGGGATCTCCCTAGAATTCTATCTCTGGTCTTTGACTGTAATAAATTGATTCATTCATTCATCTTTCTAGAATTCTGAAGATCCAAGAGTTCTTTTTATAAAGAATAACAATGCAAAGGAAGTTTCTAGCCTTCATGAATGCAATGATACACAACAAGACTGAGCACACAAAATATCAAATGGCCAAATATGTGAGGCCATGAATGTGTGCATATGTGTTAATTGCTTTTAAAAGCCAGCCTTGTAAAAAGGCGTGGAGTCCCAAAATTGAATTCATGGGCACCCTATATGGGACATGAATTTGGGGTGTGTGGATAGAAGGTAAGGAATGTACTGGGGAAAGCCAGAAGATGAGTGAGATTCTCTAGCCACATGAACATTCAGGTTTTTTAAGATTCTAACTCAAACCTGAAAGCAACTCATATGCACAGCCTTAGCATGTGTTGGAACAGAATGGGTAGAAATTAGTGGGAGCTCTGCATTCTTTGTCTACAAAGCCCAAGGGGTGGAACAAGGGGGGCACTTTAGCAGTAGAACAACTGCTTTGCATGCAGAAGACTTCAGATTCTCCAGGCAGCGTTGGGATTGTCCCTTGTCTGAAATCCTGGAGAATCGCTGCCCATTGGTGTAAACAGTACTGAACTGGCTGGACCCAATGGTCTTACCTGGGTATTTTTGTTCATCTGTTGTGTTAATGCAGTGGTTCTCAAAGAGAGTGGTGGCAAGTGTGGCAGGAAGATTCAAGGACAACCAAAGAAACATTTAAACATTCCAGTGTAATGTAGTATAGTATAGTGCCAAAGTATTTTTATTTTATTTTATTTGCAGACTATGGATAGATATCTTCTTGAAATGAGAACAAGAGGGAATGATTCATGTTCTTATGTAGCTCTGCATTGCTTTATACTTTCTGGATGTCCCATGATCATATTAAAAAGTAGTTGTGTTCATGTGTTAACAAATGAAGCACTGACAGGAGTTGTTTCCTTTTGTTTTCCAGTTTTGTATTCCTTATCAATAAAAGATTAGGTGTGGCACAAGCAAATTTTTATTCCGAAAGTGTGGCCCAGGGGAAAAGGTTTGAGAACCACTGCGTTCATGGAAAGTGCAAAAGATTCCTCATCTGCAACCTTGCAGTGCTGCTTTTGTCATTGATGGTTGCTTCCATGTCCCAATGGTTACTCTTCTCCTTGCTGGTAATAATAATAATAATAATAATAATAATAATAATAATAATAATAATATATTTATACTCCACCCATCTGACTGGGTTTCCCCAGCCACTCTGAGTGGCTCCCAACAGAATATTAAAAACACAATAAAACACAAAACATTAAAAACTTCCCTAAACAGGACTGCCTTCTGATGTCTTCTAAAAGTCAGATAGTTGTTTATTTCCTTGACATCTGATGGGAGGGCATTCCACAGGGCGGGCACCACTACCGAGAAGGCCCTCTGCCTGGTTCCCTGTAACCTCACTTCTCGCAGTGAGGGAACCATCAGAAGGGTTAAGAAATATTAAGCTCATGGAGCTTAAAAAGGACAAAGCTCTTTACCCCAGTGATCCTCTACGTGGGGCTGGAAGGTGGGGGAGGCCCTTGAGGCAGCTGTCTGTGAGCCTGCTGGGTTTTCATGAGGAGGACTCACTAGTTCCTGCCACCTTAATCTGATTAGAGGGAGAAAATTCTTCCCACCATATTCGAACAACGAGCTGGGTTCAAAACTGTAACAGTTACCATTTGGCACTAATGAGGTGGGCTGATTATCTACTGTGGCCCAAACATTGGCTTTGGAGGTGCTTGGAGACCTATCTAAGAGCAATGGGAAGAATGTTACATGCAGGCACTTAGACTTTATTATGCTGCTGTTGGCTTGGTTCTCATAGCTGCCAATCCCTTTTTTAAGGGATTTCCCCTTATGCTGAATAGGCTTCCTCGTGAGAAAAGGGAAAACTTGGCAGCTATGTTGGTTCTGCTGACATTAGTTAGAATGGCGGCCGCTATTGGTTTTAAAAAATAAACATGAGAAACGTTAAAAACAGCAACCCTGAACTGCAGAGGTTTTCAATTTTTTTGGGTCCATGGCTCCCTTGACCAACTACATTCTTTCTGCAGAACCCCTGTGGGGCTCAGGAGCCCAGTTATGTCACCCTTGCCTGCAATGCTGGCAGCTCCTTACTTCTTTTCAAACACTCTCCCTTGTGGAGTGTTCCCTCAGCCTCCTCTCTTCTTGCCCCCTCCTTGGGAGTCCTCTGGGCAGCTGCAGCTGCCACCTCTGGTCTCTGAGCTACCCCACCCCTGCTCCAAAGAGAGGTGCCTCCTCACACTGCCTCACAGGGGCCTGGGAAGCAACTGCTGGCCAGCCCAGAGGCACCATTCTCCTGGGGAGCTTGTAGTCAGGGCTGCTGCAACAAACAGCTGTGCAAGCCTTTGGGAGGCAGAGATGCAAGAGGGCATCTAAGGAGGGATGGAAGGAAAAAGGGATAGAGGCCAGTGTTGCCCGCAGCACCCCTGGCCATCATTCAAGGCACCCCAGAGTGCCACGACGGACTGGTTGAAAACTACTGCTGCACTGTAAACTTTGTGATACTGGATCTTTGTTCCTGGATCCATTTGTTCCTCTGTTATCATTAATTCTGTGCCCCAGATTAGTGGGTTTATTTTAGCATGCCCAGCTCAGATTCTCTGCAAAGGATGCTTCCCCACTGCAGAGATGGAACGGTAGCTGGCCATCCTGGAAAGACTGTTCTTCCCTCACCCAAACAATTTGAATATATGTCTTTAAAGGCACAGCAGGCAGCAAAATGAGGCACGCCTTCCCCCAAACTTTTTGGGGTATTTCCCACCTCCCACCCTCCCATTCTGACACCCAAAGTGCATTGGTTAGGCAACAAAATGCCTTTACCTGAACCATTTTCGCCCACCGCAAGTGCTGGTAGCTGGGGAGCAGCAAAGAGCTGAATTTAAAAATGGTTTAAGAGGAGACGGGTTAGGTAAAATAAGAAGCTCCTGGATTAAAAGCATACCACATTATGTTAAAATGCAACTTTATCCCAAAGCTAGCGATATTTTCCAGACGGGGAATGCTCTGCGTGATGTGTGGCACAAGACCTTGTTTGGCAAGGAACAGACATTGGCTGCTATAGTGGAGATGAAATTGCTGCTGCCAAAGGAAGAGGGAGAAAAAGAACAGAATTGGAGTTTTTGGGGGTTGGGGTTTTTTGGGGGTTTTTTTTTTGGTGCATGTGTCTTTTTTTTATGTCGCAAGCAGAGGGACATTAAAACAATGGATTTAGCAGCTGGGTTGTAAGTTTTGTTTATTTAGCTAATTGTTTCATTGAAACAATTTGCAAGACCCCCCCCCCCAAATTATCTTCATCCTTCCCCAAGGAACATAACTTTTATTGCCTATACAAGAGTAGAATAGAGAGAAGGAAAAGGGTCAATGCAAAATAGTGTGTGCATGTCAATTGGAGATGAAGAGGTCACTTACTGTAAGTAGGAGCCTCACTTCATTAGGGACACATCACGACATGCTCTTCCTGAGAACCTCCACAATAGCTTCTTGGGGTCAGGAAATGTGCCATGAAGTAAGCTAAGTAGCTTGTATGCCAGGCAACCTTCCTTTTATTAAATCAACTTAAGGTTGCGTAATATTCCAGCACTCTGGCCAATCCAAGTGGCTTTGCTTCCAGGGCTAATTGACAACTGAATGTTTCATTCTGGTGGCATGGAAGCCATCTCTGAAAGTGACCCAGCAGCACGGGGCTACAAGTATCTTCAGGAAAATGGGAAGTACTGTTTTCAACAAGGGAGTAAGTCGTCATATCTTTTTAGCATTTCCCAGTCAGTCATTCTTCAGTCGTAAGATCTATTATTTTTAATTATTCCTGTGGCATAAGATAAGTTCTTCCTCCCCCCATCATTTTATCCTGTTCTAGCAAAATGCTTTGCCTTTAATCTATTTTTTTTAAATTACATCTCACTTTTTTTCTCCATTTGAAATAAAATGCTCCTGGTTAGCTATCGAGTCTTGCTGGAAATCTTGATGGCTTTGTGACATTTTTGTGACATTCTGCTATTAAAGCTTAAATATCTTTTCTCTGTGTGTGTGAGCTTAATCTGCCCGTTAGAAGGATTTGTGCCAAGTAGATTCATTAGTCAAATCTTTCTCAATTTACTGCAAGTGGGGATTAACGGTTTTGCTGGCTCTGGAGTGCAACTTCCCCTACAACCTTAGTTGTGTGACCTCCACTTTACCCCCTTTGTGTAGCACAAAGTTTTCCCTTACCTTGGAGTGATGAATTGTCCCCGTGAAACAACACGTGAAGCTTTTCACAGGTCTGAATATCTTTGCACAGATGTAATTCGCTCAGGACTAAACTACACATTACATAAATTGTGTGGCTCACAGCCATACCGTGGGATTTAAAAATAAAAAATAAATAAAAACATTAACCTAGGTGCAACCCCCTCCAATTTTCACTGGGACCAAAGCAAGAGGGCAGGTTTATCTCCTCCCCCTCCAGTCACGAACCGGATGAAAGTCCTGTCCCCCACTGGTGCCAATGCAGTTAGTTTTCCCCCCTAAATCCAACTGCAGTGTTTTGAAGTGAGGGAAAATTTTCATCAAGGTCCACACCGAACCTCACCCCCAGGATCACGTTTGGGAAGGAAAGGGGGAAAGCTCACCTCCACATAGGCTGCTGATTCTAGGAAAATTGAGCCCTAAACTGAGCAGCTAGAGTGGTGACTGGGAGTGGCCGCCGAGACCATATAACAGCGGTCCTGAAAGACCTACATTGTCTCCCAGTACGTTTCCAAGCACAATTCAAAGCATTGGTGCTGACCTTTAAAGCCCTAAATGGCCTTGGCCCAGTATACCTGAAGGAGCATCTCCACCCCCATCATTCAGCCCGGACACTGAGGTCCAGTTCTGAGGGCCTTCTGGCGGTTCCCTCACTGCGAGAAGTGAAGATACAGAAAACCAGGCAGAGGGCCTTCTCAGTGGTGGTGCCCACCCTGTGGAATGCCCTCCCATCAGATGTCAAGGAAATAAACAACTATCTGGCTTTTAGAAGACATGTGAAGGCAGTCCTGTTCAGGGAAGTTTTTAGTGTTTGATGCTTTATCATGTTTTTAATATTCTGTTGGGAGCTGTCCAGGTTGGCTGGGGAAACCCAGCCAGATGGACAGGGTATAAATAATAAATTATTATTATTATTATTACAGTACTTGTACCTCGGATTAAATTTCCAAAGCTCCTGATGTGGTTGCTAGCCACACAGTTAACGTAATTTGTATTTTGATGCTTGGTTGCACTGTTTTCAGAGGTGCTGTTGCCTCCCTTGTTTCAGCTGCTCAATGCTCAGCCCTGACCTAGTGGGTCCTGGTGCAGAGGGGACCCACTGCAGCTTCCAGACAGTCTTTGTCAAAATCAAGACCCCAAAGGGCCAGAAACCCCCAGATAATGCTATATCCCATCTGGGGTAGAATTTGGCAGTATTCTCAACCGTTTTTTAAAAAAACCCCAAAACAACCCTCCATATTTATTCTATGCCATTGCTTTAACCATTTGCCCTTGTCATGGTTCCAAGCAATATCTTGCTGTTTTGCAAGAGGAAACTTAAGCATGGTTAATAAGAAAGCCAGTTCAAACCAAGCTTGTCTTGCTTTGAAGGCAATCTGTAATCATGATTTAGGTAGTTAATGTATATGTTAAGCGTTGTTTCTCAGTGGAATCTGATTAGAAGCATATTTTCAGAACAGATGGAAGGTGCCCATGATGATGGTGGCGTTAATAACATTGGTGTGTCCTTCTGATGAATGTCTCTTGGAGACCTTCTAAATGTCCCTCTTTCCGTGTGTCCATTGCACTGATTCTGCTTACCCAGCACCTACATGCCAGGTGAGGGTTTTGACTAATGCAGAGACCCACCAATGGTATGACTTCATTCCTTGAGGCCCACCTGCAAGTTCCAGTCCTTGCCTCTGAAAGGAAACTTCCTTTTGGTCCTTAGCAGACTACTGTACAGTCTTAGGAGACTTGCTGGTGGTTCCCCATCCACCTCTTTGTGTGTAGATCAATTTGTTTCTCTCTCATGTTGTTGAAACCGTGACTCAGAATTAGAATGAGAAAGGGCTTTCCCTTGCTTTTGAGAAACCTCACTTCTGTTGTCAGGAGCTTGGAAGAGTTGGATGCACAAACTGTCTCAAAAGCCCCGAGAGTGATGTTTCCACGCCACCTGTTTCCATGTAGTCTGGCCCTTTTAAAAAAAAAAGTAAAAAAAAAAGCATGAACGGAGCAGTTCTTTGTTACATGCAGATGTTGCCTTGCTACCTGCATCTACACAGAGCAGCAGAGATATTAAATCTCCCCTCCTAGCAGTAAAAAAATCTCATCTGGGTGGAATAGGAACAAGTGTACAACTTGTTGCTGCCAGCACAAACAGCTCTGCTCTTCCACTTAAAGCTGGCTTGACCACACTCCAGAACACTTTGTGATCTCTCTCTCTGTGCGTAACTATCTCTCCCATTAACTCGGAGAAGAATGGGCATAGATTGGTTTTGCCTACCCAACTCCGCTTCAGACTGAATTCAGATTGTGTGCATGTACAACAAATGACTTAACCCCTTGGAGAGGTGAGGAAAGGAATTTGCTTAACAATTCTGAGCAAGAAAAATTTCTGCCACTTGGCAATTGACTTGTGTTTGCTTTGCTTACTGTTTAAAGGCACATACCAGTAGTTTTGTGTGCGCTCTCTCTCTCTCCTGTCTTCCCTCTCATTCAGTCCTCATTCTTTCCCCCTTTTCTTGACTTGGGCTGAGGCCAACCCATTTTCTTGAGGTTTTGTTTACGAGCTGCCAAAGTCATGCTGAAGGCACTTCAGGTCAGCTCTGTCTGGTTCAGAGAAGAGCTGGCATGCTCACTGCTAGTGAAATATCTGGTAGTGACATCCCCTCTCCACATACAGGCAAGATATTTGTATCTCAAAGCCAAGGAGGTTGCTCGTATGCTTTTTCTGCTAATAGTTATTGCTGATTGTAGCCAGACACATTGTGCTAGTGCTTTCTGTTGCTAAGCACCTGATTTTCTTCAGCAGGATTCTGAACTCTCTCTCTATAACTATGTGCAAGTGGTAGGCAATGCGATGCCCTTCTGATGTTGCTAGACTACAACTCTTCTCTTCCCTGACCATTTGCCATATGGCTGGGGCTGATGGGAACTGGAGTCCGACAAAATCTGCTGCAGGGTAGCTACTGCCTGTCTTCTGGTGCAACCTCCAACCCTAACCCAGAAAGATGTCTGCAGAGCTGTCAATTTCCCGCATGCTGCTTTAAGGCTCACCTGTTAGCATCTAGGTACAGCAGTTGACTGCTTAATGCCAGCTTGGTCAGTGCTAGTTCTTTGTTTGGAGAAGGAAGAAGAGATGGAGAGTCTAGATTCCGTCCCTCCCTCCAAATCACGATTGGTCCTGTATCAGCCGATACAGCTGGCCATCTGCTTGGAGTTGCACACACAGTTCCCAATCCAGTGCCAGGAACAATGTGTGCAGTCCCAGTTTCTGATGCAGTGATCCAACAGTGGGACTCATGCATTTTTGCCCATGCATTTTCCATTCTAGGAAGCAAGGAATGCATATGCATAATCTTCTCTGGATCTATGCACCTGTAACAACAACAACAACAATAACACCCATCTGGCTGGGTTTCCCCAGCCACTCTGGGCAGCTTACAGAATTGTACCGAAGTAGTGGTTGTTACACCATTTATGCACATAGCTGCTCGGAGCCACTGCCTTTGATATGGATGAGTTTGGCTAAGGTAGCATAGGAAATGGAGCCCTTCCTAGGTTTGGAAGACTTTTCAGCAAGAGGACTGCTAGAGCCTGGACATTATTCTAGATTTTTTAATATTGATATGTACTGAGGAGTGTGTGGAAGATTGTGGTTCTGGGTCTCCGTTTTGTGCGTACTTTTTCAACCATCAAAATGCGTCCAGTTCACATCTTTATTCATAGTTTGGGAAATTATGATAGTGTACAGGGAAAATATCTCTGCCTCAGATACTTCGAAAATATTGAAATCGTCTTGTTTGCTTGCTGGTTATTAAGCGTGACTCCTTTCCCAAAAATGGAAAACCCCATTTCTGTTTTACATATGATATGGTAGTAATTATAATGATATCATGTAGTCTGGGAAGAAGAAGAAAATCCTACTAAATTGGGCCAGTTTAGAACTCTCTGTTGTCTGTTTGCATTTAGACAGCTTAGGGAACAAACTGGGAGGAGGTCCTACAGGGCATGTGTATTACTTCGGTGTTGTCTAAGGAGGGCCTGATCTGTGCTCAGCAACTGAAGTCTAGGCTTTGTTTGCCCAGTGTGTGTTGCTTGTCCCTCTGCCATGGCTGTAGGCCCTAGAACATTTTTAAGGCCATTTGTGTGAAAGGGGGATGGGGGTTTGAAGAGTTCGCATGGAAACATTTTACGGGGTGGGCACTGATCTGTGCCCCTCCAAAGAGTAGGACAATAGGGTAATAATTGATGTAGGGAAATAATTTACATACATGTGTGTGAGAAGAGAGGGAAAGATTTCTTCTCCTTCTCATACGCTCCACCAGCTGTACATAGAGTGATGGGTTGAGGGATGGTTCAGGAAAATGTTTCATGTTCCTTTGGACTTTTCCAAACTCCAAAATGACTAGTAGGCATCCAGTTTCTCTGTGAGGTGCAAATGTGTTTGGATGTGAACGTTTTCCTTTTAGCTGGATGAATTCCACCCACTCTTTGGCCATTCATTGAATCTGCTGAATGTTTGCGGGATGTTTCATGGCTGATGAACTCCTAGTGGGAAATCCAGCTGTTCTCAGTTCCACTTGGTGATATCATCACCACCACCTAGCTTTCTGTCCTTATTTGAACATTTTGTTTATTCAAGATTAGTCTGTTTATGGTAAAAGAAGATATTCCCTCAGCACCTGGCACAGTAGCAGAGGAGCAGAACAGGAAAAGAGGGGAAATTATTAGTAAAGTTTCCACATTGTCACCGAGAATATATTTTTTTTTAAAAAATGTATTTGTTTGTTAAATATTTATCTCCTGCTACATCTCGACTTCCTTTTCTGTAGAAGACAGCAATCCCTCCTGTAATCTTTCAGAAACTTTTCCATGGGTGTTTTGAAATAGGCAACAAGGGAATGAAGTCAAGTACAAGGAGGGCTAATCTTTATTGCACAAATTCTTAATGCAGGCGTAGTCCAGGCAAGTTCTCTTTCAACTTGGGAGTAGCCAATGTGTTGTCTTCCAGAGGATGTTGAACTACAACTCCCATCAACCCTGACTGTTGACCATGCTGGATGGGTCTGGTCAGAGCTGGAATCCAACAATCTTTGGTGAGGGCACAGCCTTGACTACCCCTGCTTTAATATAACAGGTTTTCCCTCCTCCAGTGATGCTAATGGAAGGTTATCCTCACCTTTCTCCCTTTGCAATTCCCACAGCGCATGCTAGGTTCCTGCTTACAAATGGAGGACTCCCACAGAGACATACTAAAAGTGTATCAGGTCAGGGAAGAAGAGTCAAATGGGGTGGGGAGTGGGCAGTGAAAGAAGCAGAAAGAGGAAAGAGCTTTGGTGACACAGCTTACAACTTATTCCGTGTTTATTCAGCGTTTGATCTAGGATCGATGGCAGTGATTTTTGTGTGTGTGCAAATGGTGGAAAGATGTAAATCACCACAGAAATTTCTATTGGAAGGTGATATAAAAAATTGTGTAAGTAAGTGAATCAAGACTGGGCCCTATTTATATCACATATGCATGTTTCTTGGATAATATTTTCACAGTGGGCATTGCATGCACCCTTTATTTGCAGCAGTGTGTCCCAAGCTTGGGTCTCCAGCTGCTTTTGGACTACAATTCCCCTCATCCTCGACCACTGGTCTTGCTGGCTAGGGATGATGGGAGTTGTAAGCCAAAAAGAGCTGGAGACCCAAGCACATTAAAAGGTTCTTTAATTCCTCCCCACTTTCTGCCATCAAGGCAGAAATTAATAATAATAATAATAATAATAATAATAATAATAATAATAATAATAATAAATAATTATTAGTGGTGATAAATTTATAACCTGCCCTTCTTCCCTCATGTGCCAATTATAGGGTGATTGCTTTCTTGGTATTCATGTGCTAAAGCAGCCTTATGTGTCTTTATGTAGCAAGGTCCCAAGCTACCATGTCCTGAGGGGGGGGGGGAACACTTAATATATTTTCAGCCTAGGGTGATCTCTTTGCTGTTGCCTCATTTGTTCTATTAGTTTTCCCCACAAGGGCTCCAGTCACCCTCCTTACAACTAGATTCAGACCAAGGGAAACCAGGTCAAAATCCCAACTCCTCTCGAAGTCCTCAGGTAGAAATGGGGGTTGCTTTCTACAAAAGTAGAGCTGAGGTTGTGGGTAGTAATCGCTGTGTTGCTTTGAGGATGAACAAGGTAAGGGTTGAAGCATGCTCCATACCCAGAACGTGATGCATACTTTTAACCTGTGGCCTTTTTTTGTATTTCCCTGCCCTCCTCCCTGGCTCCCTAGGTAGATGAAATTTACCACGATGAATCATTGGGGGTCCACATCAACATTGTGCTGGTTAGAATGATCATGGTGGGATACAGACAGGTAAGGTATTAGTAATATTTCTTTCTAATATAATATCTGTGCAGGGCTGTGTTTTAGGCAGAGGAAGTAAGAAGTTTGCAAACCAGTTTACATGGTTTTTCTGTACTAGCTGTTCTGTAATTGGCCAAGCGTTAACATCCCTCACGCCAGAAATAATGGGGTATGCAGTGGTGCAGAACCTTTAGCCATACAGGTGTTATTGGACCACAGTACCTATCAGCTTCACCCAGCATGACCAGTGGTCAAGGATGATGGGAGATGTAGTCCAACGACTTCTGGAGAGCCAAAGGTTCCCTCGTCATGCTCTTCTGGGTGGATTATAAGCATAGCTGCCAAGTTTCCCGTTTTTTGTGGGAAACCCCCATATTTTAAACCGTTTCCTGCTGGCAGCCCGGATTGGAAAAAATCCTGTAAATCCCCTGGATTTCCTACCTGCCAGGGAGGCTCCATTTTGGGTCCTGGCGCCGCCCGATTTCTGGTGCCCAGACATGGGTAGCGCAGCACCGGACATGCATAGAAGCGACTTCCGGTGCCGCGCCGCTGCTGATCCCGCATTTTTCAGCGGGAGACTTGGCAGCTATGATTATAAGAGATTGTGGGCATTGGTGAGGTGGTAGAGAGAAGGCAGTAGAGAGAACAACAACAGATTTAAGAGTACTTTCAGAGAACTGGCATGATGTAGCCTTGGAGGAATCTAATGTGTGGGCTGTTATCCATATTCTTAAAAATAGAAAGGAGAGGAGAGGACTGAGCAAACGTAGGGCTCAGATGCTAGGGAAAGACTCAATAAATGTGGAGATGGCTTGTCAGTCTTTTAATTGATCTCCTTCAATTTCTGTTCATCCATCTAAGTCAAGGCTGGCTAGTACTTTTCAGGCCAAGGGCCATATGACCTTTGAGGGTCATATGGGTGTGGCCAATGCATACTTGTGCATGAGTTCATGTGTGTGCACATGTGCACTCTCGCGCGCACACACACACACCTGCTCACTTGTTCACTCATCACACCTATAGGCCACCTACAGCACACACATCACCCATTAAGAACTCCAAACACACACATCATATTTGCAGCTGAGGGTTTTCCTGAGTAAAAAGCAGTTACAGTCATACCTCGGTTTAAGTACGCCTCGGTTTGAGTCAAATCAAACTTTATTTGCGTAGCCGACAGGCCATAGCATCAAAAGGACAAACACTAACAAAAATACCTTACCATTAAAACCTATTAAACCTATTAAAACCCAAGGTAAAAGCTGGGTTATCATTCATCGATGCCCCTCAGTTTAAGTACTCCGCGGACCCGTCTGGAACGGATCAATCCACTTTCCATTACTTTCAATGGGAAAGTTCGCTTCAGGTTAAGTACGCTTCAGGTTAAGTACAGATTTCCGGAACCAATTGTGTTTGTAAACCGAGGTACCACTGTACTGCCCCTCTGCACTGCAGCCCTGGAATGCAGATGGTCAGTTGCTTTTTGCTCGTCACAGGCTGAGAGTTTTTATCTCCCCATCTCAGCTTCGAGCACTAGAGCACTGATGTTGGGCGATAATGCTGTGGCTCCCAGGATTCGGCCCAAAGGTTAGCCACCTAAATGTTGTAGGGAGTTGTCTCCACGGAACAGCATGTTCTGAGTTGTTTTATGGGGTTTTGTCACTCATGGAAGAATGCCCTTTTAGGTCTCCATTTATTATTGAGCCACTGACTCATTATGAGAAGGCAAATTTCCAATCAGCTGCAAGCCTCACGCCGTATTTCTGACTCAAGAGTATGATTTTTGAGCTGGAGTTTCTGAAACAGACTTTATGAAGCCCCACTTTAAATTCTGGCCAGCCTCACTCATCCTGAATGAATTTCTCATTTCCTTGTTTCCTGTAGTCGATCAGTTTAATAGAGCGAGGGAACCCGTCTCGGAGCCTGGAGCAGGTCTGCCGCTGGGCCCATTCTCAGCAGCGCTCGGACCCAGAACACGCAGAATACCACGACCATGCTGTGTTCCTCACCAGGCAAGACTTTGGTCCCGCAGGTATGCAAGGTACTGTATTTATCTCAATCAGGTATGTGCAGTTTGGTGGACACAGGAGAGAGCCTTCCAGTTCAAAAGCATTGTCTGATGACCTTCTGAAGAGCTTTTCCTTTACCAATTGCCCTTAAAGTTTTAAAACAGGCTTACGGAAGTTGGGATTTTAAGAGGAAAGATGGAAGACAGACATAAGTATAGTTCATCCTTTTGAATTGTTCATGCATGCTTCCATGCGTGTATAGAGGTGGCGCTAATTCACACTTGCACCATTCTCTAACCAACAGGGCTAAATGCAACCCCTTAGTTATTCAGTGTGACCTCCTGGGTGCTTGATTAACCTCTTGCCACCCATTTTTGTATTCTTGGTCAGGGATCAAAAGTGGGTTTATTGAGCCTCTATTGGCTATGGGATTTTACATGACTTGGCTGATGACAAGCTGCGCACGTCTGCACTACATTCATGAATTTAGAACAACGAGCTCAAACTGCTGCCTTAAGAGAGTACTTAAAGGAAGGGCAGTGCAGCAAACTATATCTGCAAAGAGGTTTCCAAAATCACGTGAATGTAGAGCCTGGAATGGGGGAGGGGCTTGCAGAGGAGGAGCCCCAGAGGGGATGTTTAATCCTTTTTTGTGACTGTCATTCCAGAGTTCTTCTCTGGAAGTGCCACTCCCACAAGTTGATCTCCTCTGCATTCTGGCCCTGGAGTCTGTCTTACAGTTGTGGGAGGGGGAATAGTGTTGTTTTTTTTTTAATGGGGGCATTTGAAGGAGGAAACTGGTGGTTGAAGAAGGGGATTATTTCCCTTGCAGTTTCTCCTCTACAAATTCAATCTGCCCTGCATTGGCATGATGAGAGGTAGGTGTATTGGAAAGCTCATTTGCCCCCTTCTAACATGTGGCATAGGGATGCGGGTGGCGCTGTTGGTTAAACCACAGAGCCTAGGGCTTGCCGATCAGAAGGTCGGTGGTTCGAATCCCTGCGATGGGGTGAGTTCCCGTTGCTTGGTCCCAGCTCCTGCCCACCTAGCAGTTCGAAAGCACGTCAAAGTGCAAGTAGATAAATAGGTACCGCTCCGGTGGGAAGGTAAACGTCATTTCCGTGCACTGCTCTGGTTCACCAGAAGCAGCTTAGTCATGCTGGCCACATGACCTGGAAGCTGTACGCCGGCTCCCTCGGCCAATAGAGCGAGATGAGCGCCGCAACCCCAGAGTCGGTCACGACTGGACCTAATGGTCAGGGGTCCCTTTACCTTTACCTAACGTGTGGCTTTGCCCTAGAGCAGGCATAGGCAAACTCGGCCCTCCAGATGTTTTTGGCCTACAACTCCCATGATCCCTAGCTAGCAGGACCAGTGGTCAGAGATGATGGCAATTGTAGTCCCAAAACATCTGGAGGGCCGAGTTTGTCTATGCCTGCCCTGGAGGGTGGGGAGAAAGGGGGAAGGATTTTGCACACAAAACACACCTTTGGGTTTGATAAGAGTTCAGCGTGTGATTTCCAAATTCTAGGTTCCTGTAAGGCAAGGTAAAACTATAGACTGTTTTAACTCCATGCCTTTGTATTTGTGATTGTGCAATCTGAGATTTTATTTTATTTTTTGTAGAAGAAAAGTCATTTGGAATAGCAAAGCAACTGAAACTTGGCCTAAAAATATGTGTTCATATTTGGCTGGTGTTTTTGCTGTAAGCAAAAGAAGTGAGGTATTTGAAAAGAATCTTAAGTATTAGCCTATGTTGCTGCTTTCTCCGCCCCAAGAACAAAGTTTCTGCAACTGTGACAAGTCAACATTTGTTCCTTGTCTGCAATGTGTTTGAGTCCAGTAAACAACACCTAACTTGGACTTCTAACTCCCCTATCTTTGGAGGAACTTCTTCCACAAATGTTCTTACTCATTGAAGGGTTTATTTTAGTTCCTCCAAGACGACTATTAAATTCAGATGGTTCCAATTCAGATGGTTGTTTGAGAAATAGACTTTAAGAAATAGAGCAGATTGCAATTAGTTCACTGTGTCCGTTGCAGTCTTTATCTTCTGGTTTATTAACATTTAGCATGAACAAACTCCAAAATATTATAATGATAAAATTTATGAATCAAAATGAATCAAGTTAATGCTCAGATCGTACAAACCATCTCAACAAAATAATTTCCAACAACCAATGGTTGCCTTTCAAATATTATAAGTGGAATTCATGAATGCGAAGATTTTAAAACATAAATTCTACAGTGTTTACATCTTCCCCTCCAAATTTATACGAAGGCAGGTCTATGTTTTGTCATCATGAAATATAACTGAATAGTGATTAGAAAATGATCCTTTAGATGCACTTTTTTTCAAATCCTTATTTGCAGTGCAAGTGACCTTGGAGTTCTGTGTTCAGGTTGTTGTAATGTTAGAAGTACTCATGTTAGAAGTACTCAGCTGGCAACCAATACCATCCACTTAGAATTATAGGGCTGAAAGGGACCTTAAAAGGCATGTAGTGCAACCCCGTGTTCAGTGGCAGGATAGCCAAAGATGAAGCATTCCTCCTTACTCCTCCTGTACATCTCCCACACACACACAGGGTTTTGGGATATTTTGCGAGCTGCTTTCCTAGGGCCACTTCTGCTTTCATAATAAAATAGTTGCCTGCCAAATTGCAGAGAGGGTAGTGAACCCCTTTTAGTTCTCCCTCTCCAATCAGCTTAAAAGGCAAATAAACCTAGACTAATTGGTCTGTAATCTGACGGGCTTCACCCATTTCTGTCTAAAGGTGGGGAAAAGTTAGAGCAGGCATCCCCAAACTTCGGCCCTCCAGATGTTTTGGACTACAATTCCCATCATCCCTGACCACTGGTCCTGTTAGCTAGGGATCATAGGAGTTGTAGGCCAAAACATCTGGAGGGCCGCAGTTTGGGGATGCCTGAGTTAGAGCTATTTGGGCAATATGGTAGGACATGCTTTTAGGTGAGAAAGCCCAGGGGATGTACATGGTTTTCAATAAAATGCTTTCCTAAGCACGACAGCTATTGTTGTGATGGAGAGTGCGAGGGATTCTTAAATGAGAGTGTGACTTATATTTTCCTCTTATATTTGGTGTAAACCACTGAGCCTAGGGCTTGCTGATCGGAAGGTCGGCGGTTCGAATCCTTACGACAGAATGAGCTCCCATTGCTCGGTCCCAGCTCCTGCCAACCTAGCAGTTCGAAAGCATGTCAAAGTGCAAGTAGATAAATAGGTACCGCTCCGGCGGGAAGGTAAATGGCGTTTCCGTGCACTGCTCTGGTTTCCCCAGAAGCGGCTTAGTCATGCTGGCCACATGACCTGGAAAAACTGTCTGCGGACAAACGTCCCTTGACCAGTAAAGCGAGATGAGCGCCGCAACCCCAGAGTCATTTGTGACTGGACTTAACTGTCAGGGGTCCTTCATCTTTACCTTTACAGTTCCACCCAACCATTTAGTTTATAAATACATTTCAGCACAATCACATTTGCGCTTATAAAGCCCAGTGCCTCATTCATTCATTGTAATTCTTCTGCTTCCACTGGGTATCTCTGGAATGAACACCATGGGGAGATCTCACCCAGTGCACCGAGGTCAGGGCGAGTCTCAAGCTCCCTGGAGGTGGGGGGTGGAAGCAGCAACTCCATAATGTTTCGGCTCAGCGCAGGGATATGAGCCAAGAGAGGTAGTCAGCAAAACTGAAACGGTAATTAAAGTGCACACGCCGGTGGCCTGCCTTCTCAAAAGGGGGTCTAACGTTGATCCTGCTAAAACCATTTACTTTAATGGAAGCTGCTCTGGGCCTTTAAACCCAATAGCTATGCAGCGCATTGTAAACGGAAGATCAAAGTTACAAAGGTGGCCATTCATGACTTTGGCAGAAATCCCTGACTTTCCAGTTCCATTTGGCAAGCGTGCCTGCTTTAAAATGCTGAGGCCTCTGTTTGTGCAGAAAGTAGTGCTCGGGGTTGTGTGTGGTGGATTATTATTATTTTTAATCATGGGAAAGAGACATTTCTGCCCCCACCCCTCCATAGCTGTTTATGTGAAGTTTCTGTGGCAAAATTAGTTTGATAAGGGGTTGTTGGTGTGGTATTGTTTTGTTTTGTTTTGCATGCCACAGTGGAAATCATAGACTCGTAGAATATTATAACTGTAGCATTGGAAGGTACCCCAAGGGTCATCTAGTCCAGCCCGCTGCAATGCAGGAAACATTTCGCCCACCTTGGGGATCGACCCCACGACCCTGAGTTTTAAGAGTCTCATGCTCGACCAGCGTCGCTAAATGTTGTAATTGGATCATAGCAATGTTCTGCATTGTGCCAGTGCTATTTCTTTTGTCTCCGTTCTGCACTGAATCCGTTTATGGGGATAATAGCCCACTTGACACAGGGTTGGGCAGGGGAAAAAAAAGGTATAAATTCTCCTCCTGCCCCCAGAAGGAAACAGGACAAAAGTGAATGGCGTTGCCACCTGAAAGCACAATCTGATTGGTCAAGGAGCATTGCCATTAAACCATGGAAAGAGTGAGGAATGTAAAATGTCACACAGAGAGAGAGAGATATGTTAAATTCAGTCCTTGGCAATAGAAGCCGAGATGACTTCACTGGGAATGAAGTTTGTACCCTGCTGGCTGCTCTCCAAACACTTGGCCAGCTGAGGTATGTGGCAAAGTATTTTTGGTTTCTGCTTCTTCCTTGGTAGTGTTTATTTCACCCTCTTTGTGCAGTAGAACAACCGGCATTTCTCAGATGTACTATTTGTTGAGTTTTCCCCGTCTCTTGACTATGTGATCCAGTGCAGAATAAGAGGATAATGGCTTGCCACTGATAACATTTTCTTTTTTAAAAAAACACACAGATTCTGTGAATGTAGCTGTTGCCTCCTGAGAGAAGCTGTAACATCACTAAATGAGAGTTGAACAATTTTTCTCAGGGGCCAGCAAATTTCAGGATTGTAGGATCTATTCTTAAAAATAAATAAACCCAAACACCAGAGCCCAAAAATCTACCTGAGGCATTTGCAAGATTGTTGTTTGGGATGGAGCCAGTCACATAAAGAGCTGTGGGGAAGAGAATTACCGTAAATGCCTGTTTCCAAGATCTCAAAAGTATCTAAATGGAGAAAAATCTGTATTGAGGGAATAATTTTTATAGCTTTTTAAAAAATAAACAAATAAACTTAGTGGCACCACTGCATGCCATGCCATATACAAATAATGCACTACACAATAAACATCTAAGCCAGAGACAGAGAACCCGTGGCTCTCCGTTTGCTGCTGGCCTGATCATAGGGCATGTTGACTGGGGCTGTGAGAGGAGTTTGAAGCCCAGCAACAGCCAGGAGGAGAATTGCAGCCCTCACCACTGCGATCTAACCAGTCACAAGGTGTTAAATGCCAGCAACTGGACCTTGTGGCATTTGATGACAGATCTATTGAGAGTTTGACCCTATTTCTCATTAGCCTATTTCAGGGATGGCTGGTGTACAAGTCTAAAGATCCACAGAGTTGTCATACGGCTATGAGGTGCATATCACTTTACCTCCGGCTCTGTTCCTTGCTAATAGTCTCCATGGCAAGCCTGCGCAACTTGTGGCTCATCAAACCAAAGGCATTTCATGGTCATACATTTAAAGAGTCAACCAACTTCTTGCTTTTGCTACCTGCCTCAGGCTGCAGAAACAGAGGCATTGCCAAGTACATGCTTAGTGGGCCGCATTTGCCTTGGCATTTAGTTTCTGTTAGTTTGTCTGAATGCTTCCCCTGCTGTGTCATTGCCACAATGCCGATTGGGAATGTACTGTATGTGGTGGTGGGTAAATTACTGCATGTGTGCGTGCTGAGATTTAAAACAACTTTTGATTTTAGGACCTTCCAACAGCATATATGCTTTCATGAAATTTGAGTGGCGGAACATCCTAAAATGATTCATTTGCATTCCCAGTGAAGCTCACCTCCCTCCAGAGAGAGCTGGGTGTGAAATTTGATGGAAACAGCTCTAGTACTTGATTACCCCCCCCTTTCCTACCTGCCCCCCATTCGCTGCCGTGGTTTGTTTTCTCTCCCTTATTCCTCTGCTTTGTTCCAGGATATGCTCCTGTCACAGGCATGTGTCACCCTCTGCGCAGTTGCACCCTCAATCACGAAGATGGGTTCTCGTCGGCATTCGTGGTTGCTCATGAGACTGGACATGTGTAAGTCATCAGGGCAGGTTTCTCACTGATATCTCTGCAGTGATTGATGCCTGGGTGCCCTTTGTTTAAGCTGCTCTTAAAAGTTTGCTGGCTTAATGAGGAATTTTAATGCCATGCTCTGGGCAGAAACATCCCCTACATCTTTTGATGTTGATTCTCCGACGAGTCTTTCGACCTTCCCTTTTTGGGTAAGGTTGTGGAAGTGCTCGTCATCCTGCAGCCTCATTAGAGGACATTAGATAGCCTGGGCCTGGGCCAGCCAATTGTTGGCAAGGGAAGGGAAATGATACACTCCTGATCTCTGGAGACCATTCAGTAGCTTCTAATGCCACTGACACTGAAGGGCTGATGACTCAGCTATGGTACCTGATAGGCCCTTGTGGAACTCATTCCTATAATCACAGAGAGAGCTCATGAGATGTCATCCATCATATGGTCAGAAGGTCTCTCTCTGGACTTCTGCAAATTCTGGTCACAAGTCCAGTTCAGCGCATATATTTGGGCTACTGCAAACATGGTGTTGAATGAGGTGCTCCCATGTTGTTATTTAATTTCTGTGACCTAGAAAGGTGTGGGTCACTTTGATGAGTGACACTGGCTCCCACCGGGTCTGTTTCTAGCCATGGGAGCAAGGGAAGGGGTGGGTTGGAAGTGGTAAGTCAGAGCAGTTTAAACGTGGTTAGGATTGCTTTTGTGTCGGTTTTGCACATGTGGCAAATAAACAAATAGGAACTGAAGCAGTGGCATTCAAACTTCTGCTGTTCCATTATTCACTGTTTCATATACCTTAGTGCTTGGGAACACCACTTACAGACTTTTTAAACAGGTTAGGTATGGAACACGATGGCCAAGGTAACCGATGTGCCGATGAAACCAGCATGGGGAGCATTATGGCGCCACTGGTGCAAGCTGCATTCCACCGTTACCACTGGTCGCGATGCAGCAAGCAAGAGCTGAACCGATACATACAGTAGGTCTATCTTCTTCTTCTTCTTCTTCTTCTTCTTCTTCTTCTTCTTCTTCTTCTTCTTCTTCTTCTTCTTCTTCTTCTTCTTCTTCTTCTTCTTCTTCTTCTTCTTCTTGTCATTGTCGTGCGCTCTTAAGCTATTGTGAAATTTTGTTTTTGTCTTCTATGGAGAGAATGAATGGGTGAGGAGGGATGCACACTGAATGAATAGATATTAATAATTCCATGTTGAATTAAGGCGGTGAAATCCAATCTAGAATGCCCAGCTGTTTAGGAGAAAAAGGACCTGTGGGGTATCTGAAGAAAAATGCTAAAGTGGCAAGGAACGTAAAAACCTTGAGCATGCTTTCTTTATTGTCTTGCGCTACAGTTCCTACGACTGCCTCTTGGACGACCCTTTCGAGCACAACTGGCCTAAGTTGCCGGAGCTGCCAGGAATCAATTACTCCATGGATGAGCAATGCCGCTTTGACTTTGGTGTGGGCTACAAAACATGCACAGCTGTGAGTATAGAAACCCTGTTGGTAGGGGTTCTGCTGCTACTTTCCCTGTCCTGCTCTTGCGTAAATGAAAGGGATGTTCCACATACCCGCTTTTGGGCTGCCGTTTGGCCCCTGGGTGAATAAAGGGTTAGGCCAATCCTGTGATAAATAAATCATAGTTAATGGTTTGCCATGTTTTGCCCCCAGCTTCATTTCTCCCCTAACAAGAGAAGAAGCAACACTCTGCCACCTCTGGCTTAGTAGCATTAGCCTCCAAACAAACCACGATTGGTAAGCCAAGAACATAACATTGGATTCTCATTAAGGGTTGTCTGGACCTAAAGCTAAGCCAGAGATTGTCATTTGTTGCTCCTTCTGCTAGGAAGGAGTGAAGCAGGAGCAGTCTCTGCAGTCACGGTAATGGTGCTGTTGAAAACTGTCCTGAAATCTAGCAAGGTGGCATAAAAATATTTGAAATAAAATAAAATAAAAGGGTGTGTGTGTGCCTTAGACCCATGTAGACTTGGATTCCTTAAAAAACAGAGAAAATCAAGCCTTCTTAACGTGGTTTTGAAAGTACTTTGACATACATAATTTAGCAGGTGAAGCTTTTCCTTGTGTAAAAGGATAATGTGATGGGGGGGGGGGACTTCACTTGCCTTAAGTTCTGTATTTTCAGTGGGGGCAGTGCAAAAAGCGGCATCCTAACCTCAGAGTTTCCTAATTTAAATAGATGGTTCTCTGGGTGTTAAAATACAATAATACATGATCTTCACTAGATCATAAGCTGAAGTACTGGTGGGAACAAGCCACTTGCACTTCCCTGTTGGCTTAAACGTACAGAGTGAGTCCTTTCTTTGTCTGCATTGTTTTTTCCTTCTTCACAGTTCAGAACCTTCGACCCGTGCAAACAACTGTGGTGCAGCCATCCTGACAACCCCTATTTCTGTAAGACAAAGAAAGGACCTCCCTTAGATGGAACTGAGTGTGCATCAGGCAAGGTACCCATGCTGTTGAATCTGATATTGGACGGTTTCATCCTTGGCAGAAGGCTGGCATGTTCCACCCCTGCCCAAACCCTTTTGCACAATGCATGCGGGCACCCAGACCATGCCTTGTTATAGAAATATGTAGAGACTGTGTGTATCTCTTTGGGCAGCATTACGCAGGCACCTTTTATTCGTCCAGAGAACATTAAAATGCTTTGTCCACACCTTTCCCCAAAATTGGCAGTGGTTGAAAACAACAACCAAGCCTGAGGTGTTGGTAACATTCTGCACCTTGGAGAATAGCTTCCTAAGATTAGTACAAAAGTACCATATACTTGAAGGGACGTGGGTGGCGCTGTGGTCTAAACCACAGAGCCTAGGGCTTGCCGATTGGAAGGTCAGCGGTTCGAATCCCCGCGATGGGGTGAGCTCCCGTTGCTCGGTCCCAGTTCCTGCCAAACTAGCAGTTTGAAAGCACGTCAAAGCGCAAGTAGATAAATAGGTACCGCTCTGGCGGGAAGGTAAACGGCGTTTCCGTGTGCTGCTCTGGTTTTGCCAGAAGCGGCTTAGTCATGCTGGCCACATGACCCAGAAGTTGTCTGTGGACAAACGTCGGCTCCCTCGGCCAGTAAAGCGAGATGAACCCCAGAGTAGTTTGCGACTGGACTTAACTGTCAAGGGTCCTTTACCTTTACCATATACTTATAGAAAAAAGGTGATTGGAGGCATTGAACAAGAATATATCACCTCTCCATCCTCCACCGTGAAAACCATTATTTTTGTACCTACATGCCGCTCATTTACTCCCATGTTAACTTAGCAGAAAAGTACTTCACTTCTGTTATGCTTACATGGTTGTTTCCATGCAGACTGTGTTGTCTTCTTTGCTCCCGAGAAAAAGACAGTCCAGAACACAGCAGCAAGACTTGGGTCAGGTGCTAGCTCCTGGAAGCACCAGCAACTGTTGTTGCTAGTTTATTTACAGGCTAAATTCTTGGTGCTGCCAAAGCCGTATCATGACCAGCTCAGAAATAATCTATAGCAGGGGTAGCCAATGTTGCTCACTCCAGATGTTGCTGGACTACAGTTCCCATTATCCCAGACTATTGGCCATGCTGGCTGTGGCTGATGAGAGTTGCAGTCTCACAGTGTCTGGAGGGCACCATGTTGGTTACTGCTGTCTCAGGGAATACCCCACCCCCCACCCCGCAACACAGAGACTAGTTGAGATCTCTAAAAGAGATATGCTCTTGAGTCCCCCAACGTAGGGCTTGAAGTTAAATGCCACCAGAAAGCAATATTTTAACAGTGATGGCTCTTGGATCATGAAACTCCCTCCCAAGGTGAGCCCACCCAGACACGTCCCATTGCAGTCGTCCAACACCTAGTGCGAAGAAGCATTTGTTCTGCCTGCCCATATGTTTCTAAATCTGCTTCTGTAATCTTCCAGTGCTGTTAACTGCTGGCTTTAAAACGAGACTGTTAAAAAATCAAACTGAAATATACTCGGAGTCGAGAGTGAATTTCATGCTCTTTATTCAGCTCGTAGTCATCAGGGAGAAGAGGAGAAGAAGAATGCCCTTTCCCCAAAACCATCTGCTTATATACATTATTTACACAATGGGCTTTGCGTGATTGGCTACTTCAGGGCTACACCTGTGGGCCAATCAGTTTGTGGATTGACTTCTGCCAGCAGCCTGATTGGCTGCTCCTGCAGGCCAATCAGGTTGCGGATTCACTTCTGCCAGCTGCCTGATTGGCTGCTCCTGCAGGCCAATCAGGTTGCGGATTCACTTCCACCTGGAGTTGGATTGGGTGGCTCCTGCGGACTAAAAAGACTGCTGATTCTGGATCCTATTGTTCTATGATTCAGCTCAGTACATAACACAAACTATTTTATAAGTTTCATGATTCTTGCTTTAATTCTGTTGTAAGCTGCTTTGAGCATCTTTTGGTGGGAAAACAAACTCCTAAATTCAAATAAAGGATAAATGCCTACATCTTAGGGTACTGGTACTTGGTCCAGCGCCGACTGTTACTTAGGTCTGCATTGCTCCGCTTGGTAAATTGTGTTTGCCAAGGCTATGCTGGCCTTACTCTGGTGGTCTCCACAGTAGAGTACGATGGTTAGCTGTGCATCCTTAAATACTCAGAGCTGCACATCAGGAAATCCTCACTACCACCAACTCCCTGGTGTATGCCCACTGCATTTTTAATAATGAGCATTGGGTGTTTGCGCTTTGCGTTCAAGTGCAGTCATGGAAAACAGGAGGTTCGATCCATTCCTTCCCTTTCCAGTCCTTTGAGCTGTTTCCAGTGTAAATACTGCAAAGTTCTGATGTGGAAAAATCAAGGGCAAGGACAGGAATGCCGACCTCAGTGTACTTTCAGTTTGCAATCTGTGCCAGGGGATTAGCTTGGTGCTGCAGAGGTGACTGGCTTTTTTTTTTCGTGACTTCAGGCCCCCTGAGACCTTTCTTTATTACTTTAAGGTTTCGTGACTTCACAGCCGTCACTGTCCGCCTGACCAATGAGAGTGGGAGAAACAGATTCCGAACCCTATTGTAAAGCCGGGTGCTTCCGTGGCTGTAGAACTGATCTCCTCACTAACACTGGACAGTAATGAAGAGGCAGGTGTTCAGGTAACCCCTGTTTCTTCTCCTGTTCCAGTGGTGTTTCAAGGGTCACTGCATCTGGAAGACTTCGGAACAACCGTACAGCCAGGATGGCAGCTGGAGTTCCTGGTCCAAATTCGGTTCCTGCTCCAGGACTTGTGGGGGTGGGGTACGCTCCCGCAGCAGGAACTGCAACAACCCACCGTAAGTTTGGCCCTTCCGCCAGGGGCGTCGTTTTGGGAAATCGCATCTGGCAGGGGACAGGAGGGGCCTCTCGTCCTTCTAATGCATCTGGGTCACAGAAAAACAAAAACAAAAGGCAGGAGGAGAGTTTGTGGGAAATCATAGGTGAAGGAACAGTAGAACAAGTCATAAATGGATTGCAATAAAATAAAGCAGAAATTCATCTAGTAACAACTGAAACATGTGATCTGTATCCTTGAGCGATAATTCAGTTGCTGGGTTTACTATTTTATGCCGCAGATATGAGCTATCTCATATGCATGGTTCTATATTTAAAACTAAATGCATTGGTTAGTTGGACTGAGATTCTGGCAATTTTCAGGGACTGTACTCTGTTTTACCAATCATCATCATCATCATCATCATTTATTATTTATACCCTGCTGATCTGGCTGGGTTTCCCCAGCCACTTTGGGCGGCTCCCAACAGAATATTAAAAATAGAATCAGTCATTAAAAACTACCCTAAACAGGACTGCCTTCCGATGTCTTAGAAGTCAGATAGTTGTTTATTTCCTTGACATCCACAGGGCGGGTGCCGCTACCGAGAAGGCCTGTGCCTGGTTCCCTGCAACCTCACTTCTCACAGCAAGGGAACTGCCAGAAAGCCCTCGAGGCAGTACCTCAGTGTCTGGGCTGAGCGATGGGGGTAGAGACGCTCCTTTGGGTTTGCCCGAGCTTCTGACGCAAATTTTTTGGTGCAAATAATAGAAAGCGCTAAGATTAGAAAGCATGGAAGTGAATGCAATTTCTCTTTAAGTTTTTTGGGCCAATATGAATGTAGGGCTTCCTAAACAGCAGCTTGTTTGTTTTCCAGCCCAGCCTACGGAGGGCGCCATTGCCCAGGTTCTACGTACGAGTACCAAGTCTGCAATACAGAAGAGTGCCGTGGTCCCTATGAGGATTTCCGTGCCCAGCAATGCTCAAAGAGGAACTCTTATTACACCCACCAGAACTCCAAGCACACTTGGCTTCCCTATGAACACCATGATGGTAAGGCATTGAGATACTGCTGATCCGCCCTGAATTGAGAGCTTACCAAACTGGCCTGACTTCATACGCTAGGAGAGAGATTGACTCACTCTTATCACCACGGTTGTTTCCACACTAGTTGAACATTTTAGATGTGATTCATGTGCAGGTGCCTCCGCCTTATGTGCTCCCTTATCCTCCCAAGTGGCTGAGAGGAGCAGTTTGAAAGCTTCTGCTTTTAGGTGGCTGCAGTTTACCATGTCATTTGAACCTGGAACTGTGGTTAAGGCAAACTATGGTTAGCTTCAGCAAGCCAGCTTCAGGAACCACAGTTTGATGTTGCCTCCCCCCTTCCCCAATTTTCATAGTAAAGTTTTTATTAAACTTAAAAATCTTAACATATATACCATATATTCTGGCATATAAAATGACTGGGCGTATAAGACCCCCTCATCTTTCCCAGTTAAAATATAGAGTTTGGGATATACTTGCTGTATAAGAAATACGACCCGGTGTATAAGACAACCCCCGACTTTTGAAGAGATTTTCCTGGGTTAAAAAGTAGTCTTATATGCAGGGTAATCCAGATTTCAAATTTGTTATGCATTTCTCTTTAAACTTTGACTTCCTGCCTTTCCCTCCATGCTGTTCTTAATCCCATCCCATTTACATACTGCATTCTAATAAATATTTCACCTAAGACATTTCATTCATTTCATATATTATCAATCTTCTACCGATTCTCATATTTCAAATCCTGTTTGCGATTTCACCTGATTATAATATTCTTTCAGCTGTTCCAAAAAGGGCTTCCATGAATAGTCCGTCATGTTGGTTTCTTATTTTTGCTGTTCGTTTCACCAGCTCCACAGTTTGATGTTGGCTTTGGAAGTTAACCATAGTTGGGGTTGTTCACCGCCATCGGGCATTGCAGCACATTTCATGGTTAAGGGGAAATTAACGCAAAAGCTTTCGGAATCTTCCTCTTGGCCAAGAGGCAATGGGCAGCATGTGGGCCCAAGGCTTGTTCTTGCTTGTGCATGCTATGCTAAACATTGATTCAGCGTGAGGTACTCTTTAAGCCAGAGCCAAGGCCCTCCTATATGTGTATCAAGAAAAAAATCTCTGGAGGATATGAAATGCACCCCAAACCTGTTAAGCTCTTTCACGGGCTAAAATATCCAAACCTCTGGATTTGGATGCCCTATGGGAAAACATTTGGGACAGGGATGTTTGACCAGTACAGAGCAAGAAAGTTCACATATGGTACTACAGAATGTTGGGCTTCAAGAGGCACTTGAATCCCATTTGGACGGGTAGAAAGAAAGCTTTCCAGCAGCAGCCAGGAGCAGAAGCCAAGGTGGACTTCAACTCAAGAGTAGTTAATGTGGTGCTATCCAGATGGTGTTGAACTCCAGCTCACACCACTCCCCTCCAGCAGGTTTTTTTTGGGGGGGGGCTCACCATTGACAGTGGCGGCAGCAGATTTTATCTTCCTCCACTCCCTGAAGCGAAGGGTGTTGTGTGTGTTTTGCCACTGTTGCAAATGACAACTGTGTGTGTAGCCTGGGTGCCATTTTGCATCCTCCACAAGGTCTGGACCCAGCCTCATTCTGGTGCATTTTTTTTGGGGGGGGGGGAGGAATGGTGGAGAATATCCAGAGAAAAATTCTGCAAATTCTTTATTTTCTAGGAGGGTGAGAAAAATAAAAAATAAATCTCTTCTGAGAACATTGGATCACCCCTACAAAATACTGTTATTTCACTTTTGTCTGAAATCCACACACATCGTACCAAATGCCTCTGTGTGTTTGTTTTACTGCAGATGCCCAGAAGTGTGAGCTGATTTGCCAGTCAGAGGAAACTGGAGATGTGGTATTCATGAATCAAGTCGTTCATGATGGCACAAGATGCAGCTATAGAGACCCATACAGTGTCTGTGTGAGGGGAGAGTGTGTGGTACGTAATTGAACTTGCTGGTTCATCTGTTTTTCCTATACTTTTTATGGACAGCAGAGGACAACTATTTATTGTTGGTTGAACCTTCACAGATTTTGGTAGATTTTTCTGGAATGGGGTTGAACAGGTCTTTGCCAGATGTCCTGTAGTTTTCATATCTGTTTCCAAAGTAGCACATTTAGTGCACCAAAACAAACTGCCCCCTCCCCAAATACCCACATTACAGCAATTTCAGCATCCTTTCAATTCTCCAGCTTCTAGGTGCCGTTTTCCTTCTCCTTTGTCCATGTGGTCCTGAGATTCATTTACCAATGCAGCTTTGAATCTCGTCACTTGAGGTGACCCACGTGATTTTGCCTTGAGTGTCCGTAATGGCATTGACAAACCACATGGGCAGTCATAACCCATAGGATAGTTTTATAACCAGAAGCATACACAAATGAGACTGGGGACTTTGTGAGGTTGAGAAAAATGGAAAAGGGGGCAACAAGGAAAGCATCAAAACAAGGCAAATGTGTTTGTGACAAGTGCAGAAAACTCGCCAAAAGTGAGAGGCTCCTTTTTGATGCTCACAAAATATGCAACACGAGTAATTTCAGCTCGGTCTTAGTTTAGAATTCCTTTCATGTTGCAATTTTGGTTTGAAGAGATATTAACAAGTCTTTGGTGCTTGGGTCTTTAGCCAAACTGCCTCACTGCTACTTAGGTTGTATGGAAGGGAATATCCCCACCCTGCGTGTGTATTTGAATAATGCACACACCCTTTTACAATGCATTCATTTAGAAAGTAGTCCAGTGGATGTGTAGGGAGTTTGCTTCTAAGTACATGGGCTTAGGATCTCATCCATCCTTCTTTATTCCTACAGCCTTGCAAAGCAATCCACGAGAGATCGTACTTGCTTGAGGCCACCCAGCAAGTTTGTGACCGAGCAAGTGGGTTGAACTTTGCTCCCACAAACCCAAAACTCCTCACCAGACAACCGCACTGGCTTTTTGTGTGTGGCTGCTATTCATCCGCACCACACACAGGGCTGCAATTGTGGTGATTGCAATAAATCCTCTGGCTTACTATTTCAGTATTTATAGCATGCTGTTCAGTCGCCGAAGCTGAGCTTGCTAGATATAGAATAAAATACTGGACGGTGCTGATTGCTTCCAGGATAATAGGAAGATTTTAGTTGAGTGGGGTGTTCAAAGATCCAATGCAATTTGAATACCATTACACCCACACAACCACACCAAACATTTTCTAAAAAACACTTGGGATCATAACTTTGTTTTAATGATACTGGTGAGAAATAGACTCTATCTATCTAATCTGAAGCAAAAATCTATCTATGTGTTCATGTATATATTTTCTCTGTGTTTGTGTTTTTCTTCTTCTGATGACCAGCACGTTGGGTGCGACAAAGAAATCGGCTCCCTCAAGCAGGACGACAAGTGTGGTGTTTGTGGGGGTGACAATTCCCACTGCCGGACGGTGAAGGGGACTTTGGTCAAATCCCCAAAGCAGGCAGGTGAGAGTACGAAGTAAACTTCTCTCAAACCGGGGGGGGGGGGGAGGACCTAGAGTGCTTCCAAGACAGAGTGTCTTTTTAAATTTTCCTTACAAGCAATATAGGCTGCCAGAATTAGCAGCTGCCTTTTCTCCACCCCTCTATTATTGGAGGGGAAAACTATTTATATTGTGAGCTGCATCTAGTGTTTGCATAAACACTGGTGATGGAGTGTGTCTGTATGACGACATGCAGAAGTGTGCACCAGTGAACCAGTGAATTTCTGGTTGTTGCTTTCCAGTAGCAATAGCCTCCGAGTGACTGAGGGTATGAACTCATCCGAGGGATTCCATCCATTTGTATATATTGACCAGGCAATGCGCAGAACATCCTGTTTGTTCTCTAATTTTGTGTATATTCTCCAAAGTCATTGGAAAGCTACATGGGTTGAAATTTCCTGTTTATGCTCTCCATCTGGGCATATTCTGGTGTGTGTGTGTTTTTTACACACAAGTACAAATTTCCTTATTCAAAAAATGATATAATTGTCCCTCCGCCTGGCAAACTTTTCAGTGGCTTCCTGTACTCATGATCCGCAGAACTGGATTGGATTACTCAGTCCATGGGGGACATCTCCATTCACTTTCAATGTGGTTTTGTGCCGGAGGTGTCCCTAGGGTGTCAAACACACACTTAAATAAACATAGCTGTAGCAAAAGTCAAAAGAGAAAAATACTCGTGTGTGTTTTTCAAAGCCTGTTATTTCCTGCAGCTTCAGAGAGTCTAAAAGCGAATGTCTCGTGCAACTTATCTCTGACTGTAGCTCTACCCATTTTAAGAATGGCTTCTTTTCTTCGCGATTTTCAGTGGGTGCTTTGAAAATGTTTGAGATTCCAGCCGGCGCCAGGCATGTGCAGATTGAAGAGATGGAGCCAGCAACCCATACAATTGGTAAGAACCAAAAATGGGTTTAGGTAGACAGGGTCGATTTTGCCTGACACTCTTTATACAAAGGTCTTTTTAACAGTTTAGTTCTCAAGAAGAGCTTGTTAAAGAGATTTGCAGGGTTCAGTCCTTTAAAGACTTGCTCGTCTGAACGGGAGAAAACAAACTAAAGATGTTTAACTCTCACAATGAAATCAGTGGGACTTTAAAGTGGGATTTTAAATTTTGGCTGGATCTCACTACCCCCCCCCCCCAAAAAAATCCCCAGCAATCTAACTTTGGGTATTAGCCACACATTGCTAACACCACATGTCAGGTGAACGTTAGTATTTATAAAGTTGTTTTTCCTCTTTCTCGTCCTGTGCCAGCTTCATTAATCATTGTATATCTATATATATTGTGTAAATAGGCTTGGCTTGTGTGTTTGTGTATGTTGTGTACTCTGAGAAAAGGACTACATGGGAGTAACTGCTAACAAACAATTCTTCATCGAACTCAAAATATTGAGGTGCAAAGCTTTACAAAGTAAGCCTATTCCAGATCAATTGACATAATACCCACCGATATAAGGGTTTTGAAGGGCTGTTCCACAAATTACTGCACGTGATAAGCACTTCATCTGGAGTAAACGGCAGGCTAGACCATGTTGTTGTTTAGTCGTTTAGTCGTGTCCGACTCTTCGTGACCCCATGGACCAGAGTACGCCAGGCACTCCTGTCTTCCACTGCCTCCCGCAGTTTGGTCAGACTCATGTTCGTAGCTTCGAGAACACTGTCCAACCATCTCGTCCTCTGTCGTCCCCTTCTCCTTGCACCCTCCATCTTTCCCAACATCAGGGTCTTGTCATTGCTTTTCTCCCAAGAAGCAGGCGTCTTTATTTTCGTGACCATACCATGGTCTGAAACTACACTAAAACATATTCCCCCATATTTATCTTCATTTCTCTTGTCCTTCACCATTCTTCCCTGTTTCCCTCTGTTCTTTCAGCATCATCATTACACAACTATTAAACCCTTTATTAGCCCATCTAAACCTGACAGCTTTTGTAACATGTTGTTGCAGCATCACAGTAGACATTTTAAATTGCATTTCACCAATGTGCTTAGTGATATCAAACCATTATTATTATTATTATTACTATGCAAGGAAGTGTGGGTGGCAGGAATTGATCAATAGGTAGATAATATGAAGCAGTGGTTTCCCTCCCTCTTGTGCGTCTGTCTGCAGCTCACGTCCTGCTGTCTGTAAAATCTGTCCTAAGTGAGACTTCTGGTGGAATTGGCTGTGATCCTTTATTGGTGCTCACACAATGCTCCTCTATGCGCTGTACAAACTTGGAGAGGTCCAGACTAGAAGCCAAATCTCTCGTGCTCATAGGGGGAGAGGAAGGGGAAGAGAGTGTGTATTCCCCCCCCATCTCTCTTTCTGTTTATAAGCTCTATTAATTCAGAGGATGACTTGGAATGCCAGACATGATTTAAGTGTGCCAGCTGATTACAAACCAGCCAAGCAAAATGAAAATGAACAATAAAGAAGATGGATGGGAGATAGATTGGGGTTTTGTTTTCTACCTTTGCCCAAGAAGAGAGGCAAAAGTATTGCAGAAGGTCTAGCTTTAAAGAATACTGTTTTTACATTGCAGCAAAATGTCCGTCACACTGATGGATGAGGAAGTGTGCAGAAGGAGAGCCTTCATATTGCAAGAGCTCTTGGCTTGTGTGTGGGTGTTTTGCATGTCTATATGTATGCACACGTGTGCAGCAGCAGGTTTTGCTTTCATTGGACCAGTATCCCAAGCACAGCACTCCACATCCCTCCGTAGGAGCAAATGGGAGAGTTGTAGAATCATAGAGCTGGAAGGGACACCACTGGAATGGGAACAAAGCTTAGCCCAGTTGCCTCCCTTTCTCTGCACCCTGGGGCTTGTTTCTTGGTGTAGGACGGAATCTTGGAAGTGTTTTCAGCCCCTAGGCACTCAGCGTGATTTAGCAAACGGATCCAGTTTTAAAAGTTATCTTAAATCTTCTTGTGCCAAATTATTTTACTGATTAGTGAATTGTATAGCCTGCTTTTCACCAAATGGTTCCATAACATAATTAAAACACAATATAGTAAAAACATAAACATAAATGAAGTGTGCACACTACAGGGGAACTTCATTCCCTTGGGAAGGGGCGAAGTGTTATGCTTCTTGCCCTGGAAAAGAAAGAGAACCTACCCAACTGGCACTGACACAAAAAAATCCATACGTACCCTAAAAAGAAAAGAAAAGAAAAGGCTTGAACACTCTTGATTGCCCAATGCCCAAATTCTGCTGCATGTAAAAGGACGTTGATGAGAGGAGATGACCCTGAGCACTACTTTCTCCCTACAGCTGTTAAGAACCAAGCCTCTGGCAACATCGTCCTTAATCCCAAGGGCAAAGATGCCAAGAGCAGCACTTTCCTGGAGATGGGCTTGGAATGGGAGTACGCCATTGAGAATGGCAAGGAAAGCTTGAAAACCAGCGGGCCCCTGCATGAAGCCATCAGCGTCCTGGTGAGTCCTGGAGAGAGGTAGATGCATGTGTATGCTCAGCAACACATGCACAGTCTCTCCCCCCCCCACTTTTCCTTTTGCCCTTTATTAAGCCTTTTGCTCAACTGCGCCAGACAAAACTATTTCAATACATAAACTAATTCAAGAGCATTTCACACAACCAGTGTTGTTTGCAAAATCCATGCAAAAAATAGGAGAGTTGGCACTTCCCTCTTTTCCACATGAGAATGAGGGAGAGAGAGAGAGAGAGAGAGAGAGAGAGAGAGAGAGAGAGAGAGAGAGAGAGAGAGAGAGAGAGGCTAGGTTCAGGTTGAAACACAGGTGTCCTTAACCCCCCTTCACTTTCCATTCACTGGGCCATGCCTGTGCCTTTTAAAAATTCCTGCTGGAGTTTCAGAGGAAAAAACCAACCCTATTATATTTCCCCTCCTATGAAATTTATCATCTTTTGGCTTTAGCCCTTGGGAGCCTGGATCTGGAGGACCCAGCAGAAAACTGAAGAACTGTGTGCACAACTGTAATCTTTATGAAGACTTGTGTAACGGCTGGACAGGGCATTTCCTCTCTCATTGCTCTTTCTTCCCTGCATCCTAGGTCATCCCGCAAGAAGATGAATCCAAGAGTAGCTTGATGTACAAGTACATCATCCATGAAGATCTCCTTCCTGTAATCGGAAACAACAATGTCCTTCTGGAAGAAATGGACACCTATGAGTGGGCCCTTAAAAGCTGGTCTCAGTGTTCAAAAGCATGTGGAGGAGGTATTTCCCCGGCCCTGCATTTCTTGGTTTGAGTGTCTTGAATGCACTTCCAGTGTATGGCTCCTTGCTTGCAGAGGTCTGGTTCATGTATGAATGTCTATCCCAGGACTGCATGCATGAACCGACTCTCTTGAAAAGCAGCGTTTTTCAGGTGTTCACTCTATGGTACTTCATTCATCACTTTTGATTTTGTAGACAGTCCCTCCAAGTAACGAACCTGCATGTGCAAAAAACCAGCTGTTAGCAGCTGTGTTTGGAAACCTTGAGAAAAATAAGAGTGCCTTCTTTGTTGCAAGTTTTTGACTGGTTTTATTTAGGTGTTTATTTCAACTGCTTTGCATTAGACATGAATTCTTTAAAAATGAATGTCTGTGAGAGTGGACATTCTGGTTCCAGCCTAGGAATGGCATGTTGAGTGTCACTTCAGGCAGAGCCCAAATCAGTCCGCTTTAAAAGGAGCAGTATTTTTTGCACACTGTTACTGGCACTGCAGGGTAAATCAGGACACCCCCTGGTGCACATTGAAGGGCTCCCACATCCTAAATCTTGGCATCAGTCATATACTGGGATTGCTCCCTACAGTTTCTTGATGTTACCAATACGAGGAAAGGAAAACCCTTGGCAATATTAATATTCTTGCTGCAGGTAGGTAGCAAACACACATGGTGTGATGTTCTTGCGTTTCTGAGGCAAGTAAGGTGCTTTTAAGAGAGCATGAATTCAAACTTTAGATGGGGGTCACAGTTCTTCACAGTGCCCCTTTTGAAAGGAAGTGAAATAATAAATATTGAGCAGATCAACACAAGCTTCTATCCAGAGCATTTAAATACACAAAGCAGGTTTTGAAAAGCCAGGTCAGAACTTGCTGACTCAAGCCTGCCCTGCTAAAGTTGGAGTGGCATGAACTGAATTTCCAGGGATATGTCCTGGGAGCAGCTGATGAAGCCCACCCTACACATCCCAAGTTGTGTTGATGACTAGGGTTTGATCTCTCTGTTGTTCTTTACTGGGAAGGTGAGTAGCACATCAAAGCAGCTGCCTCGGTCCTCCTCTATGTTTGTCTTGGCCATGTGTGGAGCTGTTGGATTCTGACCTAGTTCAGTGGTGCTTGAGTCAGGGTGAGGGATCAGCTCCGCTCCTTTCAAGGAGGGATCGTGCTAGGGAAACTGGCTAGGCTAGAAATTCCCTTTGCAAGGCGAGGGTTGCAGCCTGCATCTGTCCAAACGAATGGAAATACTTGACAGAAGGTACTCCGATCTGTAGACACTTGTATCATAGGCTGGGGTGTTTTACAAGTAATCACTGTGCTGCCTTGGGGTTGCCAAGCAATCACAGTTGGCTGTCTTTTGTGGCCCGCCCTACGAAGTGAAAGCCGAGCCTGAAAGACCGAAGTTGCCGGTTACACCAAGACCCAGTGTCTGTTTTGTAGTGCGTTTGCGATGCAGAGTGCTTCCCGCACCTTTGCTTCCTCGGAGCAGTAAGGAGCTAATGGTGGCAGCAGCTGTGTAGTATTCATTCATTCATTCATGTGATGCAAAGGCGTGAATGGGAAGCAGAAGTCACACACACAAATACTGTAGTATATTGGTGTTCGTTTTTCAATGGGCACGTTTTCTGCATGGCTGTGCTATCTGTGTAATATGGCTGTTCAGTGAAGTGCCCTACTATGCAAATGAGCATGGCGTGAAAGCGGAAACAAAAATGGGGAGGGGAAGGGGGAGGATTTCAGCTGCCTCAATGAGCCTGTTTTAGCCAGAGATTGGGGGGGGGGAGTGATTTTATCAGGTGGCATTCATCCAAAAATTGTTTCTTATGCCACATGGAAGTTGCCTATCTGTCTCTCCTGGGCACTGTGACGCCAGGATTCCAAATAGCTCACTTGCACTATTTTTTAATTTTTTAATTTTTTAATTTAATTTGTTGTCTCATGGCACTTTTTCAGTGTCTTCCCATCTGCTTCCCAGATGACCTCCATATATTGTCTGGACCTATTTTCCACTTAGTTGACAAGAGTAGAGTACATCAGGTGCCTTCAGACCATTTTCTGGGAACCCCCCCCCCAAAGCATTAGCGCCTGTCAGGAGGATGCCCACACATCTGTGTGCCTTGAGCAACCTAGACATGCTGGTTCCCTCATAGCTGTAGTTTTGCTTCTTCTGTTTTGCAGGAATACAGTATACCAAGTATGGTTGCCGGAGGAAGAGCGATAACCGGATGGTGCACCGGAACTTCTGCGATAACGGGAAGAAACCGAAACCTATCCGTAGGAGATGCAACATGCAGGAGTGCACCCAGCCTTTGTGAGTCGGTTTTTCATTCTCTTAAAGTTCCAGGGGCCAATTCATACAACCATTTTTGAGGTGCGGAACTCGCCTCATTATTACCATGGTATCGTGGTCTTGTGAAATAGCCATATGTAATAAAATCTCAAGTGAGTGAAAAACCATTGAGATCGCTCTATTTATCCAGAATGCGGCAGCTAGACTGGTGACTGGGAGTGGCCGCCGAGACCATATAACACCGGTCCTGAAAGACCTACATTGGCTCCCAGTACATTTCCTAGCACAATTCAAAGTGTTGGTGCTGACCTTCCAAGCCCTAAATGGGCTTGGCCCAGTATACATGAAGGAGCGTCTCCACCCCCATTGTTCTGCCCAGACACTGAGTTCCACCTCCGAGGGCCTTCTGGCGGTTCCCTCCCTGTGAAATGTGAGGTTACAGAGAACCAGGCAGAGGGCCTTCTCGGTGGTGGCACCCGCCCTGTGGAACGCCCTCCCATCCGATGCCAAGGAAATAAACAACTATCCAAGTCATGTGAAATCCATTCTGGTGCTCCTGCTTATGACAGCTGCAGATTCTGTGGGTATCTGGCAATGTTTTCTGGCTAAGGATCATACTATTGTAGTGGGCGAGAACTTAAGAAGTTCCGTGCAGGATCAGAGCAACTATGTAGTCCAGCCTTTGCACAGCCAGACACCTATAATTTGAAATCTCAACAGCCTTCATATTTGCAACCTAGATGGCCTAGTTCTCACTGAGATGGTAAATATACATCTGGGCTAACTACCCTCATCCCCGCCTATAGAAAACAGACACGTCAAGGTTGAAAGCTAGGCTACATTCCCCCCTACCCTTGATATCTTGGTTTTTTTCTGTGGAGGGAATTTGTTTTGTGAGCTTGTTTTTGCAGGCTGAAGTGGCCCAGCCCAGATTTATCCCGTTCAGTGGGAACCGAGCAGACGAGTCTTTCTGTTAAGAGTGTCTGGTTTTGCTGTTCTCTTTGTAGCTGGGGGGCAGAGGAGTGGGGACCCTGCAGCAAGTCCTGCGGCAAGCTGGGAGTCCAGGTCAGAGTGGTGCAGTGCACCCAGCACCTACACAATGGCACAAACAGGACCGTGCACACAAAGTACTGCACAGGAGACAAGCCAGACGCACGCCGGCCCTGCAGCCGTGTCCCGTGCCCTGCCCAGTGGAGGACAGGTGCCTGGTCTCAGGTAAGGGGCCGCCGCCATTTGGCTACTGTGCCACAGCCAGCATTTCGGTGCCCTAAGCAAAGCAAGGAAAATATCAACCCCTTTGCACTTCTGCAGTGCATCATGGAACACCTTGATTTGACCAGCAGGCCTATGACATGTCAGTGGGGACTTTTTGGGGAAGCTGCCTAATGCCAAGGCAGAACAGTTGTCCATCTAGCTTGACATTGTCTGCACTGACGAACAGCTGCTCTCCAGGGTTTCGGACAGAAGTCTTTCTAGTTGTTCCTGGATCCTTCTGCATGCAGAGCATATGTTCTATCAGAAAGCCACTGGCCTACCTTAATCCACATTCCCTTCGCTCTGTGACAGTGAGCTTGGGAGCCTGGATCCCCAATGATGTTGCTTCTTGCTAGGATTATTTTTTTAAAGATACCAGTAGACACCTTCCTTTGACCACAGCCCTCTCCGTAACAGAATCTGTCTTACTGGGTTTGCTGTTAAGGAAGAGCCTGGCCAAATAGCTCGGACTATAGGGCAATATTATTTTTCTTATTTGGCTGGATTTGAGAACCCTTAGCTGTGTCAGGAGGATGCTTCTTTAAGAAAGAAAAGCAAGCACAGAGCAATGCCACTGGTATTATCGGGTGAGGAAAAACATGGCTTGAGAATGGTGTGGAGCAATTACATTTGCTGCCTGCAAACAAATGAATTGTGGTTAGGATGCAGCTTTTTAGACACTTTTGAGCTGTCCAGGAGATCTTGTCGGAATCCTGAAAATCCTAGACCTCGCAGCTACAGAAAAGTTCAAAAATATCTCTGGCGAAAACTGCTAAAGGACCAGATGTAATTACTGAAGTTGTCACATTCTTTTTAGTGCTTTTCTAAATCTGTATATCAAGACACAAACTGGCGTTGTTTCGAGGGGGTCCTTTTCTTTTCTCTTCTTCTTTCTTTCTTATAACAGTTTGGGAGCAGCCAAGTTTGTGAAGATAGATGGATTAAGCAAAGTGTTGTAGAATGTAAAATACTGACATCCTCTCTTGCCCTCAAGGCTGAGGGGATAAGTTACACAGCAGTTAAAAGATTCATTTCATTTGTATTTCTCAAACGCATACCAGTCCTCATCCAGAACTTCTGACGGCAGCTTTGATAGTCAGCCACTTGTTGGAGGGGAGAGGACATTGTGTGTTTGCTGTTGTCCCAATGCAGTGACTGAAATCGCATTTGTTTTGGGTGTATGAATCCAGACAGAGGAACCACATGCCCTGCTCCAATGACATGTACTTCCTGCAGGTCCTCCTTGCTGGCTCAGCTCTTTTTTCATCGGGGGGGCGGGGGGCGGGGAGTGCATTGGAATAGCTCCAGCCCTTCATTTCCCCTTAGCCTTGACAGATGGGTTTTCCTTCTTCTTCCTCCTCCTCTGTGGCAGTGCTCTGTCAGCTGCGGAGAAGGCATCCAGCAGCGCCAGGTGGTCTGCAAGTCCAACGACAACAACCTTGGCCAGTGCGAGAGCGAGAAGCCAGAGACCATCCAGGTTTGCAAAATGGCAGCATGCCCAGGTAAGAGAAAGAGCTGCAGTTGCAGAAGGGACGAAAGAAGAATGCATGCAAAGTGAATGAAATAGATGCAGCATTAAAACACACACACACACAACTGAAACATGGTGATGTCCATGGGTATATGGCGTTGTGCTTGTTTACACATAGGGGTTGGGTCATTTTGTTGTTGTTGTTGTTGTTGCTATTTATTGAATTTCTATACCACCTTTCATCCCAAGATCACAGGGTGGTTTGTACCATGTATGGTACATATGTGTAGAATCCCAAGGAAAATATTCCAAGAGCTCTGGCCAGGTAGTAGATTAATTTTTAGAAAGTTTTAAGTTGAGAATAATAAGACAAAGTCCAGTAGCAACCCAGTTTTTAGAAATCCAGGACAAGGCCCTGTTTCGGTTTATTCTTCATCAGCTCTAGTTTCATAGTTTTAAGGTCAAAGCATACCATTCATGCTGATGAAGAATAAACCGAAACAGGGCCTTGTCCCGGATTTCCAGAAACTGGATTGCTACTGGAATTTGTCTTATTATTCTCAACTTAAAACTTTCTAAAAATTAATCTACTACCTGGCCAGACTCTTGGAATCTTTTCATTTGATTTTCTCAACTCTCCAAGGACTCCAATTTATTTAGAATCCCAAGGAGCCATGACAGCTAATGACCATCCCCCAAAGTTACTCTGGCATCCTGTTAGTCTCTAGAATGCTGGAGTGCACTTTATTTTCTTCCAACCATTTGAATCCATTATTATAGGAAAGTCTCTGGTGTCCCCCCTGCCCCGGAAAAAACAACTAAAACTTGACTCGCTGTTGTGATCTAGATACTTTGACCTGCCTTCCTTTTCGTCCCCCTAGGAAACCTACCAAGCGTCACAACAAACTCAGGCACCAGCGATCATGTGACTCCTAAGGTCCAATGGGTGCCTCAGGAGAGCGCCAAAAATCCTGTTACCAAGATATCATCAAGTAAGTGCCCTCCTGCTTCTGAGTTCCTCAGTTTGGATAATCACCTATTCCCCTCTCGATTTCTTTTTTTATTTTTTTAAAAAATGCCGGACACTACTTAGAAAAGATTGGTTTTGTAGAATATTACAACAGTTGTTGAGGCTTTGCCAGGTTGTACAAGTCAAGCAGCTGCCTTCCTGTGACTTTAATGGGTGGGAAGTTGGTGGAGGGGGCGTAACTGAAGGAAAAAGAAACCTTCCTTTGCTTGGAATGCTTCTTGGGCGGCTGTTGTGTGCCTGAGAACAGGAAGCTGCCATCTTGGACCTCCCCTTACCCTTGGGGAATTGAGAAGAATGAAAACTTAAGATGTTCTCTGTCCAGTTCTGCAAGTGAGTAAATACACTAATTCTGAGGTCTGAGGTCAGAGGTGAGGAACCTCAGTCCCGGAGGTCAGATGTCTCCCCACCACTGCCACCAGGTCTCTCCTCCTAGCCTTTGGGATTCTCCCCAGGCTGTATACCTTCCCTGGTTGTGTTCCACAACCTCTAGAGTATTTTTGCCTTGCTGGAACGTAGCCTTGAAGTCCGATGACCCTTGCTTGCCTGCATTGGATGGGTGAGTATGTAGAAACTAGGCTCTGGCACAGAGGTAAAGAGTACCTTCATTGGTCTACGCACTCTGGCCTCTGGCCTCACCTACCTCTGGTGGTATGTGGCCCTTGGGCTCAAGAAAGGTTTCCCATGAGTCGTAACATGGAAGTTGATGTAACCCAATACAGACTTCTGTTGTACTCTGTAGATCAGGTCTACCCAACTGGGGACCCATCAAACTGAGTACAGTCCATCCGCCAGGTTTCTGGACCAACTCCAGCTGGAAGCATATTTACTGAGTTCTCGGTGGGCCACCATGCCACAGTTTGCTTCTCATGTTGTGCAGGCCTGCTGTAACATTACACACGATGAAACATAAATACAGTGGTACCTCGGTTTAAATACACAATTGGTTAAGTCCGTACTTAACCTGAAGCGTACTTTCCCATTGAAAGTAATGGAAAGTGGATTAATCCGTTCCAGACGGGTCCGCGGAGTACTTAAACTGAAAGTACTTAAACCGAAGCGTACTTAAACCGAGGTATGGCTGTAATTTGCAGAAAAGGTTAACTACAAGTGGATCTGCTGTTGCTGTTGCCAATGTGACTATATAGCCTAAGCTGAGAGCGCTTATAATTATAAGCAATTGCTGGGAGGAAAAGGCCAACCTTATTTAGCTTAGAGGGCCAGTAGAATCTTCTGCACCTTAAAATACACCAAATAAAGTGGAAAGGCTTCCCTTTATATGGATCCCTAGATGCATGATTTAGTTCAGAATTAGTTTTGGATTAATGCTCATCCGAGAGCCTTACGCTGCAAGCTCAACTCAGAAGCAAGTCCCATTGAATTTATTGGGGTTTACTCACAGGTAAGTAATTGCAGAGACTTGAGATGGTTGTTCGAAAATGAATCACTGCCCTCTAGTGTTCATCTGCAGGTGTTTCTCGCTAGCGTTGACTCTCTGGGAGGTTTATACAAATTCCTGTGTAGGTGCTTCAGCCTACCTGCCTGTCTGTTTGTCTGACTGTTTCTCTTTCAGCTGTCTGTACACTTGCATCTCACTGACTTTTACGTTCCTCTCTTTGTCTTCTCCTCTTAGGCTCCCCTGCTGACATTCTGCAGTTGCTGACATATCCATAGGCCTAATAGCGTTTGGGTACATGCTTTTATGCACCTTGATTCCTGTAAAGAGTAAATAATACAGTGGTTGTCTCTATATATGTATCATCTTGAATCTTCAGACACACCCCACCTCCTATGTTTTTTGTGTTGTTTTTTTTAAAGTCCCTTCCCCTAAGCATTGTTTCTCTTTAGAAATATGGTTTGAGTCTTGCAATTCTTTAGTCTTTGTCTCATAGGGGCTGGGATTTTCAATTTCTGACTCTGGATCAAAACCACCATATGCAACCAGGATCATAATATGGATGGAACCCACCCCTCCTACATCATTGACACCCATTGCCACTTGCCTGAGATTGCGATTGCCCCACAACTCTACTGGGGCCTGCGATTCTTTCTCCTCCTCCTTTTTTTCTATTCCTATTTCTGTTTCTCTCTTTTCTTGATGCCTCTTCTGGTATCACTGTTATGTATTGTTTGTGTAACTGATATGGAACATTCTTTATATGGCACAGGGTGAGAATTGGCATGGCCCAATCTTCAAGGATGATGGGAGTTTGAGCCCAGGCACATCTAGGCAGCCACAGATTAACACAGATAAGAGTGATGTAGCCTAGGTTGACATGGCTTAACCACACACATGAGCCTTGTAATAGTCTTAGACTGCATTGTAGTACTGTTCTCTTGTGTGCGGTCATCTGAAGCCACGGTCACTTTCTCGCCAACTTTCCCTAACTTTCCTTCATTGCAGAGGAGCCGTGCCTTGGAGACAAGTCCATATTCTGCCAGATGGAAGTCCTGGCTCGCTACTGCTCCATCCCTGGCTATAACAAGCTCTGCTGCGAATCCTGCGGCAAAAAAGTCCCCACCAGCCAGCCTCCCGCTGTCGACCAAGGAGCTTCCGAGACTGGCACCCGCGGAGGCGCTGCCCTTCCTGGACCTCTCCCACAACTGTCTCCCCACCCCACTGCCACGAGCCAACTGCGAAGGATGAAGGGCACTTCTCCGAAAGAGACAGAGGCATCCCGTGGCCTCCTGGCTACTCTCGCCGGCTCCACGGCCATTGGCACCTGCCAGGTTAACGCTGCTTCACAGCCTCAGGGCAGCCCTGACAATAGCACTGCGAAAGTGGGCACGCCAATGCTACTACCTCCTCCTCCTCTTCCTCCTCCTCTTCGGCAGGCTCCAGCTGGGTGGGACCCTGAGGAGCATCAGAGTAGCTCGGTGTCCCAGTGGCTCCCTGCTGCCTTGGACAAGCCTTCAGTTGTTTCGCAGAAAGGAGGCCCATCTCCTCCTCAAGATGGAGGGGGGTGGAGAAAGGACAGCGTGGGGCCCAAACAGTCAGCTGCCACTCTCAGGACCTCCTCCCCTGTTGTGACATGAATTGGGGGTGGTGCTTTCTTTCCCCCCAGAAACCCCTCTCTTATTTGTTTTTTGGGGGTTTCATTACGTCTCTCTACACCGTTTACATGCACAGGAGCAGGGCGGCAAAGTCATCATGTTGTTGTTTTATCTGGGGCCCTTTTCCAAAACGGAAGGAGTATGAAAAACCCAGTGAAGGAAACAAACTAAAACTGCCGAGGTTGGACACACAACACACACACACACACAGTGCTTGCGTAGCCCAGGTTAGGTTGCCTCCGAGGGCACCTTGAATCAGCAGGGCTTTTCTGTCAAGGTTGCTAACAAGAGGTTTCTCAATCAATAAGGCAAGCCAGCTGAAGGACCTTGTTTCCCCTCCTCAGTTTCCACTCATTTGCTGCTGCTCTCCCAGCCATCTGGAGGAGCCTTGAAATGGTGCTGCAAGGGACATGGTTTTAGTCCAAGTTACTGCGGACAGCGAGCCTGACGTGTCTCCATAACAGCAGGCTATGCAGACTGAAATTGATTGTGTCAGGAGAGAGGAGGAGACCTGGGTGGCTTCCAGGTGGAGGGCTTAATACTGCAAACGGGTCTTACAGGTAGTGCAAATGCGTTGTTGGTAACAGGTTATTGTTGTTGTTTTCTACCTTGGCAAGGGCAGGTCAAGATTAAAAGTGGCGGTGGGGAGAGAAATGCAGGCTGGCTTTTTTGTTGTTGATGATGATGGCGCCGTGTAGATGCTGCTGAAACCTTGCATGCCCGTGGAGCACCAATCCCAGGAAAGTGTGTGTGGTTTGAACTAACGGTCTCCTGAGCCAGCAAGCCACCCGCCTCCTTGCAATGCTGAGCTGGTGTGCTGAGAGTCCTGGGATGGGAGTGTTGAACCACCACCACCCAGCTCAATTGGAGTGTCTCTTGAACAGGGAATGAGCAATGAACACCTCATCTTTAAAAACCATTTTTATGACCTTTTTGTTCACCATGGCAGTGACACTTCTCAGTCAAAAGCAGGGAGAATATGAGAACGTAAGGATTGCTTTGCTAACTGGGCCCAATGTCCATTTGTTCCAGCACTTTGCTTGCGCCAGTGGCCAGCTAGACGCCCACAAGCAATTCATGATTGCTTTTCAGCCATTCTTTGTCTGCCCCCAGCGATCTGGTCGTCAGCGGAATGCCGCCCTCGGAATGAGTAGATTTTCAGAACAAACCAGGGAACCAGATACCCAAGTGTGTTACCAAATGCTTTAAAACAATGTTATTGCTGCAAGGATGTTGTGGGCTTCCTGGGGTCTCTCTCTCTCCCCCTCCCTCTTCCTCTCCCTCTCCCCCTCCCTCCCTCTGAAAAGCCACTTTTGTTCCTCATAATGCAGTTTATGTCACTTCTGAGTTTGAAGATGTTCTCTTGCATTGGTAGGACGCTGTTCTGGAACTCTGCTTGAGATGGGAGGTGATGCCAGTTTTAATAAAATACGCCCACCACGGGAATTCTGAATAAGTTAGATAACAGGTGCGTTTTTTAAAAAGCAACTCTGGAGTGACTTTTACCCAAGAACAATAACATGGGCTGCAATAGGCAGCTTTGAAACTGTCTGATACGAGCTGTGTTTTGCCAACAATGGATGCTAAATAAGATCGAGGTGAGGTAAGGTTATGCAAATAATTGAATTGCCTTTTGGGGAGAAAGGCTGGTTTAATATTAAATGGACACCCCATTCCACCCCTACGCGCAACACACACTCAAGTCTCTCTTTTCTGGGATTTTGGTTTGTTGGTGAGGGTTTTTTGGTCACCCCTTTTATTTTTAATCATGTTTGCACCATGTCATCTGTCCTTTCTAGAACCTTGCAAATGCCACAAGTGTAGTCTCGGGGATCAGGACGGCTTTGGATGGTGCCCACTGAACCACATTGATCACTCGTGCTGCTTTTTGTGCCTGAGAGATGTTTCCTATGTTACTCTGAAAAGACAAAAGTCCTATCATTTTAGTATCCAGACAAAAACAAATCAGGCCATGGCAAAAAGAGACAAAAGAAAGCAGGGCAAATCTCTGGAAAGTATAGGGGACAGATTCAGCAACCGCATGTTTGCATTTGGAGAAAGAGATGCGCATGTTTTGAAGTTCATCTTCATTGATTGTTTATAAAAAAAACCTCAAATTATACTTTCCACGTTGCATGTTTTCATAGGACTGTGCAGAAACGGCTGTTGTGAGAAACCTTTGTATACAGTGTTTGAGAACAGCACTCAAGATGGGCCATTGGCTTGATCCAGCAGGCAATTCCAGTTGAAAGGCTCAAGGCTGAGCAAAGGCACTGCTAGCTTCCCTCCTTGCTCTAGGCTAGGGGTCCCCAGACTACGGCCTGGGGGCCACATACGGCCCATGAGGCTCATTTATCCAGCCCCCGGCACCCCCCACTGCCCACTGCCACTGCCTGCTCTGATCAGCGCGGCACGGCTGCCTACTTCCAGGTCGCTGTGAGCATCGGAAATAGCTTGTGCGCATGCGCCAGCGTCATATTTCCGGTGCACTTCCGGCTTGGAGGAGGTCATACACATGCGCACAAGTTATTTCCGGTGTTCTGTCAACCTGGAAGTGCACAGGAAATGACACTGGTGCATGCACACAAGCTATTTCTGACGCTCCTGGCAACCTGGAAGTACGCCGGAAATCGCGTATGGGCGCGCATTCCCGCGCGCTCCGGCCTGCTGCACGATTCGACACTCGAGGCACTGGCCCAACGCCAGGTAAGTCTGAGGCACTGATCTGAAGGCAGCCCTGTTTAGAGAGGCTTTTAATGTTTAATAGATTATTTTATTTCATTTTTCGGTTGGAAGCCGCCCAGAGTAGCTAGGGAAACCCAGCCAGATGGGCGGGGTATAAATAAATTATTATTATTATTATTATTATTATTATTATTATTATTATTATTTACTCATAGGATTTGTGTAGCTCTACTTGGAAATCCTCCACCGAGAGATGTGTTGGAAGGTTGCTCAGCTGGCCAGTCTGTTGAGCAACTTAAATTTCTCCAGTTGAATTCAGGGAAATATAAAAGTGTTGATCAAATGCAGGGGGGACTGTACCTTTGGAAACACAATAGCTGCTTTTCTGAAGCCCATCACAGTTTTGCAGCATGATAAATATAGCTATCACGTTCTCATCTCCTGCTGAAAGTTCATTCACAGAGGCTTGATTCATCTGTCACTGATGTGTCAGTCTTTTCTAATAAATTAAGTTACTTCGTTTTTTAAATCACCATTTGCTTTATACTAGAAAGCCATTTTATACAAATCATGTCACTCCGACTTTCCTACCAAGAAAAAAACCAAAAACAAATCTAACAAACATCACCAGAAGCTGCTTCTGTCTTTGTTGTCTTCCTTCTAATTAAATGCAGCTAAGCGGGAATAAGCACATAAATAACGAAGTCAGAACATTGCAATGATTTGGTGACGGTTAGTTCTTACAGCATAGCTTCCTCTAATGTGTTGATGGACAACCATTTCCCCTCTAAGAGATTGTAATGCCTGCCTAGTTTTTCAATGTATTTGTGCATCAGCTTAACTAATTGTCTACCAGAGGCTTTCTATTTCGTTTCCCACGTTACAAAACGGCTCACTTTAATCACCTATATTACATGCCGCTGCTCCCGAAACTGCTCGCCAAATAATTACAATTTGTCCTTAACACAGGGCCTTCTTAGCCTGCAATGATGAACTCGTCACAGAATGCATATAGGTGTATTACTCTCCATCCACCCAGCATCACTGCTGTACATCAGAAATGTACATCAGAAACTCCCATCCTCATTGGCCACGCTGGAAGGGGCTGCTGGGATCGAGAATCTAAAAACAGTAGGAGGGAGACTAGGTCCTAATCCTTGTAGAACAGGCCTGGGAAGCCACCTTGATTCTGCGGGCCAAAACCTTACCTGATCATGGCCCAAACATGTCAAATGTGGCAGACGGGTGGGGCCACCCACCTGTCCATCAGCTGATGTCAGAATGACACAAGGTGTTTGGGTGCTTTGAAGTCCTCAAGTTGGGGCTTCAAAGCACTGGGTAGGGCTTGCAAAGTTCCTGAGGCTTCAGCTTTACTGCTCATCAGCTGATGGGTGGCAGGGCCAAAGCCTGTTTTCCTTTGCCAAGGCACCAGCAGCAGCTCAGTTTAAGGCTCCCAATTGTGGATTGGCAGCTGCCCCTACCTGCCCCATACCTGACATCAGATGGGCATGGTTTGGGAAACATGGTGTTGCAAGTCAAACAGTAGCTTAGAAAGGCTACAGAATGGTGCTTCTGAGCATCGGCTCAGCTGGGGGAGAAAGGCAAATCTGGAAAAATGGAACAAGGAAGGAAAGTTAATGGCTCCTCCCTCCCTCTCTACTGCTGCCCCCCCCTTACCAAACTGACCGCCCACCATGTGTGACAGTATTTCAGTGAAAATGTAAAGTGAGGTGATGAATCCACAGCTCCCCTGGATAAATAGGTACCTTGACCCTCAGGCCGCAATCCAAAGGGCATGTCCCTGGGAACTGGTCCCGCTAAACTCAGTAGGACGTGAACCTCTGAGCAAACAGAAGTCAGCAAACATTGCTCAGGATTGTGATGCTGCATGACTCCGCTCTGTAGTTCATTAGTGATGAATAAGCGGCCATGGACAATGGTGTGAGGGTTGACTGGGCAGCAGTGGTTTTTATGCAAACAAACATAGTCTCGTGGCATCTTAAAAGAGGAGCAGAATTGTGTCATCACGTGTTGGGAGTAGAACTTCCTCAGACGACTGAAGTGTTGGCCAATCTCCACCAGTATGGGAGATGCGGGGTGGTAGTGGTGGTGGTGTAAATACTACCCTGGTATATTTCACAGCCATTTGCTAACCCCCCCATATTTTTCAGTTTCTTCCCTCTATACCCAGTTATATCTGCCAGTGAATGTGCATGTAACTGAGGACCGTGCACCGTGCACCTGATCTAGGGCTCTAATCTACTAAAGCAGGCTTCCTCAACCTCGGCCCTCCAGATGTTTTTGGCCCACAACTCCCATGATCCCTAGCTAGCAGGGCCAGTGGTCAGGGATGATGGGAATTGTAGTCTCAAAACATCTGGAGGGCCGGGGTTGAGGAAGCCTGTACTAAAGCTTATGTCACAGTAATTGTATTGTAACTTGACTTAACGGCACAGTCCTGTGTCCAGAAGCATGTCCTACTGAATTTAATGCAGCTTAATCCTAGGTCAGGACCCAGGTGGCGCTGTGGGTTAAACCACTGAGCCTAGGGCTTGCTGATCAGAAGGTCGGCGGTTCGAATCCCTGTGATGGGGTGAGCTCCCGTTGCTCGGTCCCAGCTCCTGCCAACCTAGCAGTTCGAAAGCACATCAAAATGCAAGTAGATAAATAGGAACCGCTACTAGCAGGAAGGTAAACAGCATTTCCATGTGCTGCTCTGGTTTGCCAGAAGTGGCTTTGTCATGCTGGCCACATGACCTGGAAGCTATACGCCGGCTCCCTCGGCTAATAATGCGAGATGAGCGCGCAACCCCAGAGTCAGTCACGACTGGACCTAATGGTCAGGGGTCCCTTTACCTTTAATCCTAGGTCAGTAGGGCTAGAGCCTCAGCCCAACACACACACACCCCAGATAATGTTCATAGAAGTAGCACATGCATTCTACATTTTCTGTCCGAGCTGCCTCTCTAAATGGTGGTAAAACAGTCACAGGGTCAATTTTACTCTGGGCCTTAGTGAATATTGTACACCCATTACCTTGCTCTGCACACTGGGTCTTTTGGGCTGCATCCTCTGGTGGATGGGAAATATTATGCAATGTATAGCCAGATCAAGAATTTGAACATATTTTCCCTATCCTTATAATAATCGGAGCCAGGTATTGTTGCATGAGAAAGGCCAAAACTTAAGTAGCAGGTTAGATATTAATATGATGCTTCCATCATAGTAGATACTGGAATTTTGTGGACAGGAGTCAGCCATTCTGTAAAGCTGCGTGGTTTATTTTAAAAAGCATTAGTATTACTTCCTTCACTATTTTTGCTTCCATGGAAAATTGTTGGTAAGTGAGCAGGGGTTTCATGTCCACAGGGTTTACTGAGAACACCCCCCCCCCTTGTAAAAAGAAGTTGGCATCCCTCCTTTGTGTACAAGGGCTTTTGTTTCAGTTAATAGGCACTTGTTCAGCTGCATACACTTTGCAACCACTAGAGGTCACTGATCGACTATTATTCCTGAGTTCAATGTCAGCAGTTTGGAAAGATCTAATGGCCAGGCTCCTTTGGGCATTGAGAAGCAAAGTTGTTTGATGATCATGCAACAGGATACAGACCAGGTCCTATCCAAGTCGGTGGCAAAGTCTCCCAGTGATTCGAATGGTTGTCGACTGCAGCCTTAGCAATTAAATAGGGCTCTAACAGGGAGGTGACTTTCCAGTGCGAACAGCATTAACAAATTGAGATTTTCTCTCCTTCCTTAATTAATTTTTGTTTATACTTCTGCAAACCTCGGAATTGTCCCCAAGATTATCTGAAAGCTCATCCCCTCCTCTGGTGCAGGGGTACTTCCCCTTTAGCTACAGATTCAGCCCCTTTTATTCCGCGGCAAAAGCAGAGGACCAGCAGTTGTTGCGGAAAGGTGATCCGATAGCAAACAGCAAAGAACAATCTCTTCTCCCCCAATGCCCTGCAGCAGAGGCTGGAAAAGAACAAAGGGGAACATTTCAAAGAATGGGCTAGCAGGGTTAGCACACGAGCTATCCCATGTAAAGGGGCTGATATGAAAGAAGCTGTGTGAAATGATCAAAAATGTTGGCGAGAGTTCCTTTCTTGACTCTCGCGTTTGCCTTAGCAACTCAATACAGCACAAAACAGCTTTCGGTGAGATTGGAAATGTGGGGGATTTGTGACCTGGTTGTCTGTGATGTACTGTTTTGGTCCATCCAAAACTTCTGTCGGAATAAAAATGTAAGTGGAAAAAAAGGGATCAGGAATTTGTGCACTTTAAACTTTGGCCTAGGTATAAGATGCGAGTGGGGGGGGGGAGCAGCAAGGACAAAGTGACGACATATGGATGTTGCTTTTTATTGTTCCATTGTCTCTGCAAGCAGGATCCTGCACATTTCAGAGTTGGCTCTGTGAAAGGGAAGCTCACGCCCAGGGATGGTGGTCCATCTCCCTTTGCGGACAGTAGTGCTGTGGTTTGCAGAGGATTCTGAGACGGAGAAGATTTCTCTGTGAGGAAATAAAACCACAACCAACAAACAATGAAATCAATCTGACCTAGCATTTAGCATCTTGTAGGATGGCTTCAAGTTCTGCGACTGCAATGAGTGCATGTACAGACATACAAAAAAACCCCACATTTCTCTAGGACAAGACATCCTTGCAACTAACTAACTTTAGATATGTGCCCATGGCCTGAAAATACCACCTTTCCACAATATTATCTTCTAAACCAACTGGTACTGAGGAAAACATATTCAGGTAAACCATTTTCACGTTATACGCTCCCGGAAGACTTGCTTTGGGAGACATTCATTGTATGTAAAAAAAAAAAAAAGAAGGTTCTTAACATCTTTACAAAATAGTTTTTGGAGGGATTCTTAAAAATGTACTTTTTCCACCTCAGATGGTTAATGCAGCCTCAATAAGCCTTTAGACAGGTTACACACACACACACACACACACACACACACACACACACACACACACACACACACACAGCCTTCCCAGTTTCCCTTCCTCCTCTGCAAACTGGTATATACTGGGGAAAGTAGAATCTTTGAAAAAACTCAAGAACTCTCAGTAATTTACAACATGTGGGACCTGCAACAAAATGTGCTCTTGTTCAGGATCCTAGCCAACCAACTAAGGGGTCATAGACACTTCCACTGCCCCAGTGCCTAGAAAGCACATGTTCCAAGAGGTGCATGCCCTCTACCAGGATATTCCATTCCATTTTCATCTCCCCTTGCATTCTATCCTCCCAGTTAATATTCCATGCCTACTGAGCATGCTCATTCCTTATTGAACAGTTTATGACCCCCCCTTTAAGTTTGTACACTAAATATGTGTTGTATTTCTGCAAACTTTTGGAGTTCCTCCAAGCCTGCTGATTTTCCTCTCTTGTGCATGAATGATGCTGTTTTGGCTACTCCAGGATAGGGCTAGGAGTGTCTCTATTTTGGTTCCTTTTAGGTTCTCATTTTCCCAGATTCTGATCTACATATTTCTACAATTTTGCAAAAACTCCTCCTGAAAATTCATCAGTGCAAATTTCTCTTTTTCAATATGTACCCACATTTGTCTGCAATTTTGCCTTTCACACACATATTGGCAAGGCACTTGTAAATGTTATTTTCCCTAATATTTTTATACACACTTTTGTGCATATTACTTGGCTGGAGAAGTGTCTTGCGAAATGCACTGAAGTTTTTTCTTTTTGTATGGAATGCTGTGTTTCAGATTCTGTATTGTTTTAGAAAACGTGAATTAGCAAAGCTCTCCTCTCAATGCAGATGGCATCGCATTTACCTTCTCTGCCCAAAGACCCACAACTGGAGAATGAGCTTGCCATTAGTGTCTATACTATAGGATTGGAACCTAGCTGCACTTTGCCTTTTGTAGGAGCATGTCAGGCAAAGAGACTGAAGGTTTGTCCCTTGGGGAAGTTCTACAAATAAGTTCTACAATATGAAAACCTGAGAGCATATGACCTCCATGGAAGAGGTGGAAGACATGACATAGTTCTGAGGTCTCCCTAGTGCCAATTCCAAACCTGCGGGTGAAGTTTGTCTCATGTCCCCGAACTGGGCGGATATGCCAAAGGCCTTTCTCTTCTACACAAGCAAAGGCTCTGTCTCACAAGCTTGGATGAAGCCTGGAAACACTGCCAAGTGCATCTGTGCTAGATGTCATACACAGCACCCGAATCCTGCTCTGGGCCTATTTATGTCAAGAGGCAGCCATGAAAGATTTATCGGCGAGAGCACAAGAGAGCAGTGATGTTATGTCTGGTGGGAAATCAATCTTGGCACAAGATGCGGTAGTTATGGTTCTAACGAAGGGATTTATTGCCATAACACTTAAAAGATAAGCCCGCATTCTTTGTTTTTGGGCAGCACCTCTTAAAGCTCCTTAGTCTGCCATTGCCCAAGGCTTCCATTAACCTCCCGGCGACCTTCCTAGATGGTGGATTTAAGAGAACCAGCTTCAGCTCAAACGGTGGGTACGGAACTCATTATCGCTTGTTGTTGATAAATATTTGGCTCTCTAAAAGGAGAGGCTATCCCAGCTTTCCTCGTCCCTGTTGTTTCTGCATTTTTACAAAGCCCAAGTGGCAGCTAAGCTCCTGGCGTAGCTGAACCCAAAGCGCTGCAGTAGCCAGGGACAGAGGGGTTGGTGAAACTGGTCCCCACTGTCATGAACTGGCAGGACGATGGGAGGGAGGAAGAGGATCCCGGCAAGGGGTGTAGCCGGGACTGGGGTACACCAGGGCAAGCAGCAGATGGGGATAGAAGTACTCACAGGGTGATGGAGGCTGACCAGGGGATGGGGGGCTGTGCACAGGAACGAGAGCAGCAGGATTGTCATCAGAGGGGCCCCTGTCCCCATGAACACAGCAGGCTCTGAGGTGTAGGGAGCAGCAGGAGGGACACTCCTGGACGCTGAGGCAGGAAAGGGCCCCAGCCCAGCTCCCTAGGTGGCCAGGTGAGGCTCGCTAGCTCTGGGAGGATGGGTGTGATTCCTCAGCTGGAGTAGGCTTAGAGCAGGTGAGTGTCACCTGCCTCGTCAAGCCCAGATGTTGCAATCAGCAGGCAAAGTACAAAAGGGAAGCAGAGCCGAGGTGCTGTGCCTGCGCAACTGCCCACGTTGGTTGGGCCACGGCTTGGATGCTCCTGGTCCTCCAGGGTTGAGTCTGGATTGTATCCTGACTGCTGCACTTCAGACCTGGCTTACTTGGGCTGTCTTTCCGGACCTTTGGACTCTGCTTGTGTGGATTGACCCCCTGGACTATGACCTTTGGACTTGACATACTGACTTGCTACCAGGTAGGCCAGGGGTTCAGGACAGGTGCAGGCCCGGAAGGGGGGGGCTGAAAAAATGCCTATGGAGGATATGACATATATGTGTGTGGCGACACGACACTGCATTCACAGCAAGATGCAATGTGGGAGGAGCTTCCTGTCCTCCTTGCAGCACAGTAAAGTGATTTGGGGGGCAGAGAGGGGACGCTGATACAGATCCTTACTTGGGGGGGCAAGGGACCCTAGGTATGCCTTTGGCCAGCGGTTTGGCAGAGACTCCAGTATTAACCAGCAGTAATGGTGACCAACACAATCTAGGCCAGGCATGCCCAAACTGCGGCCCTCCAGATGTTTTGGACTACAATTCCCATCATCCCTGACCTCTGGTCCTCTTAGCTAGGGATCATGGGAGTTGTAGGCCAAAACATCTGGAGGGCCGCAGTTTGGAGATGCCTGATCTAGGCAATATTAACCAACAGCAATGATGGCCAACATGGAGGACTACTGTGCCCAACTGAGCCATCTCATACTTTATAAATCAGGGATGGGGAACCACAGGCTGAGGGCTAGATGTGCTCCCCCCCCCCCAGACTTCTCTGGATTCTCACCAGCAACACTTCCCCCTTGAGTGTTTTGGCCTGGTTGGAATGCCCCCTTGAACCCTGACAATGCCTCTTATGTGTGTAGAAAGTTGCCTTAATCAACATTAACTGCTCTGGCCCCACGCACCACTGGCCATGTGGCTCTCAAGGGTAATCCAAAGGGAATGCAGCCTTTGGATTGAAAAGGGTCCCTCGCTCCAAACTGTGGTTGACGTGTTATATGTTTGGAAGCTCAGACTGTGAGGTGGACTCTGAATAATGGTTAGCACAAAAAGCGTGATATGTTGAGTTGAACTTTTCTCTGTATTTGACCTGTGATGGTGGTGGTTATCCATGCAAGTGATTCCTTAATGTTGAGGTCGTTGAGTGTTCTTGGACAGGGCTATAGTTGTGTGGGAGTCAAGAACAGCACCTGCTCCAGTGCCCCTTATGGAGAAGCCATTGTGATTCGGGAGAAAGTTAGGTGTTTGTAAAACTGGAGAATGTTTGACATTATCCTTGGTTTAGATTCCATCGCTATGGAAGGTGCTTGAGCTCTACAACTCACCTGTAAGCGACTTCTTCTTCTGTAAGCTGCAGACACATGAGCACGGGCATGGCAGAAACTCTTCCAGCTGTGTTGAAGTTTGTGGCCATTTCGACTTCTGTTTGGGTTTTGACAGTGGCTTGAAAAAATGGTGCATCCAGTTCTGCTTGGAAATCAATGGTCAGTGCGCCCCTGTAATTGGAGAGGGAAAATGAGCACTGCTTTTCAAGGAAGTTGGCTAACTATTGTTGGCAGTGGAAAGCTGGTTTTAACCTTCATTTGCACGAAGTCCTGCCATCTCTGATCAGTTATTTCAGGTGTGTTTCCCCCCCCCCAAAGTAACAGTTGATGTCTGCTACTTAGCAAAAGAGTCATCATCTGAAGTGCTCTGACTCTTGAGTAGCATTGACGCAATTGCTCGGCCCCAGAAAACAAAGGACACACACATCTGGCTGCTTTGGGTCAATGGCTTGAAGACCAGAGGTGCCATTTTGGACATGAAAGTAAACTGGGATGGGCCTGAAACAGTGCATGTTTAGCATGATTGATATAAGGGGCAATGCAGACTCCGCATTGTACCTTTGTCCTAGCATAGAAAGAATGTCCAGCAATTTGCATGAGGAGATGGAAATGCAGAGAGCAAATGCTGTACAATCAAATAGTCATTTTATGGGCTTTATTGAGTTGGGATAACAGTACAATTTTCTAGTGTTTGACAGAGTATTGGATAAGGGTCCAACACACAGGAGATGAATCCACTTCTTACTCACACGTACCTTGTTTCGACGCCTGTTTTGAACTCCTGCTCCCACAAATTCACATTGATGTCAGCTGAAACATCTAACCCAAGTCCTCCTCGGAGAGTGATCACAGTTTGCAAACCAGACTGAAGTGGGATTGCCTATGCAGCACAGTAACATTCACTTACTGGATTGTTCAAGCGCTTATCATGGGCCTACAAATGTTATTAACAGGGCAGTCATACGTGTATCTACTCAAAAGTAAACCCCACTAACTTCAATGGGGCTTACTAGTGAGTAAGGTACATCTTGTCTGTACAGGTGTTCTTGCCCCCCCCCCAATAGCTAGTCTGCAGGGGACAATCGGTGCTCATTGCTTCAAAATAGTAATAATTGCAATCACATTCCTAGCCTATCTTTCTCTAAATCAGGGATTTAAATGTGGTGCTCTCCAGCAAGGGTTGGGCTGCAGCGTCCATCAGCCCCAGCCAAGATGGCAAATGGTCAAAGATTGGTTTAAGAGCCCTTGATCAAGGAGCCCCACTAAATAGCTTCCTGTAGCTCACCAAGCTAGCCTCCAAAGGTGGTGGCACAAGAAGCAATGTGATGTTCTCATGGGAGCAGCTCTTCATTTCTTCCCATAAGTAGTACTCTTGATGCACATGGGTTACTAGAAAGTTAATGCAGATTCACAGTGTTGTCAGTTGAAAGGTGGGTGTCCTTAGGATAATATCTGAATGTTTGGTGTTCTACCTGAATGCATCAACTGTCTTGAGAGGACCTGTTCTTGGAGCTTTGGTTCCAACATGGCTTAAACCAGGCATCCCCAAACTTCGGCCCTCCAGATGTTTTGGACTACAATTCCCATCATCCCTGACCACTGGTCCTCTTAGCTAGGGATCACGGGAGTTGTAGGCCAAAACATCTGGAGGGCCACAGTTTGGGGATGCCTGGCTTAAACAAATGCAGTGTGTGGGGGGGGGAATGCTGGTCCCACCATGACAATTCCTTCTATGCATCAGTGTACAACGGGAAAGCAGGGGCTGATACCTGTAGATGGTCCATCAGCAATATGTTCCCTTTGACCACATTTGTGGGTTCTCCTGAGCTCGAGAAGAACTTCGACATCAGATCTGTGTATCCTTCAAAGAAAGTGATTGGCCGTAACTGGACATCAAGCAGAGCAGCAGACATGCCGGCCATGAATTCGTCTTCTCCGTCGGCTGCGCTGCCTCCCAGGATGCCCTCAAATCCTTTTGCTTCTATGGCCACCTAGGATACATGAGATGGGAAAGTCTGTGTGATGTTCGGGATTACTCCTTTTTCTGCAGCACTAGACCACCACTTCAGAACATACTCCTCTTTCTATGTAGTAGTAGTAGTAGTTATTATTATTATTACCACTGCTGCTACTGTTATTTTGATTTATTACTTACCCTTCACCCTAAGGTTTCAGGGCATACAATCTCACACATGAAAAAGGACGGGCCCTGAAAATACACATCTCAGGTGTCAAAGGCTAGAGTAAAGGCCTGGAGCATCTTCAGCATCCCCCAAAGTCTGTATGGTTAAGTTGCCATGTGTGCCTCCATGGGGAAGCAGTTCCACAATTTAGGGGTTAACACAGAGAATACCCTCTCCTGGACCATCCCACCTGAACCTCTAAGGGTGGTGGAACCACCAAGAGGGTCCCCCCCCTGCTTATCTTGGGGAAAGAGTTGGTCTTTCAGATATTTAAAGGATGTGTACTCCCTACCCCACCCTAGTTCCCAACAAGAGAGCTCCCTTTTCCTAAATAAAGGGAGGAAAAGAGTCAAGATGTTTCTATACACCACACAGCAAGGCCTCAACCCCTCGACCTAAAGCAGGTCTCCTACTATGACATTGAGACAATTATCACTCAGCAGCTATCTTCAGGATTTGGGCTGGTGTGAGGAAATGCCAAGCACCTGCCTTGGTTTCCAGAGCATTATTGACCAGTGAAACATCTCCTCCTTTGGAGTGGGGGCCACTGCCTAAGCAAATTGGGTCGCATCTTTTTGTATGAATTGACGAATAAGGCTAAGAAAAATTGGGAGAGGGGGGGGAATCTGTTGGAAATTAAAAGGTACGTTTGGACGACAATTACACATTGCCCATAAGGCAAGGGTGAGACCTAACAAATATTCAGAACCGTCTCGAGCAACAACAGAACAATGAAATACAGGCTGGATCTAGACATGTAAAAAAGCATTTCAGGAAAACGCGTTGTAAACCTCAAAGCGGGAAGCCACGTTGGCGAAAGATGAGACTTCACAGCGCCACCTGGTGTCGCAGTGTCATAACGCATATAAAACGTTTTTTTCTTTGCTAATGTAGACGAGTCCACAATTGGACCAGCTATAGGAAGCGCCATACCTGAGCTGCTTGGAGTTGGTAGCCATGGTTTAGGATATTGAAACTGGTGGTGCTCTTCCTCAGGATGCCAATGTCTGAGAACAGGAGATCCAGCCCAATGGTAGAGAGAGTGTCATTGGTGGCTGAAAGGAAGATCCGAGAAAGAGACACATAGCCTCACAAGAGATATTGCATGAAGAGGAGCAAACAGCTTTCCAAAGGTTTTAATAAAAGCGTGGCAACATGGGAAGTATCTGCTTGAACATGTGGTCTGGCCCCTTGATCTCCTTCAGTGGCACCCCAGAATATGCAGGAGAATATGGCCGCCTAGTGCATGAGGGGGAAAAATCACCTGTCAGTGGTCCTGAGAAGGAGATGGAGCTGCCAGCTTCAGAGGAGAGGAAGTAGTAATTATTTATTTGTGGGTCATTCAGAACCTCTTTAGCAACCTTCCTGTGGGGGAAACAAAACAAAACCAGGAAGGGGTGTGTGATATGGGCTATATCTGCAAAGGAGAGTAAACTCATTCTGGGGAACCTGGCTGCCATTTTGGAAGAGGTTAAATTCATTTGTGAAATATATGGTAAATGCAGAGGAGGAGGAGTGCATTCCCTAGAATAATGTAGAAAATCTGTGACTATGGACACCCACAACGTTGGGGGTGGGGGGTGGCAGAGAGGTTAATTTTCACTTAAGAAAAAGAAAGAAAGAACAGTGCTAGTATATTTTGCCTTGTAGTTCAGGTGCTACAAATGCCAGAAACGACCGCATCCTGTCAGCACAAGGATTTCCGCTTGCGCAACAGGACTTCCTCTCGTGCATGCGCCCACACTCTCCCAAGTTGCTCCAGAGTGTTAGGGGAACCCCTAAAATATATTTATGAGGTACACTGGGAAAGAAGAGGAGGAGAAGCAGAAATCCTTTCACTGTCAGAAACATTCACTTAGTGCTACATTGGATCCTACCCTTACACTTTCCTAAAAATGAAAGCTGAGAATCTGGGGGGATTATAATTCATTGGGGGTGGGTGGGACTGCTCCCCCTTGCCTCACACCCTGTGAATGCCTATGTCTGTCATGTTCCTAAAAGCCAGTTTGAAAGTGGGGTTGTTCTGATCTCTTCCCCAGGACCAAATTGTATATTATCATACAAGGATATTTTTACCTGGTTGGATGATAACCGGAGTGTACAAAGCTTTGGATTTTTGACAGCAGAAATCTTGACATTTCTGGTTCAAGTTCTCTGGTGGCCAACAGGATATTGGTGAAGTCCTCTGGCGAGGGATCATTGTTCAACAGGATTTCTGCAGCAGCCAGCCTTGAAATTTTTGGATAGTGTCTCTGCACTTCATAGAATATGCGTTTCATTGCCATTTTAACCTGGCAACGCAGAAATTAAACACAGTCTGTTTGTTTTTAGCATGACATTCAGCAACTAGGTTTGTACAGAGGCCATTCATGAAACCAAATACCTTTCCAACCTACAATTTTATCCCTGACATGCTAGTTTTCTAAGTGTAGGGGTCTCCCCCATGCTCTCAATCATACAATCCCTTAATTGCCTTGTGAAGTGGTACAGTCACAGGAGGATTATACCATATGCTCTTTTTTTGACAGGGTGATATATTTATACCCATTGTGGTCACCTCCACACCTATACATTGAGAGCATTCTTATAGCACTTTAACAGTCATGGCTTCACCCATAGAATCATGGGAAATGTAGCCCTGTAAGGGGTCTCCTAAGGGACCCAGGTGGCGCTGTGGGTTAAACCACAGAGTCTAGGGCTTGCTGATCAGAAGGTCGGCGGTTCGAATCCCTGCAACGGGGTGAGCTCCCGTTGCTCGGTCCCAGCTCCTGCCCACCTAGCAGTTCAAAAGCACGTCAAAGTGCAAGTAGATAAATAGGGACAGCTCCGGTGGGAAGGTAAACGGTGTTTCTGTGCGCTGCTCTGCTTCGCCAGAAGCAGCTTTGTCATGCTGGCCACATGACCCAGAAGCTGTCTGTGGACAAACGCCGGCTCCCTCGGCCTATAGAGCGAGATGAGCGCCGCAACCCCAGAGTCTGACACGACTGGACAGGGGCCCCTTTAAGGGGTCTCCTAGCCATAACAAACTATAGTTCCTAGGACTGCTAAAGTATTATAAAAGTGCTCTCAATGTATGGTATGGAAGTGACCCTTGATTCTCTCAAAGTCCAGCCTCAGAATATCTCCAGGTCCCACCAGTAGGGAGAGATGGAAAAGAAGGAATATGACCTTTCAAGCAGATGTGGAGGAACCTCCAAAAACCGTAGAGGGTTGGTGAAATAATTTTCTGCTGGATATCAGGCAGTGGACAAATTATAAACCCAGCCCTTCATGGCACAAGAGGACCTAGAATGTTTCACTGATTAAAGCTTACATAGGGAAAAAGATATATTCTTGGGAAATGCTCTTTCAGTAACGGAGACTGTGCCATACCGTGTTCGAGATGTGCTGTGCAGAGTACCTCTGTAGTGCGTTCAGCGCTGTGGCTGAGACCGTGGCAGAGCCCTCTTCTGCATAATGTAGGAAGATGGGGATGGATTCTGGGAGCATAGCACTTTTCAGGGACAACAGATAAATCACCCTCTCAGAGTCCTTCTTGGTGTTCTTAAGCCTTTGCACGATGGAGTCTACTTCAAGTCTTACTTCCTGTTTGTTTGGCACGGGAGACACAAGAAAAAGGGAGGTGGGCGCTAAATCGACATCATCCGCAATCTGAGTTTTCCTAGGTGTGGGTGGGAGGGAGTAGAACAAGGCATTGAACGGGCGTCAACTCACTTGAAGACCACACAGTTTCATTTGGCACAGCTTGCCAATCAGGCTGCCGATTACAATATTCCCCGTTTCCCAGGTGGCTGCTTCTAGTTTCTTCCCATTCAGCTTATCCTGGAAGAGGAATGAAGACAGGTCATAGAGATGCCTGAGAAATTTGATTTGATTTATTTGTTTTTTCAAATTCCAATCGGGAATGACCTGATCCACACCTCTGGGAGTACTGGGAGGATCAAAACACAGCCCTCCTTGAGACTGTACAAGCCTTTTGAGCTGCCGTCTTTTTTTAAAAAAAGTATCGGAATATGGCTTGAGATGCATATTTTGTGAGAAAACGTGTTCAAAAATACCTACGTGAATATGGACTTTCATGCAGATTTTTCACATGTGCATGAGAAATTTTGGTTGGCAAGGCCGGAAGCAAAAGTAGGTAGGGCAACGAATATAATTGTTTTCTTTTGTACACCAGTTTCTACACACACACATCCATCCAGACAAGCGAGAGTCCTTATCTAAGTTCAAGGATGCCTTTCAGCTAGGCAAAAATCACTTAAGGGGGGTGCAAAGCAGGATGTGTGAGGGGTGTGGCTTAGGGAGAGGGTGTGTGGTCTGGGGAAAGTCCTATGGGCCAGATAGAGAGTCTTGTATTCAGCTTCCAGAACAGAGATGCCCCAACGCCTAGCTTGAGTGTTAACCTGCACTGATGAATCACTGTCAATATTTCCTACCAATGGATATTGACTCAAACCTCACTTGTTTCAATGGAGCCAGCTTAAACATTCACCTGAGAGTCGTCATGAGCTGAGCACTCGAGTACAGTGCACAGGTGTGTGAAAAAAGCACAAGAAAATCACTAGAGTGAATTCTAGGTTTCCAGAACGATACATTCATGCATTTCACATTTTCAAATTCCATCCTTCCTCAGAGCAGCAAAAAGAAAAAGAAAAAAAGTAGTTTGCCCCATTTAATTTCACAAAAGCCCTGTGGGGTAGGTCAAACTACGCCCAGATCTAAATCTCTGTTCATCCTATGTCACAGGGACATCCATTCATAAATAAAAGGGGTGAAGTAAAGCTCAAGAAAATGCACAGAGAAATAAGCCGCAGTGCCTTCTACATACCACCACCAGACGCAAGAGCTCCTTTGAAGGGCGAGGGGAGAAGGCTGCAGCGTAGAAAAACTTCTCCAGCAGGGCGGCGTTCTTTTTGCTCCCGAAACTGAGAAATTCGGACAGCGCCATCAAGGAAGCTGTAGAATGGGCAGCCACTGCCGCTTCAACATAGAAGGACCTAAGAGGTGGGAAGGTGTGGAGAGAAAAGATCAGGTGTCCTGGAAGAAAAGGAAGAGACCTGCAGAGCACCCAGGATTAACAAGACAGAGGCAAATTATAGATGCGGTATATAAATTAGATGGGCATCTGACATCAGGTGACCCAAATTTAAATATGGGCGCCACACACTGTGACAGCAAGGGATGGGCAAATCTGTCAATTTTTGTTTTACTCAGTTTCTCATTCTTCAGTTCCATTCTCCATATTTTCACATCAGTTTGTTGTTGTTGGTTTGTTTGTTTTTTAAATTAAAAAGCCCAGAAAATTCATAATCACTTTCATTCAAATGTCTCCTAACATACATGTTTTTGCATGCAGATTTGCCCAACAATATTTTTTTCAAATCCATTTTCTCTAATATAATGCAATTGTATATTACTTTCGTTACTATATTCACTTACTTTACCCTAATAAAAATGCATTTTTTTTGTACCCATTGCTTGGCTAGAGAAATGTACCGCAACATTCCTCCTGCAAACAGATCAGAACAAATGCTCAACAAATAGCAGGTGTCCTTGAAGCTCCCCACAAACTGTGTGCAAACAAATCAGGAAAGGTGCTCAGCAAACAGTTCTTCTGATTTTAACTGGTGGAGACCACCCTGAGTCATCCCTTTAGAAGGTTCTGAGTAAAAAATTCATTTTTAAAATAAATGCACAATTTCCAGGGTCTTAAGAAAGAGCAATTCTTCATTTGCCCTGCTGTCTCTTTCCTTACACCATCTCTTCTGGTGCTTTCTTCAACAACAGCAGGATGTCTTTCTTCTTGGCATCGCGCAACATCTGGACAACTTTGCAAAAATGCCAAGTGGTTGATGCCTCAGAGAGGTCTATTCTGCGTCTCTTTTTAGCCAGTGTTTTCAAGTAGGTTTTGAGCTAAAGGGGAGAGGAGAGAGAGAGAGAGAAATTGAAACACGCAAACATCCTTCTTCATAACAATGTATATCAGCAGTGCATGCTGATATATATTCCAAAAATGGAAATTTGCAGAAGTCCTTCCTGACAAGCAGTCTCCACAAGCTATGTGCTATTTTCACACCTTGTGAAACAAGAAACCAAGGGATGAGGTCTCGACGCTCTAAATAATTCCTGATTGGGAGTCCTCTACTCTGAAATTTAAATAGAAAATTGGTAAATCTAGACCAGGCATCCCCAAACTGCGGCCCTCCAGATGTTTTGGCCTACAACTCCCATGATCCCTAGCTAACAGGACCAGTGGTCAGGGATGATGGGAATTGTAGTCCAAAACATCTGGAGGGCTGAAGCTTGGGGATGCCTGATCTAGACATAAGCCATAGTTTTTTGTTCCACTCACAGTTGGGTACTGGGTGTTGGTCCTCTTGACAGGGTCACTTGCTATGTTAATGGGTTGTGGTTTTCTCAGCACAGCCGCCAGGGCTTCCTGAAGACTTTTCCCAGGTAACTCTTTTGATCCAGGCACTTGAGTCACAAGTTCAAGATGTTGCCTGGGGAGTGAAAAGACACTTGTTGATAAGGGCCTCCATCTTTAAATATCACAAACATAACTCACTGTGTGGCATGGACTCACATTTGAAATTATGACAGCGGGGACCCCTTCTGAATCAAGGTGCAAAGTATTGGTAAAAATGCAACACTCAAGTGTCCACAGCATCCTTGCAATAGGAGAAAACCAGAACAACTTGGCCATGTCCCCATTAACTCTCATTGGCCACACTCCCTTGACCTCCTAGCAGCTCCACCAGACACATAGTGGTCTACTGTGGTTGAATGAAACAGATATGAATTCAGGTGAACTCCTTGGTTTCTTTTCAGGTTGTGCAAAGCGGGGAGACAGTGCTGTTAGGGTGCTGGACCAGGACCTGAAAGAGTAGGGTTGAAATCCCACTCAGCCTTGAATAACATTGGGCGATCTTGGGACAATCAGTCTCCCAGCCTCATCTCCCTCACAAGTTTGTGAGGATAAAACAGGGAGGGAATCTGTGTGTGCTCACCTTAAGATCCTTGAAGGAAACATGGGATATAAATAGATGAAGACATTTGAGAAATGGTGAGGAGGCCCTCAACAACAGCCATTAATACGAGGTTGTTGCCACTTGTTTGGGGCTTATATGTTTATCCTGAAACTCTGGCCACAACTCCAATGAAATAAAGATTCCACAGGACTGTTTTCCACAGGACCATTCGCCGCCCCCCCCCCCAGTGTGCCGGGCCATCTAAATGTAGCAGCGCAGAACCAACCTGGAGGTGATATTGACTCCAACGGAAGACTTCAGGTTTAGAGAGATTATATGGCTTTCTTCGGACAATGCCGACTTGAGGACCTGCCCTTCCACAGAATAAAGACTTTTACTTACAGGTTGCCACAGGACTCCAAACATCTGTAAAAAGAAGATGAATATTTCCTCACTAGACCATGGCTCCACCTCTTAGGGTTGCCTGGAAGAGCAATCCTGCTCCATATAAAGTTAGCTTTATCTAGACCAGCCAATCAACCAGTTGCTAGTAAATATTATAAAGTGTCATTAGCCTCCAATGGTTTTCCTCCAAAGAGAAGTCAGATCCCATTAAGTGGTTGCCTATGGGAAAATAATGTTGCTGTCTCAGTGCAAATAATAATAATAATAATAATATTTATACCCCGCCCATCTGGCTGAGTTGCCCCAGCCACTCTGGGTGGCTTCCAACACATATAAAACATAATAAAATGTCAAACGTGGGGGGGGGGGAAGAAGTTAATGTGCAGTCTATGTATGGCATTCATCGAATATTGCAGAGTGAATCAGCCTAGGAAAAGTAGTTCTATGTGGACTTTGAAATCAAAACCCACTAATTTTTGGGCGCAGGATAAACTGGTATTTTGAAAGTGGTTAGAGAAAGCTGGAAAATGGATAGAGAGGCAATTATCAAATGGAATGAAATGAAATGAATTGACTTGCCTTGTTAACAGAGCTGAATCCAAACTTTGTTCTTTTGCAGCCATGTAGGTCTTTTGTCTTCAGAACAGAATCCTTGGAGACTGTGTAGGTCACTGGGCAGCTCCCAGAAATGTCATCCTAAACAAGATAAATGGGAAAATTAGGAGTAGAATAGTTTTTGCTACATTAGTCCTGTTTGGTTCAAATGCCTTTTTTTACTATTCCAGTGATGGCGTTGACTGAGCATCACATGTACTGGGCTGGATCAGCTGTTTTCTGAATATGCTGCAGACTCCATCCAGATGATGCAATAAATGGGATTCTGGTGGGTTGACTCATCTGTAACATTGGGGGGGGGGTCTATGGCCCTCCAGCTTCCATCCACCATTGCAAAAGGGCAAGGAGGATGTTTTCCAAATTCCACGATTCCTACACAAGATGCACAAACGCTCTTTATTGATGCTGAAAGCACTTGGTGTTTGATTTTTTTGCAAACGTAAAAAGTGGAGTTGGCTACATGATCAGAACTGGCCAATTATAAAGTTGAGGGCACTATGAAATAAACTCCCACGGCGCTTCCTTAATCGTTGGCCTTATTTTGTGGTGGGTGAGAGCACTTTTTAGAAGACATAAAAAGGTGCTAGGTGTTCCAAATCTGATTACAGCTGTATAAGAGTACAAGGATATTCGCTGCTGCAGTGGAAAGAAAGGAAAGAAAGAAAGAAAGAAAGAAAGAAAGAAAGAAAGAAAGAAAGAAAGAAAGAAAGAAAGAGCCTTGTTTTACCTCAGTCACTGTCCCAGGTTGGGTCTGAAACTGGAGAAGGCTAACCAGGCCTCTCTTCAGTTCCAAAGTTAAGGGGCTTCCAGCTTTGTCTTCATAGATGCCTTCAATCTGCAAAGTGAAAGCAAGGCCATGAGGGGAGGGAATCCTGAGGGGGAAAAGTGACCAAGGACAGCAGAAAGAGGTGCATGAACTAAATGGTGTATGTGGACATCATTTCTCTTCCTCGTGGGCTATCAGCAGTTTGATAATGAGTAACAGCAGCATGAGGTAGGAAAATCTACTGGTGCTGCTTTTTTTGGCACCCATAAGAATGGTAGGAAAACTCAAAGCAATGACAGGAACCTTTGGAGTATCCCAGACATCTTTTCAGACAACAGAAGGATGAATTGTGACTCTCAGAGGTGAACAGGCCGTCCCAGGTCCAACACCACCGATAGAACTTATGCACCTCCTCAAAACAAAACGCTTTCCCAGCAAACTCAGTCCACACATTTCAGCTGTTAATTATCAAGCATTTAAGTCAGAGCTGTGTGGAAGCGGCCTCTCTAAATTCTGCGCCCCATTTGTGAGTAGGGGAATTTGGTGGGTGGGCTAAGTACACCACCAAATTTCTCCAGGGTGAGGAGAAATTCTCCAGTGGTTTCTCAACAGGGAGGTTTTCTTCTTGCAGTGGCAGTAGAACAACTCCCTCCCCCATCTATTCCCCGATGCTTCCTGCTTCAAGTTTCAGCAGTGGCAACTTAGTCACCATTTTGAACTCCCTGAACCTAGTATCATTCCAAGGCATGGTGAAGGTAAGTTAGTGACCACCCCCAAAAGAAAATGGTAGAAAGTGTTTGAAGAAAATTCTGCAGAGTACCATTCTTTTTCTGTGTTGTGGGTGTGAATGAGGGTGTGTGAGAGAGACACACAGAGAGAAAGTCTCAAATGTTTTTAGAAAAATGCAGTCTGGCCATTTTTGGCTCAGCTCTAGTTTCATTAAATGCAAGTGTGAACCACCCCATAGTGTGGTTGGTTTAATGTGAACCTGTGTCATTTGAAAAAGACATCATGGCCTTGTGCATCTCATGGTTTCATGTGTTTCGTTGGCTTCAAACCTCATAATCTGGTTTCTCTCTCCTTCCCATCAGGATGGTGGTTGTCTAGCCAAGGATACAGGATACAGGACTGTGAAGCCAATACATCTATAATGAGCCTGGCGAAAGGGCCAATTATTCAATATCTGCAAAAGCAGGTCTAGCCAGCTGCATCTCTTCCAGGAAGTGTTGTTCACGCTGCTGAACATTTTAGTTGTATGTGCAGTAAGGGCGAAGCTGAGATGTTCTATTAACTTAATTTACAGCGTTAAAAGAGCGCCATCATTTACAAGCCTCTGGTCAATATCAGTGTATTGTAGTCACCATTAGCCCTATCCTATACTTTTAATTTTCTTTTTATGGAAAAGAAAAAATAGGTTTACATTTCAAGTTATATTTTATTACCCTTTTACAAGAGACATCTGAAGGCAGCCCTGTTTAGGGAAGTTTTTAATGTTTGTACTGTGTTTTTTTAATATTTGGTTCGGAGGCGCCCAGAGTGGCTGGGGAAACCCAGCCAGATGGGCGGGAAATAAATAAATAAAAAGCTTGCTTCGCCTCCGCACCTGGCATTGGCAGAGGGTTGGTTTAAATTATGTTTGAGGTGCCTTCCAACTCCATGAGTCTCAACAAGCAACATTATTACATTGTGCATAGGTATTGGACACTGTACCCTGAAGCACATAAATTTGGTAAGATTCAGAAAAGGTAGACAAATAGATAATAAGTTATTTAAGAACTGGAACATCTTAAAATGTACACCGGAATACGAAAGCACAGGCTTCCGTTGTGTTCTTATGCAATATTAGTTCTATCCTATATTTATTGAGAAATATATCTGGCTGAAGCAGGTTGGGTAGTACAGTCACTTCCATCTCCTCCTCGGCTTGCACAAGTGCATTATTAGTGGTATTAATACCACCTGGCGTACTACCTGATACTACTTGGGCACTGCCAGTAGCCCATAGAAAGCTGTGCCTGTGGTTTCTGAAGGGAGCGTCCTCTCACCTCAGGCAAACGTTGACAATTGTCCGCCACTACTTGCTTTCTAATGACGACAATAAAAAGTATAAATATCCTTGTTGACGATGCTGGCTACCTTGCATGAAGCTGAAACTGGGGAGAAAAGTGAGCAAGCCTTTACCTCAAAAGGTCTGCCTCATATTAACATACCTTCCCATTTTTCCAATGCAGGAAAACGGGCTGCTCCAGTTCTGTAGTGTTCAGTGAAACTTGGGCAGGTTGATCGTTGTTACCGGTCTGACTCTTACTTCGTTCCGGGTCGTGATGGAGTTGTAGGCCATGGATCTAAGTTCCCAAAATGAGCAGAAGAAAATTAAGACTTTTGCCCACCTCCCCAGTCCTTCATAGTTACAGCTGCTAATGGCCAACACCTTTGGGCCAGGAGGTCTGAAGGGGACCTCGTTTTCCCATCCCACAAGTTCATTGCAAATGCACCACACCGTGACGTCCCTCTCTTCTCCCAGCTGGAAGCAGTGGTGCTAAGTGTCTATAAACAAGACAGGTCTCCAAGACAGTATCTTTCGGTTGTTCTATATATCCAGAGCTAGCCTGAGGGAAAAGATCTGCATTTCTCTACTCCCCCTTTTAAAAACAATGCTAATTATTTGCTTACCTTCCAAGTCCCGGACTGCAGAATCCGGGACCGGCAGCCGTGTGACACCGGAAGTTGCGTCGACGTAACTTCTGATGTCGCTTTGCCCTTCTATGGGCACCAAAAATGGCCACCGCCGGCTTCAAAAGTAGCTTCTACGCATGACCGGAAGTGCGTTGACGCAACTTCCGGTGTCGGCCCGCCCATCTATGGGCACCCAAAATGGTCGTGTCTACGCACTTCCGGTCATGCGTAGATGCAATTTTTGAAGCCGGCGGCAGCCATTTTTTGTGCCCATAGAAGGGCAAATCAGAAAAAAATGGCCGCCAGCAGGAGAAAATAACAGACAAAAACTGGAGACGAAGTGATACGGGGGACCACCGGGAAAAGGTAAGTAAAAACGGGGGTTTCCCGGGGAAAACGGGGTACTTGGCAGCTATGATTATTTGTCCAATCCCTTTTAAAAGCCATCTAAATTAGTGGACCTGAGCTCCCCTTCTGGCAAAGAATCCCATATCCCACTATGTGCTTGCAGTATATAAAATAATAAGCAACATTCTTTAGCTCGATGTCTGTGCAGATAGTGTTGGCAGGGAATGGGGAGGGATGTTGGTCGAGGCTGATCATTTCCACATCAACCTGAGTTATTGTTCAGACTAGGTGAACATTTCAAGTGAGCAATGTCAGTTCTATTGCGGAATAGAAGCCCAGCGGTAGCAGGAAGAAACATACAATCTGAACATGCTTAAAGAAATCTCTGGCGTTGGTTAGTAATGGAAAACCAGTGTTTTCCCCCTCAATAGTTTTAAACCCCTTGTAAGATGAGGACGTCACCAACTTGGACTTGGAGAAGGTGCTCCCCGGCATCGTTGAGATTTCTCCACAATGGATGCACATCAACCAGAGCTTCAGCCTGCAGCTTGCTTCTTTGCAAAGATGGCCTTGACAGATATCTTAGCTGGCCCCCCAATGAATAGCGGTACTGGTACAGGATTCCTGTCTTGAAAGATGGTGCCTCCAGGTTCTCTATAAAAGAGTCCTACACTGAAGTCACTTGAACACTTTTATTTCCCCCCCCCCAAAAAAATTATTTATTCATTTTTAAACAATACAAAATACAAAAAAATCACAAAATCAAAAAGAAAAAAGAAAAATATGTCAATTACAACAATCTTTCATTTTTACTTGACATTGTAGACTTCCTCAATTCCCCCCTCACTGGGTCAATTTTTAAATCCAGCTTAAGCCATTTTCATGTTATATCTTAAATCATTTTAACACATTTGTTTTCATTATCTCTCAATTGTTCCTAATCTATAAACATCAACTATCCTTAACCTATAATTCATCAATTATTCCAAATCAAAAATTATTTCCCCAACCATCTATCGTCTATTTCACCCCTTAGCCTAAAATTTATTCCCAAAAATTATCCATAAATTCAAACATTACTTCTTCTATCCTAATAACATTTATAGATCTAATTCAGCCCCCCCCCCCGGACTCGGAGTCTCCCAGACGATTCAGCCAGTTCCATAGGTCAATCCAGTTTTGGACCATCTTAATCAGTCAAAAAATAACATCCATTATTACTCCTCACCCCACTCCCACTCTGTCACAGCCTATCCACCACACTTCCCTCTTCGTTTCCTGCTGTCTCCCCATTCCTCTAACTGTTACACGATACCACCCATCTAATTTTCCGCTTTTCAATCCTTTCACAATTTTTGTTCCCCTTAGATTCTGACCCCAGTATGGATCCTGCTCTCCCTGCTCTCTCACTGGGAGGGCACTTGAACACTTTTAAATAAGATGCTGAGACTCAGCTGGTCCATGTGAGAAGGGAGGGCTGAATTGGTTGGAGGTGCTGGACCCCAAGAATACTGACCGGCTGAGCTCTCCCACCAACCTCACAAACCCATTTTGCTAAGGCAAGGTGACTTGGTCCCACATCACCCCAAGGACAGAATATCAAGCTCTTATCATGCGCACTGCACTGAGCACTGCAATTCCTTCTCATGCCATGAGCAGCTGGACACAGAGGTAGGAGAAAGTCATGCTGGCTGGCAGAAAAAGGACCAGCTAGATCAGGCATCTCCAAACTGCGGCCCTCCAGATGTTTTGGCCTACAACTCCCAGGATCCCTAGCTAACAGGACCAGTGGTCAGGAAAGATGGGAATTGTAGTCAAGCAGGCTCTGGAGAGCCACAGGTTCCCCACCCCTATTTTAAATAGACGAGATAACAATCATTGCTGAGATACCAGTATGACCAGTATGACCATGTCTGCAGGAAGATGCTCTTAGACCAGGCATCCCCAAACTGCGGCCTTCCAGATGTTTTGGCCTACAACTCCCATGAATTGTAGTCCAAAACCAAATGAGGGGAGGGAGGGAAGTCAAAGCTCGGCAGAGCATTGGGAATTAGAGATATGGGAATAATTGTTAAAAAGAAAAATTTGTGTGTGATGTATTTGTTTTTGAATGTTTTGTTTTGTTTATTTTTGTTTAATGTGTTTATTGTGTTTATTTGGAAAATTTAATAAATTGCTTTTTTTAAAAAAAAAAACCCAACAACATCTGGAGGGCTGAAGTTTGGGGATGCCTGTCTTAGATACTAATGGACACCAGCCCAATCCAGTTAGAGTTGATCATTTTCAATCCCCCTGTTCCTAATAGCTTTAAAAATATGTTTAATTTTGGCTGAGGTGTGCCACATCAGAATCATTTTAATACGGATCCTCTCCAATTTAAGCCACCATAAATTGTAGGGTTTAAAGATCCTCCTTGCCAAACACTAGGATGGTCCAATACGTTGTGTTATTAAAATGATTGTTGTTTTATATAACACGCCATCTGAACGCTCATAGCGCAGCTGGCGCTGTGGGTTAAACCACAGAGCCTAGGGCTTGCTGATCAGAAAGTTGGCGGTTCGAATCCCTGTGACGGGGTAAGCTCCCGTTGCTCAGTCCCAGCTTCTGCCAACCTAGCAGCTTTCGCACGTCAAAGTGCAAATAGATAAATAGCTACCGCTACAGCGGGAAGGTAAACGGCGTTTCCGTGCGCTGCTCTGGTTTGCCAGAAGCTGCTTTGTCATTCTGACCACATGACCTGGAAGCTGTACGCCAGCTCCCTCAGCCAATAACGCGAGATGAGCGCCGCAACCCCAGAGTCAGTCACGACTGGACCTAATGGTCAGGGGTCCCTTTACCTTTACCTTTAGAAACCTAGGTTATAGTTACATTTCATAACCCATTTCAATTTGGGATCCTTAATTCTGCAAAAAGTCCATAGCAGATCCAAGGATGGGGTTGCGGAGGGGGGGCAATAATCAGCTTTCCACTGACCATTTGGTAGCTAGGAAAGCTAAGTCATGTTTAAATACTTTCCGTGCTACTTAATTTCATATTTCCCACAAACATGTGGAAAACAACAGGTGCTCAGGGAAATTTGCAGGCAAGGCTCTGGGATCCGGGAGCCTGGATCTGAGTCACAAAGAGCTGCCCCTCAGGGTCCATTGGTTGATAGTTGCCATGCCAATAAATCGTACATAAATGGGACTGAGAAGGGGCTCCTTTTCACAGCTTCCCTCCTTTGAGCTTGAGAATCGCAACTAGCAAATAAGTTAACCAGGACTCACCTCAGTGAAATACTTTTCAGATTTCATGCCCTCCCCCCAAGCTTACCTTTTGCTGCAGAGGGAAAGAAAAAGAGAAGCAGCCAGCAGTATCTTGAAGCTGCCGGCGAGTTCATGGTGCAGATTGTGTACGCAAATCAAAATGTATGGATGGGCAGCGAATCCAAAAAGGGGGTGGGGAGAGTCCCCTCGAGCTGAGATTCACAATATATTGCGGCCAGCCCTGACTTGCTTCCTATCCCCAAATTACACATCACAGGGAAGGCAAATGATTAATCAGCAGCAGCAAAAGGTACTCAGGGCCTGGAATGTGCTGGATCAACATTTACCGAAGCTCTGAGGATGAATGCTGCAATGAACATTTGAAGTGGAGCCTTTGGAATCTGCTTGCCTGTTTTGCAGCCTTTCTATTCCCTACCCATCAGCCCCCATCTGTAAGAAAGTTCTGCAAAGGGGGCCCCTTCACCTTCCTCCTCCAGAGGGAAACTGACTGGAGGAAGCAGGCATAGCACTTAGAGGCAGCGCCTCTCTCTCTCCTCTTTACCAGCATCAAGGGGCTCAGTGTTCCAGCCTCTAAGATCAAGTTACTTCAAGGGCAGGCTGGGAGGGAGGGAGAAGCTTGGCTTTGTGAATGCACTTCTGGAGAAACGAGCACACACATGCATATGCATGCACAAACACAGCCAAACGAGATCCATTCTAGCTTGTATGAAGGGTTCCCTCAAGCTGAATTGAGTTGTTTGGGAGGAAATCATTCATGGGAGGACCCTTCGTAGTGAATGAAAGGCAGACCAGACACACTTCCTTTGCTTGGATAAAATTTGGCATCACTAATAGGGATCACATGGCAGCACAGAAAGTTTAGGTGTTTCCCTGACCCTGGGGGAACAGTCCCTTTGCAGAACAGGCTTTCCATCGCAGAGGAATGTGCCAAACTGCAAGCACTTTGCATCCTTGTTTCGCCTCAAGAACTGAACGGCTTCTGGAGGCAGGCAGGGGCATGTGTCGAATGTTTTTGCTCATCGTGGATTTATTGTTAAAGAGAATTCTACAGGCTGCCTTTAGAAACCCAACAGCAGCAACAACAAAACAATTCCGTACGTTATATACATGAATTTCATCAGCAAATTCCTGAGCAGGAGGAATCTGTCTCCCTGTCCTCTCCCCTTCACTCTAGTGCAGGCATCCCCAAACTGCGGCCCTCCAAATGTTTTGGCCTACAACTCCCATGATCCCTATCTAACAGGACCAGTGGTCGGGGAAGATGGGAATTGTAGTCCAAAACATCTGGAGGGCCGAAGTTTGGGGATGCCTGCTCTAGTCCATGGGGAGGCAAACTAAGGCCCGGGGGCTGCATCCATCCCAATTGCCTTCTAAATCTGGCCCACAGACGGTCTGGGAATCAGTGTGTTTTTACATGAGTAGAATGTGTCCGTTTATTTAAAATGCATCTCTGGGTTATTTGTGGGGCCCGCCTGGTGTTTTTATATGATATGAGTAGAATGTGTGCTTTTATTTAAAATGCATCTCTGGGTTATTTGTGGGGCATAGGAATTCATTCATCCCCCCCCCAAATAAACATAGTCTGGCCCCCCACAAGGTCTGAGGGACAGTGGACCGGCCCCCTGCTGAAAAAGTTTGCTGGCCCAAGACAGCCCAAACAGGTAACTAGAGCCTAGCTCTTTAGGAAAAGTTTCAGCTCCTCCACACCCATGACCATTCAGAGCACTAAGCAGCAGCCTCAAACAACTAGCTTTTTATTTTAAAAAAAACAAAGCTGCAGAATTTTGCAACATCTTAATTGCACTCCTACTACCGGTATGGTCATTAAAAAGCAAGCAAACAAGCAAACAAACAGCAGTGTGGAGATGGAATGCAAATTGTTCCAAGAGAGGAAATAATTAATTGAGGCATTTAAAGGCCTCTCTAAAAGCCTTGACATACTACCAACTATCAAAGAAGGAATGAAAGGCTCTGAGTCCTTGTCTCAAAGTGTTTCTAAAGAAGCCCTTTTCCTTGCAGCATTGTTGCCATCGGGTGAGTAGCAGGAAGGGTAACACTATAAACTGGAGCAGCAAGTGTAGTCGCATCAGGAGGAAGGTTTCTTTCTAATTGGTTTGGTCTGATTGGTTTTGCTTTTCATCTGCAGAGGGGTGAAACTGGAGAACCTCTGCAGAGCCGATGTGAACTGAAAATGGAAAGCACAAATGGTACGGTTTGGTTAATGTGTTTCCAGTGGATATATGAGAACCAGAGATTATGGCCACATTTTTGTAACCCCCCCTGCCCAAATTTGCTACCCTAAACACTATAAAAGGCATACCACCAGGCTTCCAAACCTCCTTTGGACAACTAGGTAGCATATTATGAATGATGACTGGTTGCTTGCATCCACCGAAGTAAGCCAGAATCAGAAGAGAATTCAATAAGGCTATATAAATATGAAGTGGAAAGTAAAGATAATCCAAGTTAACTTGGTGCCTGAGGTCAAAGATAAAAAAGGCCCACTCAGTTGTGTGTGGGGACAGGGAAGCAGCAATAGGCAATTTCTCACCCTTTTAATTGTGTTCAAAATATATATGAAGTATGAAGAAGTCCCCTCAAACTGTCCAACAGTAAGGCCAGAACTGCCTAAAACCTAAACTTGAGACCAAAATGCTGGGAAGTGCTCAGGAAAAGTAATCTGCAGGAGAAATTTGGGTAAATTTTGTTAGCAGCAGAACAGTAAAGTATCATTCCATTTCAATGAAGGATCAGGGAGCCTGCTATTTAAAAGCAGGTCACAGTCACCGGTCGTCCAGTAAAGGAACGTTAATTACAGATATCTATCAAGTCCATAACGGTGTTTCCGTGTGCTGCTCTGGTTTGCCAGAAGCAGTTTTGTCATGCTGGCCACATGACCTGGAAGCTGTAGGCCGGCTCCCTCGGCCAATAATGCGAGATGAGCGCGCAACCCCAGAGTCGGTCACGACTGGACCTAATGGTCAGGGGTCCCTTTACCTTTACCTTATCAAGTCCATAGGAAGCATGCATGGCTAATTTTCTTTCTCCAGTTGCTGGTTACGAAATATCAAGTCATGTCCTATGTCTAGGAGCATTGCTGACTTTGACTGGGCTCACCGCCACGACAGAAAACACAAACAGAAAAACCTTGCTTAAGTCAAAGATCACTTTGATAAACCTGAAGTTTTTTGAGGAAGTGCCAGCATCTTTTCCTTTCCTGGATGCAGCTCAGCAAAGGCTTGACTTCACATAGGCCCTAGGTGAGAACACCTTGCATCTTTAGAAATACAGGAAATGATTGTGCCATCCATTTCGTAATGTATATAAGTCCTGCTGTAATTATATGTCAGGAGGGCACGATGTTGGCTCTCCGTGTGGTTCAGCATGCACAAAGCAGGCATGAAGCATGATTCCACATTGAGTGCTTACACAATACATAAGCAGTCCTGCTCCTCCACCTTAAGGTATTTCACTGAGCCTAAGGAGCCGCATATGCATACCCTGTGCAGATGGCCTCATATGAAATAGTTTGATGGGAACATGTTGGAAGCTGAGCTGCGTAATCGGGCACTGCCCTTGGCTTATCCTGAGGCGAGATTGGCTCGACTCAACCCACCTGAAGCACATCCAGCAACTAATTTCCTGCTTAAGATCCCTACATAGGACCTTTCCACTGGTTGCTGCAGGGACATCTACTTTGAATCATAGAGTTGGAAGAGACTACAAGGGCCATCCAGTCCAACCCCCTGCCAAGCAGGAAACACCATCAAAGCATTCCTGACAGATGGCTGTCAAGCCTCCGCTTAAAGACCTCCAAAGAAGGAGACTCCACCACACTCCTTGGCAGCAAATTCCATTGTCGAACAGCTCTTACTGTCAGGAAGTTCTTCCTAATGTTTAGGTGGAATCTTCTTTCTTGTAGCTTGAATCCATTGCTCTGTGTCTGCTTCTCTGGAGCAGCAGAAAACAACCTTTCACCCTCTTCTATATGACATCCTTTTATATAATTGAACATGGCTATCATATCACCCTTAACCTTCTCTTCTCGTACTTAATGCCTTGCATTTTCCAGTGAAAACATAGGATTTTCTACCGGGTTTTTTGTGTTGTTGGTTTTTTTTTTACCTGGCTTTTCTTCTTCTGGGATAGGTTCTTGTTTTTGTCTCATAACAGACAGCCTGCAACAAAATAAACCAGGGCCAACATGATTATAAGAGAAGCTATGCACCTTGACCAACATTTCTGGCATGACAACAGAGGACTGGCAAGGACTACTTTTGTCATTTTTTGATCATCTTTGACTATCTGTTCATCTTCAGCATTTGCATAGCCCTTTAAATGGTTTCTTTCCAGCAGGAATGATGCTGGGGAGACTTTAGCAATCCGCTGACTGTGTCCCTAATGTTCATGCTATTGTAACATACAACAAGTGGGTTTGAAGTTCTATTGGAAGTAGATAATAATAATAATAATAATAATAATAATAATAATAATAATAAGGAGAAAGTATTAATTGTAGCCCATCCTAGCCACTTGTCCCAGTCTCTCTGGGCAGCTAGTAGCCATTGATAGCTTTACCCTGCATGAATTTGTCTCGACCTCTTTTAAAACCATCCAAGTTGCTTCCTAGCACTACCTCTTGTGGGCATGAATTCCATGATTTAAGTCTGTGCTGTGTCAAGAAGTACTTTTCCCCATAACATGTCCAGTTATTTTCTGTAATATGCAACAGAAATTCATTTTAGCAAACATTCAAAGGACTTGCAAAGAGGGCACCTGGATACATGATTTCTCCCAAGGCTGTGTGGTTTGGAGGCAAATCCTGAGGCATCTGGGGGCAACTGTGGCGGAAGTCTCTCTTCCATGCCTGAGGTCAGCTCCTGGGGATCAAGATGTAAATTGGCAGTTGCTGTCTGCAACAATCCCATGACAAGGTCCTTTTCTGCAGGGAGAGGAGAGGACATGCTTTAGGAAACAAAATATCTCACCTGCACAGTTTTAAGGTAAAATAAATAGGTTTGTCCCAGCTGCCCTTCTTTTTTTCTGCATGCACTTTCACATATACCATAAATAAGAATTATCCTACAAGTTATCATTCCCATATAAAACTATCAGTTTGTAAATAACCACATGAACCTGCCCAGACCTTGAGATATTTGAGGTGGATCTAGATAGAGCAGGGTTTCCCAAACTTGGGTTTCCAGCTGTTTTTGGACTACAACTCACATCTTCCCTAGCTAGCAGGACCAGTGGTGTGCGGTGATGGGAACTGTAGCCCAAAAGCTGGAGACCCAAGTTTTGGAAACTCTGAGGGTTGGTGATGAGAGAACAGGCCTTCTCTGTAGTAGCCTCTCGTTGACATGAGTCAACCAATCTGGGCTGCATCAATAGGAGTATAGCATCTAGATCAAGGGAAGTAATAGTACCACTGTATTCTGCTCTGGTCAGACCTCACCTGGAGTACTGTGTCCAGTTCTGGGCACCACAGTTCAAGAAGGATACTGACAAGCTGGAACGTGTCCAGAAGAGGGCAACCAAAATGGTCAAAGGCCTGGAAACAATGCCTTATGAGGAACGGCTTAGGGAGCTGGGTATGATTAGCCTGGAGAAGAGAAAGTTAAGGGGTGAAATGGTAGCCATGTTCAAATATATAAAAGGATGTCATATTTCTGCTGCTCCAGAGAAGTGGACACGGAGCAATGGATTCAAACTACAAGAAAGAAGATTCCACCTAAACTTCCTGACAGTAAGAGCTGTTCGCCAGTGGAGTGTGGTGGAGTCTCCTTCTTTGGAGGTCTTTAAGCAGATGCTTGACAGGCATATGTCAAGAATGCTTTGATGGTGTTTCCTGCTTGGCAGGGGATTGGACTGGATGGCCCTTGTGGTCTCTTCCAACTCTATGATGGAATGCTCTCCTCAGGGAGGCCTGACTGGCACAAACTTTGTCATCATTTCAGCATCCGGCAAAGACATACTTGTTTCCCCAGGCATTTGGGCAACACTGGTGATAGGACTGTGCTTAATAACGATTTTGTTATTGCATTTTCACTTTGGCTGTAAATCACTTGGGGACTTCCTTAGAGGAAGTGTTGTACAGGTTTAACATACCTGAACCACACGTTATTCCTACGTTGCTAATTTAGGTGCATATCTAGGAATCTAATTTATTATGTTTCTTTATTCATCATGCACGGTCATAAACTGCTAAGTCACAAAAAGGGTGATGTGCCTAAGACACAAATAAAACAACATAAACTTAATAAAACAAAGAAAACTGTTCATAATACGCAGATTGCACACAGCTGAGTGACAAAACCTGAATGAATAAAAAAGCTTTAAGTGCCTGATACTTAATAGTGAGGGTGTCTGCTTAATATCAGTTGGGAGTTTCATGGTTTTGGCACCGTCACTGTTAAGTGACCTATTCCTGGTAGTTCCACCATGCACCACTGGCAAAAGTGTCATTCCTAATGATCTAATGGTCTGGCAAAGCTATATGGAGTGTGGTGGTCCAGCAGGTAAAGTGTTTGACCTGGTGGCAAATTGGCAGCCAGGGCAGACCTTTCAGCAGAGGTGATGTGTGCAGTCTCCATGGCCCACCTCCATGGGGTGGAGGAAGGGGAGTGCTGTGAGGGCGGGCCGCCCTGGGTGTCACCACTGAGGGGGGTGACAAACTGCCAGGCGGCACTCACGGTGGGGTATGCAGCGTGCCTGAGCCACGCATCTCTCCTGGGAGTGATGCAGTGGCATGAGCGCTCACAGGCTCCATGCTGCCACAAACGGTCCGCCTGCTGCCTCCCCCCAACTGTAGGGTGGTTGAATTCTGCACTAGCTGCAGCTCCCAGGCCAGTCCTAAGGGTGCCACCACACAGAGCGCATTGCAGTAATCCACGGTACCAACGCATGGACCACATTGGCTGGGCTATATAATCTGCAAATGAGACATAGCTGGAAACAGTGGCCAGAAAATCAGGACTTACTGCAGCAACTTGTCAGCTGCACATTCTGCTGCAACCCCTGGCTGCTGTTTTGTTGTAATGTGTGGAGAGGCCTATGCTTCAAGGGGGCATTGCAAACATGCTGCATGCCCTGAGGGTTTCAATGCATTTGACAACCCACTGAGCTGGAATTATGTAACAGGTGTTAACAGGGGGAGATGGTTGATAACAAAGTGGAGATAATCCACATTTCCAAAGCCTTTTGCTCCTTGCAGGCTCTGCATGCACCTTACCCCTCTGCCCAGCCATGAGCAGCCATTGCTGAATCGCAGTCAAGGAGTCTGTCTGCAGGATCTGACAGAGCAGCTCCAAAATCTGTTGGCGGAAGAGGACAGTGGGAAAGTGTCAGCACAACCGGGGTCGGAGTGACATTGAAACAAACAACGGGGTCAAGAGGGTATACACACAGGCTTATCTCGGTAATTTTTATACTGGTGAGAACTTTGCCCTACGTTACCATTTGTCGCTCCTATGGTGCAATCTCCCCACGCCTCTTCTGCAGTCCCAGGCAGGGGTCAGAATGAGGACGCTGGTCGAACCCTTGGTGGGCTTCCATTTATAGCTAGTAGCTTGCAGGCAGCAAGGTATGGAGACCTATCTTAGGATAATTAGGGTTGCCATGTGTCCTCTTTTTCAGGGGTAAAATTTGAGACTAATTGCATTTATTTGCTTTGAATGGTCGTCATAGTGTCCTCTTTTTTTGCTCTTCAAAATATGGCAACCCTAGAATGCTTAGGTGTTCCAGTAAAGGTCCTGGGAACTTTTACTTGGTGTTGGGGAGTAACATAATGCCATGGGCAGTGTGAGATCTTCCCTGTTGCCACCACACTCCCCTTAGGGCCACTCAATCCCTAGACAAGTGTACTTTCCAAGAGTCCAAAGCAAACGCTTGCCCAGAGCCCAAGGCATAGCTTGCTTTTCTCTGTCAAACCCTCCCCAAGCACACATGCAGCGTGAGCCAAGTAGAAATATCCCTAACCCTAACCCAGTACCCCGACACCAACTTTATGAAGTTGATTAAGAATAAAAGAGGCAATAAGAGGACAAACATAGGCTGTTGCTTCGGGAACAGAACAAAAGGAATCTTTATGTTCAAATCTCTCCAACCTATCACTGCTACTTATAAGCTTCAGGTCTCCGCATGTATAGTTTCTGATCCAGGTGGGCCTTGGTTGACAGGTGGTTGTGGCCTGCCAATAACCATAGCTGCCAAGTTTTCCCTTTTCTCGCGAGGAAGCCTATTCAGCATAAGGGAAAATCCCTTTAAAAAAGGGATAACTTGGCAGCTATGCAATAACTAGCCAGTCAAGTCCATCAGGGAGATGCCTCGAGATCTTTTGGAAGTTGGGAGATGGGCTATGGAAAAGTTGACTAAGGCCAGTTTCCCCCAGTTCTACCAGACGAAATCTATTTGTGTATTCAAGAGGAGAGACCAGAACTCTCGGGGGGGGGGGGATGGAGAATAGGATCTTAGCACGCAGCCGGCCTGGGTTACACAGCCTAGCAAAAAGTTGTGTCATATGAATTTCCGTTCTGTTTGGGCACTCACTCTGCATAGGGTGCTCAGAAAGTGGCTACTGTATTCAGAACCAGGTTTTTTTCTTTTCAAAGTGCAAAGAGCAACTGTGTGTTTCTCTGAATTGGATACATTCCCATTTTTTTTTTTGGTTCAAATTTCCCACTGAGAATAATCACAGTTATTCTCTCACGGGTGCTGTCTCAGGCACTGGTGACTTCAGAGCTGGATTACTACAATGCACTTTATGTGGGGCTTCCCTCATGCTTGACCTGAAGCTGAAGGCAGGAGTGAGTCCTTGTCAGCATATTTTGCCTCTGCTCAGAGTTCTGCACTAGTTGCCCATTTGCTGCTGGGCCAAGTTCAGTGTGTTACTATTGGCCCTTAACAGCTTGGGACAGTTTACCTGAAGGATCACTTTAATCTCTATAAGCACATGCAGCTGCTTGGATTTGTGAAACTGGCACTCTTACCAATGCCATATAATACTCATTCCAGAATTGTAAGAAATCAATCCTTTAGTTCAGCAGCATCTACACCAAGCACCCCCAAACTTCGGCCCTCCAGATGTTTTGGACTACAATTCCTATCATCCCTGACCACTGGTCCTGTTAGCTAGGGATCATGGTAGTTGTAGTTCCAAAACATCTGGAGGGCCGCAGTTTGGGGATGCCTGATCTACACTTTGGACCCCCTCACCTATTGACACCAGACAAGTTCCTTTGCTGTACTCTTTTCAGAACTTGTTTAAAACATTGTTGTTTAGGCAAACTACATGTGCTTATCTCTTTTTTGGTTACTGTTCATTTTAATAATCTTTTGAATGTTTTTAAATACCTGTTTTTAACTGTTTTTAAATTAATGTTTTGTAATCCACTTAGATTTCTTACAACCAAATGGTGTGTGTGTGTGTGTGTGTATATATATATATATACACACACACACACACACACACACACACACACACACACACACATATATATATCTGGGCACTTTGCTGCTTTCATAACTCCCCCCCCCAAAGCAAATGAAATATAACATAACAATCATACAGTGTGTGTGTGTGTTAGCTATCTGCTTTATCAGATTTAATTTCTAATCCATTCTGAGCAGAAACTGTTCTTATTATTCCATCAATTATCAAATTTAATTTATAATCAGTTCTGAGCAGAAACTTTTCTTATTACTCCATCAATTAATTTCCAGGAAAATAGTTGTAATTGGTTGGTGGTACAGAAGAAGAAGAAGAAGAAGAAGAAGAAGAAGAAGAAGAAGAAGAAGAAGAAGAAGAAGAAGAAGAAGAAGAAGAAGAAGAAGAAGAAGAAGAAGAAGAAGAAGAAGGGTCTGTTTGCCCCATTTTTTCCATGCATGGCTTACTATAAGTTCTTGGTCCCGGAAGAGCATGGTCGCATCCTTGCCTTTATTCTTGGCATTGTTCCTGTGCAAATGGCGGGACGAATGGCAAGCTGTAGCTCGAGAGGGAGGTGGGATAAGACGTCCTGTTTCTTCTGAGTATTGTGTCTCCCTCCGAGACTTTTCTGCCTTAAAATACAACAACAAGCTACAGTAGAGGAACTGAATATGGAAGAGCAAGTAAGACACAAAATATTGCAATGTAGAGTGCTCCTGTCCAGACTCGTAAGCCAGCCATACCCTCTTTCAGGATACGCCATTCCATTCCATTCCATTCCTGCTCAGGTTTTCCTTTCCCACCTGCTCTCATTTGTCAATCAGCATTCCATGTCTGTTCAACATGCTCTGATCTTGCTGAGTTGAGTTTGCAGTCTGCCCCAAATTCACTATTTGCATATATTACAGCAAATTAATTCTCTGAGTATGGATCTGATAAGGAACCTTTGATTTGGACATATACTCAGGAGCCTATTTTTGCTACAGTAAAGGAAACACATTTCTTAAGAAACCATTGTGAATGCATTTTGGCCACATTTAAAGTGCTCTCATACCATTTTAACAGTCACTGCTTCCCCCAAAGAATCCTGGGAACTGTAGATTGTTAAGGGTGCTGAAAGTCCTTAAGAGACTTCTATTCCACTTACAGAACTATAGTTCCCAGAGTCTCCTGGGAAGAGAAATGGACTGTTAAATCAGTCTGAGAGGGGAATAGGGGTCCCCCAGGAATCTTTGGGGGAAGCCACAACTGCTAAATGTTGTAATAGTGATTTAAAGGTGTAGCCTTTCAATATGCAGAAAATTTACGTAGGGCTCCAAAATATGACATGGGAAAAGTACTAGATGTTGAAATCAAAATAACCCATCCTTATTTATAGCTGAGGCTTGTGAGCCATCTACTGGTGACCAACAGTGTATATGTGTGAGAGAGATTTGTAATGACTTTTAGTTAAACATGATTGAGTGATTGATTGATTGATTGGTGTGTGTGCGAGAGAGAGGGGGGGGTGTATAGTTGGATGGATGGATCTAGATAGATCTGTGGTACTAAATGTTTAGGTTTAGTAAATAGCATGTAATTAGAACTACCGTAGTGGTATATGTTGCAAGACTCTCTCAATGTGCATTAGAAAGGGATTATGCAAGAGCTTATTTGTAAAGACTGTGTCCAACGTCGAGAATATAATCAAGATCCATGTGTACTGGAATGTGTGTACCTATTTCTGAGCATCAGCAATTAGCATGGAAAGAGGTAAATGTTCTAAGTGTTTACCAATCTTTAATCCTAGTCAATCAACAAGTGTTGATGAAGGCAGGGGAACGCCTTTGTTAGGTCACCCCTAACCATGAGTACTTCAAAGCATCCAAAGAACTGACCATTAGAACGAAACTGAATAGAGGAGGCTTAGTTTTTAGGAAGGTAGAATTAGGAGAGATGCCTTGGACTGAGTGCTGCACTGACCCTCTTGAGATGACCATGCTGTAAAATCTGAACTGCATCCATGCAGGCTAAATAGGTGGGAACATTTTCCCCCTTAAAGCTACAATGGTCTCCGCCGCTTTTGGTTTGCCAAAGGAGCCCAAACCCTGGAACCTTATGGACTTTTGCTACTGCTCGGCAGAGAGAGAAGGCACCCAACTTTTGTGTGTATATCTACTGTATATCTATCTATCTATCTATCTAATAATAATAATAATAATAATAATAATAATAATAATAATAATATATTTATACCCCGCCCATCTGGCTGGGTTTCCCCAGCCACTCTGAGCAGCTTCCAACAGAAAAATGAAATAAAATAATCTATTAAACATTAAAAGCCTCCCTAAACAGGGCTGCCTTCAGATGTCTACCGGTATATCTCTATCTCTATCTCTATCTCTATCTCTATCATCTCTATCTCTATCTCTATCTCTATCTCTATCATCTCTATATCTATATCTATATCCCAGAAAGTGCAGCACTTCATTTTTGAGCCACCATCCAGGTTAGGTTGGAACAAGCTGCTCCTAGTATCGTCTGTATTGAGGAAAAGCTCAAATTTCAGTTGTGGTCTTCTGCTGCTCCATAATTCTGACCTCCGGTAGAGTTTCAGCACCAGCCCTTACAAAACTAGAGATGATGGTATTGTTGTTGTTGCTGTTGTTGTGTAGTTGGTTAGCCTTGTGTAACCGGCCACAAATATTTAATTGAGAATGGTTCCAGGCAGCTGCTCCAGAAAGTCGTTTGGAGCCAAAGTTTCAACAACGGGAAGGCTAGCAACTGCATGCCATTCTTTGCCTAGGAACCAGCCCAGTCTTTCCACAGTGCCCTGCCCTCTGGTATTGGACCTTAGCCTCAGAGTTCAGAGAAGTAAGCTGGATTGGAGTGTTGACATCCCTAAATCTGGAGGTTGCTTAGATCTTGTGGTTTTCCATGGGCACCTGTTTGGTTGCTATGGGAACAGGATGTTGGACTAGAAGGGCCATTGGCCTGATCCAGCAGGCTCTTCTTAAGTGCTTGGAGTTTCAGTCTCAGCCCAGCCCATGGTGGAGCTGAGCTTGGGAACCTGTCCCTTTCCAGATGTTGGTGGGCTCCAGCTCCCATCAGCTCTAGCCAACATGGCCAGTGGTCCGAGATGAATGGAGCTGGGAGTCCAATAACATTTAGAAGTTGCAGGTTCCTTGCCTCCTGCAGGGGAGAGTTATATATGCTTATTCATTTCAACAGAAGTCCATCATTTGACTATATCATAAAAGCATAGAATTGTAAAGTTGGAAGGGACCTCGAGGACCATCTCATCCAACCTCCTACAATGCAGGAATCCTGCCCATTGCCATACCTGGGTGGGCTCGAACCACCAACCTTCTGGTTAACAGTCAGACATACCAACCCACTGTACCACAGGCCTATCACCCCCTACCTGTACGTTTAGCTTCCCACTAACTCGTCTTTGGGTATTCTTTGAATGAGAAATAATTTATTCTGATAGGAACAAAATGAGGAGTTGTCATTTTCTGAAAGAATCACTAAAGAAGGCGGCCCAAGTCTCAGCAGGGTTACAAAATGGAAAACAGCAGTGCTGTTTTTCCTCTTTATCCGAACAAATAATTGTACTGTACTGTTTTTCCTCCCATCCACTGTACTTGGTTACTTTCATTACCAGTGCTGGGCTCACCCCCCTCCTTAACAAATCAGCCCCATGGTATGGGATCATAATGCTTCCCCCCCCCTTTTCCTACTCACTGCCTCCTTTTTCTCAGTGGACGAGGTGGCTCTGACTCTTGCAGCAAGTTCCCTCAATTCTTCTCGCCAGGCATTGGACAAAGAACCTGCTTGAGAGAGGGGAGGTATGAGGAAGATGGCAAATTCGAAATAAAAAAAATGGCTGGGATGCAGTCATGCGGGAGCCAGGGTTGGCTGCAGCTTCCCTCCCTGAGCTTGCCTCTGTGCGTGATGTGTGGAACAGTCTTATAGGCAAAATACATGATTGGCAGTCTTGTGTGATATATTGATAGCAGGCAGTTGGACTGTACCACTTCAGAAGGCAGACTGAACGTTCCGCTACACAAAACCCCCTTGTGCATTCAAAACTAGCAGGCTCGTACTATTATTTCTTATCTGTTAGTTTTGACAGAGGCATCCTGGCCTCTGGGTTACGACGGAAGATCATTGTTTCAAATGCTGTCGAACATTCAGCAGCAACTTGATGAACATTCGGAAACGGCTCGGAAACGAGGCCACATTCACACCATACATACGAAGCACTCGTTTACCACCATAACTGCCATGGATTTCCCCAAATAATCCTTGGACATGTCATTTGTTAAGGGTGCTGACCTCACGGGGCTACAATTCCCAGCACCCTTAACAAACGGCGTTTCCCATGGGGGGGAAGCCATGGCTGTTGAAAGCGGTATAAGAATGCTTTGTTTATATGGTATGCATGTGAACCCAAGTGAAGTCTGTTAAACCCCTGGCAATAATTTGATGCAGATTCAGAAACAGCTGAGAACCACATTACAGCCTGCTGAGATCACGTGAGGCAGCTCAGGAAACAGGCACACCCCCACTCACCCCCTGTTTCTGCTTTAATGCGGGTGCTATTAATCACCGTGTCCTCAGGAGGCATATTCATCATGATGATATTTAATGGCGCAGTCTGTGATATAATAGCATTGACAACCCTTGTAGATTAGGATAGATTGCAGGTGGTGAAGTGGATCTCGGAAGGAAGCTAAGCTGAGCTTTTTGACAGTAGTGCTCTCTGTGGTATCATAAGACGGGGCAACAAATCGTCCAAGCAGGCAGGAAAAAGTCTTTGCCCGGAGACTCTTATCAGTAGTGCCTAGTTACAAAATACACCAGCTCCAGATCTGTGCCCTTATGCACAAATATATATACACATACATACATACATACATACATACATACATACATACATACATACATGTATATCTGGATGCGGGTGGCGCTCTGGTCTAAACCACTGAGCCTCTTGGGCTTGCTGATCAGAAGGTTGGCGGTTCAAATCCATACAAAGGGGTGAGCTCCTGTTGCTCTGTCCCAGCTCCTGCCTACCTAGCAGTTCGAAAGCATGCCAGTGCAAGTAGATAAATAGGTACCGTTGTTGCAGGAAGGTAAACGGCATTTCTGTGCGCTGCTCTGGTTTCCATCACGGTGTTCTGTTGCACCAGAAGTGGTTTGGTCATGATGGCCACATGACCTGGAAAGCTGTCTGTGGGCAAATGCTGGCTCCCTTGGCTTGAAAGCGAGATGAGCATCGCAACCCCATAGTCGCCTTTGACTGGACTTAACTGTTTAGGGGTCTTTTATATGAAGCCCACAAATTTTGAGCATGAGGAACATGATTCAGACTGAGACCCTAGCATGTTTGTGGAATAGGGGTGTGTGTGTGAGAGAGAAGTTTTAACTATTAGCCCCAATCCAGATCAAGGCCCCTGTGGGCTATTTGCATAATGTGGGAAAAGCTCATTTTGAAGAGAATGGGAGGTGTGTCCCCCCAAAAAACCTCTCATTCTGCAAATGGCCAGTGTGCACCCCTGGAAAGTTGTCCATGTGCAAGTGTGGCGCTTGTGTTGGAAATATTCTTGTTGCATACTAACCTGTCGATAGCCAGGGGACTGGAACAGGTTGTGGGTCTCCGATGGGTATCTGAGCCCCAGGCGCCCCCAAAATAGAAGCACGAATCTGACTTTTTATCATTGGGTGAGGTGGCAGAAGGGTCTGCTTGCAGCACTCGTCATTAACGGTGCAAACAGGAGCACCATTCAAACCTGCAACAGAAGAAGGCATCCGTGGGTAAGTCGCACAGGAAAGAACCACATTATAGAAGAAAACTGTGGCTTGAACTAGAGATTGGGGGAGCTACCTGGTTCTGCTTCAGAAAGGATTCCCTAGACTCAGATTCTTCACCTGCGTGCCGGCTGAGTCTTCAGAACTCCCTTCTGGAATCCATTTCGGATTTTGAAGGCTCCAATTCTGCCTTCAAACTTACTGAAAGGTGAGACTCCAGCTATGTACACAACACCATACATTGAAAGCACCCAACGCCCCTCGAAGAATCCTGGGAACTGTAGTTTATGCATCACAAAGCTACCATTCCCAGCACCCTTAGCAAACTACAATTCCCAGTGTTATTTGGGGGAGATCACGTGCTTTGAATGTATGGTGTATGCACAGCCTCTTTCTGCGGCGTGGTGAGCCTATATTAGGGTATTAATTACCGGGGGAAATTTTGTTGTTGTTGCATGCCTTAAAGAGCTAATTGAATTGTCACACACTGTACTTTTTTTGCATTCCATTGCATGTAAAGCACATAAATATATATGGCACTGTAATTTACAGCTATTTTGTGCCGCAACATTTGCACATTTTTATTTATTGATTTAAGCGCTTTCGGACTTTCATTATCTAATATATGCACGGAACAAAAGCATGCCTGAACTTTACTTCTGAACAGACTCGCCGTGCAGGATGGCACTGCTGTGTGCTCACCTTGAATATGAGTGACTCTGTGAGGGTGGGGGTTGTGGCGCGAGAAGAACGAGTGATGGCTGAGGCAGCCAAACCGAGCGCTGTTCTTGGAATGGGGTCTCAAGGCCTGAGCGCTGAAACGGAGTGGGGTATTCAGGGCCACGTGTTTAAGCTTCCCTGCCAGAACAGTGGTCTCTTTGCCAGTGAAGGGGCCGGCAGATGGACCCTTCAGATCCCCCATTTCCTCTTTAGTAGACGTCCCTGAGTAAAAAGACAAGAGGCAAAGTTATATAAAAAAACAATTATACAACTTGCAGTGCAACGGATGCCTAAAGGATGTCTCTCCTAGGAAAACAGTGAAATTTGGTTCCCTGGGCTGCTTACGTAGTACCCAGGCTCCTCGTTCCAAATCCACAAAGGTGTGCAAAAACAGTTTGACAAACAACTTTAAACAATTGCAAACACCCCCCGTTTCTAGTGAGACAGGGCGCTTCTAGACTGTGGCAAGTTTACAAGTAGAATTGCAACAAATTCAGCTTGTGCAATTAAAATGGTTTTGGATCTGGTGCTCTTATGCATCAAGCCTGGTTCAAAAATAACCTGAATTTCTGCAGCAAGGAAGGCAATAGAAAAGCAATGAAAAAGTGTGGGATGACAATTGATTGACATGATGCTGCATAAACAAGCAAATCCGAATAAATTCTGAATAAAAACACATTGTCTGGAAGCCAATACAGTTTAAAACATTTCTATTCCCTCCCACGGAAATGACTGCCTTTAAACTATTACACGTTATCTTTTACACTCCAGGGAATCCAACCAACTTGATAGAATCCAATGTCTAGATGAACGCTGGCGAGTTCTTGTAGTTTTCTCACTATAAAGAAGTCAATAATCCTGAATGTTGTACTAACCTTAAAAGCCACTCTTAAACAGACTGCCGCAAGTAAGGATGATGTGAACAATCTCGCATAGGTGTGCAGGAAAGGTTTTTAATGCCAGAGACTCTATGACAGGGAGTCTGAGTCATGTGATGAACGAGAGCTTGAGAAGCAGAGTCTGCAACAGGTTTGCTGAAGAACAAAACAACTGGCACCCTCCCTTCTGAGAGTTTTGAAAGGTGACCTGGAGTCTTGGCCGTGCCACTGAGATCATATTCTGAAGACGCAGCAAGCTCTTTCTCTCAAAGGATTGTGTGCTGTTCAACACACACACACACGTTGCACCGTCAGCATCAATAAAAGAGATGCAATTGTGAAGAAGCATTGAAGCATCTTATCAAAACGAAAGCAGAAACTCAGAAACACGGCTCAGTTTAATGATGCTACCCTGAAGCTCCACAGCACTGCATAAGTTGACTTTGATGATGTTCCCACACAGACCTGTGGACAGCATGTGCTATTTGGAAAGCAGCCAATTAGTTACATTAAGATGTTATGGTTTCAAAGTTTTGTTTGCCCAACGGAGGTGAACAGAGCCGGCACCTATTGCTTGAGGTGAATGCTGGAATCTTTCTTCATTGCTAGTAATCAAAATTTGTGAAATGGTAATAATGCAATTTGCATTGCAATATTTACCAGCCCCTGCTAGGTCCTGTTTATTCAAACGCTGCTACCATTCCTGGGCAGGGATATTCCTATCCTATATGAATGATGATACATAGCAAGAGTGGGGAACCTGTGGTCCTTTAGATATGGCTGAACTACAACTCCCATCACCCCTGGGTGTTACTGATGGGAGTTCGGGTCGATCAACATCTGGGGGACTGTAGTTTCCCCACCTCTGGTATACATTTTTCACTCAAGGAAAGATATTGCATGTACCATTTAGGCTCATGGAAATGTGATTGCCAATTAGGGTCTTGATTTGAGCAGCACCAGGCCTGGAATTTATTGTTGAACCCGTTGTTCACTTTGGGGACCTGGCTCTCCCATATCAAGTGTAACCCAGCACCATTTCCCAGACGAATGGAAAAGAGTGTTATCTCTGAAGTTTGTCCTCTCTTACCATTGACTCCCTGCAGCTGCTCTTCTTATTTCTGACTTTCGGTGAAAGGATTCTTCAGTCAGCTTCCAGGTGGGCTTGAACCCTCACACTTTTTGGTTTACAAACAGATGCAATCATCCATCTGAAGAGCTTTGAAACCCCCATTTCAATGGAATATACTTAAGCCAGTGGTGTGCCATGTCACCTGGGGTGCCTTGAATGCCACAGGCAACATTGGCCATGGTCCTTCTTTCCCTCCCTCCCTCCTCTGATGCCTTCTCGCATCTCTGCTTCCCAAAGGCTTGTGTCTCTGTTTGTTGCAGCAGCCCTGGGTATAAGCTCCTCAGGTGAATGGGGCCTCTGGGGCTGGTCAGGGGGTGTAGTTGCCAGGAGCTGAGATGGCCTCGGATTAAGCAAGCAAGCAAGTGGGCAAGGAAGTCCCAACAGTCAGTCTGCCAGCCTTTGCTGTTGGAAATGGACAGACAAGTCCCAGGCCCCTGTGGGGCAGTGTGAGGAGGCGCCTCTCTTCATACCCTCCAACTCCTGGATTGAAAAATCCGGGATCAGCAGCGGTGCACCACCGGAAATTGCCTCTACGCATGTCCAGACATGCGTAGAAGTGACTTCCGGTGCCAGCGCTGCCCGATTTCCGGTGCCCAGACATGGGCAGAGCGGCACCGGAAATCGCTTCTACACATGTCCAAACATGCGCAGACAGCCGGGAGCCGGGACATGACCGCTGGCAGAAGCTGCATTCCAAATCCGGGGGATTTATGGGATATAAATCCATTCAGAATAACAGTGGGAAACGGTAACAAAATACGGGGGTTTCCCCGCGAAAAACGGGAGACTTGGCAGCTATGCCTCTTTTTGGGGCAGGGGTGGGGCAGCTCAGAGATCAGAGGTGGCAGCTGCAGCTGCCCAGAGGACTATCAAGGGGGGGAGAGAAGAGAGGAGGCTGAGGGAACACTCCACAAGGGAGGTTGTTCAGAAAAGGGTAAGAGGCTGCCAGCTCTGCAGGCAAGGGGTGGCATAACTGGGCCCCTGACCCCAAAGGGGTGCACAGAAAGAATGTAGTTGGTCAAGAGAGCCGTGGACTCAAAAAGGTTGAAAACCTCTAACTTAAGCACATGCTCTACTACTCTTCTATAGAAATCAATGATGCTTTGGTTGGATTGTGCCATTGTTAGTGAAAGTAAATACTTCCCTCCACCCTTCAGTTCAAAAACAAATTTCACCATCCTATCATGACAGCGAACTGTCTCAGCAACAAAGATACAGTGGAACCTCGGTTTATGAACACCTCGGTTTACGAACGTCGCAGACCTATCTGGAACGGATTAATTCACTTTCCATTACTTTCAATGGGAAAGTTCGCTTCATGTTAAGTACGCTTCAGTTAAGTACGGACTTCCGGAACCAATTACACCCATGCTTCGGGTTGAGTACTCCGCGGACCTGTCTGGAATGGATTAATCCACTTTCCATTACTTTCAATGGGAGAGTTCGCTTCAGTTTACGAACGCTTCAGTTTAATATATATATATATATGACTAAGTGGGGCCGTTATAGAGGTTTATACAATTATGGATGGATGGAAAAAGTGGAGAAACATATACCCCCTTTTCTCATACTACTAGAATCTGGGAGTCAGCCATAGAAATTGGTTGATAGCAGATTCAAAAAGTAGAGGTAGCAGAGACAAAAGACAGGATTTCTCCGTACAATACAATTACAGTAATAGTATACTATTAGTATACAATAGTATACAATTAAAAGTATTCACTACTGCCAGGTTCTGATGATGACCAGCTCAGGTGGCTTTAAAAAGCAATTCGAGAAATTCACAGAGAAGTCCGTCAATGACTCGTAGCCATGTTGACTACATTCAACATCCAGATTCAAATGCAGTATGGTAGTGCGTACCAGCTACTGGGAGTGAGTCATAGTTGGTTCATGGACCTTCCAGATGATCTGGTTGGCCACTGTGGGAAACACAATGCGGAACCGATCCAGCAGTTCTTCTGATGAGCTTGTACTGATGTAGCACACCTAGTGCTGAGAACAGGCTGGTCTCCTTCTGTGGAATTGCAAAAGTTTTAGTGCAATGCAGTGTAAAGTATCAAGGCCACGCCAGGGACTGACACAATGTCCTATTTCTGATCACTCTCTGCCTATGCCTCTGGCAGAAAAGGCAACTGTGGAGAGGGGTTTATGTTGTGCAGATGGGCCCGTATCATCCAGGGATACTTAACTAGTGGTAGAAAGCACAGGTGAGCCTGTGGTGGACCAGGAAAGTCCTTGTAAAAGGGAATGGATTCTGAGGAAGAATTTGCAAGGAGGAAGGGGAGTTGACTGAATGGACACAGTGAAGAGGTAGCTACTTCAGTCACAGTCTGGGAGAAGATTCAGACTGTGTTGACAAATGTTTGTTTGTTGGTGCATCAAATGCCACCAGCTCCTGTTGAGGCACTGGTCTTGATCCAGCTTCAGGAGGCTGGCCAATGTAGAGATGTAATTTGTGGGAGTGGGTTCTCGTATTTGGAGTTGCTTCCTCATGTTCCATGGACATGAAATGAAAAGAATGGGGAAACTGACTCAAGCAAATCCTAAGCAGTTTCTGATTTAGTCAATTTCACCCATAATGGAAAGGTTGTACTTCCTTTTCTTTGTTAAGGGCCACATGACTGGCTGGTGTGGGAGACAGAGGAGAAAGGATCTCCCAGGGTGGGAGGCTGGAGTAAGAAACAGAAGTTCTCAGGTGAGAGCTAGGAAGGTCTACTTTCCTGTATATGGATAAAGGATATGATGCAACTACTGTATTTTTTGCTCCATAAGACACACCTTTTTCCTCCTAAAAAGTAAGGGGAGATGTCTGTGCGTCTTATGTAGCGAATATGTGGCCTCTGGAGCCAAATTGCCCAGGGGCAAAAAGCAGATCGTGCTTTTTTTATTTATTTTAAAAAAGAGCTAAAGGCTAGCAAGAGGGAAAGGGGGTGTTGAAAAGAAGCTGCTCAGCAGCTGATTGCAAGAGTTTGGGGAGGGAGATAAGGGACGCTAGCTCCCTTCCTGGCCTGCCCCCTTGCCCAGGCCTCCATTGTTGAATGTTCTGCAGAGGGAGTTCAACAGGATTTTTTCCCTTTGCCAAGTAAACTCAACAACTTTGAGCCGATCCTTTAAAAAAATGGGGCTTTTCCTCTTTGCAAAAGAAGCTGCACAACTGTGAGCTGATCCCCCCCAAACAGGGCTTTCCCCATCTGAAAACAAAGTGCGTCTTATGGTCAGGTGCATCTTATGGAGCGGGGAAAATCTGGTACTTTTTCTCTTTCTTCACTCTCTCACCTTCCTATTTTTTGCTTTTTATTCTCTCTTTTTGCCTCTCTCTCTCTCTCCTTCTTTTTTAGATTAGATCAGTTTTTATTATATTTTATGTTGAAAACTTTCTCAATAAAAATATTTTGCAAAAAAGGGGTTGGGCTGTTGAAACTGTGGGCACTTCCTTTTTATTCCACACTTACGATGATTTCTGCTCATGGTGCTATTGGGGCAGTCAGACATGATACCACTCTGAATACTGTGTCTGAAGCTGCAAAACTTTTGGGGTGCTCAAACTGCTTCACTTCCCGTCAGGGCATAGCCTGTAAATTCCTGCTGAAATCCCACAACTTTTTATAACATACAATGTTCCTGTTTGTTTTTGTCCACTTTTGTTGCAGTAATAGTGTGGTAGCGTTGTGGCAGCATCCCAGAACAAAGAAGAGCAGGAAAAGTCCACAACTACCGGTAATGCACTATTGTCATGTCAAGAGAGCGTTGCACCTGTGATAAAACACCTGTCTGGAGGGGCCCCTAATTGGGCCACCATCCTATAGACATATGCAACAAATACATAAAATGTCCAGTCTCAGAGATGAACATGGGACAAGACGTGAAAAGAAATTATAGCAGTCGGTCAAAAAGAACAAGAAAAAATATACTGCATATGCTTGGAAATCAAGGTGGTCCATAGTCAACAGCCGTATGCAATTCTTCTAGTAAGAAGCAGAAAGAAAGTGCTCTTGTCTCTCAACTGTTTTTAAAGCCCTTGCAGGATACTTACGGAAATTTGATATAGGAGGTAGTATATTTCTTGCTTTCACTCCCTTTCTTTTCTGTTCCCCCCTTGCTGAGTTTTCAAAAAGCAATTGTTTTTAAAGGATCTGCATAAGCTAATTTGGCCTGCAGCTATGGCATTTGAACAAAGACAACAACAAACCCCAGATGTGCTTCTTATTCAATATTTATAAAGGAGCGACTCACCATTTAAGCTGTTGCCACATCCATGTAGGGAGTGGGGTGTCCTTTTGAGTTACTGTTTGGCCAAAGGCTGCAAAATAATCTCACTTCTGTACATAACATCAGTCTGCCTTCTTTGTCCCTGACTGTGTCAAAGTTGCTAGGTAACACTACTTCTTGACAACAGCCAACGATTTCCCTCCTACCCCTTCTCCCCTTTTATCTGCTCTGTTTTCGCCTCCCCCCCCCATTAACCATATAGTCAACTCCTGGTTTTCTTTCCTCCAGAGGCAAATTCCAGTTAAGAAAATTCACTTGAGTTTTGTTTTTTTTGTTTAAATCCAAATTTATTTCAGCAGTGGGAGGAGACGTGGATTCATCACAATCAAGACAGGAGGATTGAGATAATTTTTCTATTTTATTTTTATTCCCTTTCCATTAACAATCTCAGGCATACGGTACTTGTCTTGCACTCTGTGATGAACCCAGTGCTAGGCTCAGCCTGTACATATGTGCCAATAAAACCATATCGCACAGAAATGCCATCGGTCTCCAGCGACCTTCGCTCCAAGGGAAATAGCCCGGGTGTGAGCCTGAAAGGTCTCACCACTCAAGAGACTGGGGTTCATGTAACTTGTTTATGACAGACGCTCACCTTGTGGAAGAGAAGTTGGAGATCGTGTATCTCATCAAGCTGCTGCATGATAAGATCTTTTGACACGCTTGCATTTTCAGGCTTCCATGCTGACATCAGTAATGTCTTTGTAAACAGTACTGGATCACTTCCTAGGGCATGGTATAGTGTGACTGAAAAGACTCTGAGATACATTACGTACTACTGGTATTATTTATATTGACTGCATGCAGGTTTGAAGGCCAACGCTGTGGTTGTCAGTGAAGTCATAGCTGGAATGTTTTACATGGACCCCAGGCCTATTCAGACTTCAAACTAGTTTATTCATCATTCTTTCACTGCAGGGAACTCTGAGAATTGTTGCTCTCTGAGAAGGTATGGCGATGTCTAACTGAGAACTCTCAGCAATCTCACACCAAACTATTGCTCCCAGAGTTCCCTGGAGGAAACCTTGAAAGTTAAGCTAATACAGGCCATATAACTGCAGTTACAGGTAGGTAGCCGTGTTGGTCTGCCGTAGTTAAAACAAAATCAAAAAATTCCTCTCAGTAGCACCTTAGAGACCAACTAAGTTTGTCATTGGTATGAGCTTTTCGTGAAGAAGTGTGCAAGCACATGGAAGCTCATACCAATGACAAACTTAGTTGGTCTCTAAGGTGCTACTGGAAGGAATTTTTTTATTGTTTTGACAGGCCATATAAGTTTGCACGAAAGAATACGTCCTCCGTGTATGTCCCTGTGGCAGTTGTCTGCTGCCTCAGTTTGGTACTTCTGCAACTCAACTGAAATTATTAGGGCTGTCAGCTGGTTAAAGAAATCTTAGTTACTTACTTGCATGGATTTTTAATCAGTTAATTAAATGACCCATTAAGGGTCCAATTCTAACCACAGCTTAAATCCAGCTGAGGAGCCTTAAGGGCATTAAATGTTGTTCTCCTGACGTGGCTGGAGGTTGATTGTGGAGCAACACTTATGCCATTGGCCGGCCTCTGAAAAGTTCCTCTGGCGTGGATGTTCTATTTGTGATGTCCTGCTAGTGGAGCAAGTAAAAATGGGGCATGTCAGGGATGCGCGTTGTTACACCATGTTCAAAACCTCTTAATTCCCCCAGCATGTCCACAGAAATGGCACAACTTTATGGCAGCTCTGGTAGTAAAAGAAATAGCTGCTCGTAACATTTCGTATCTCGCTGACAGCATCACTGCAGGGCAATGGTTTTGGCAGCTGCCCTGTGGCGGCATCTCCTCCTCTCTCCCTCTAAATGTGAGTTAGGAGGACTGTTCTGCCCATCTGCATAAATATAGACAAATAGGCAGTTTTTAAAAAGGTAACTTTTAGATGATGTACTCATGTGCTACAACAGGTATCAGCTTAGAATAATTCATTTCTTTCTCACACACAGGGAACATCTCTTTGAAGGCAGTGCATGTCATCAGCTGTTTTTATTACTCATTGTAATAATAATAATAATAATAATAATTTAAAATAAAATATGTTGGCCTGTTTATCAGCAGCTTTGTAGATCCTGAAAGATTTTTACTGACCAGTTAACCACTACAGGACTAGAAATTCTAGTTTTATGTCTTGCTTCTGAATTGTTTTGCCTAAGCAATGGGCAGATATGGTTACACGTAGCCCTACGGCATTACTGACAGACAAGCTTAACTCTGTAGGACTCCTTTCAAGTTAGTTTCCTACAACAGAAAAGGAGTTTTGCACATGCAAAACTTATTTACAGTACACTGAATTATTGAAAACCTGAAACCATAGCCACTCTTGCATAGGAATAGTGGGAAAAGGCAACATAGTTCCTGCAATGTCAATTGCAGTAAAACATTTCTCAAAAGATTTTGCAACATGTATTCTTTGTAATAGAGGACCCTCTGAACAACCAAAGAGTAAGCATGCAACAAATATTGTATAGAACCTCCAGTTCCAGAGGATATTTGTGCATACAACTGGTGTCAAGAAATTGAGTTTTTTCCTTGTGTCACTGAATACGGGGAGAAAAAGAAATCCCAGACATGAATCCAAAGCTTTGCGCTTGATCAACAGGGAGATTTGTGATGTCTTTGATGAAAACAGAATATTTTAGAAGAGAAAAATTTAAGAGGAAAGAGAAGTTTGGTCAGATACAAGCTGGATTTCAGGTGTCAATAAGATCTCTCCTCCTCCACGAGGGGAGACTTTGCGGGCGCTACACGCTCCTCGCGGCAAGCAGGGGGGCGTGTATCGGCCCCCTGCTGCAGCCAATCCCTGCTGCCGCGCCAAGCCTCTGGCTGGCCAATAGGGCCGGCCTGGGGGCGGGCTTTACGGACATTTAAATCTGCGCGGCAGCAGGGGAATCCTCCTTCTCCTGCTGCCTCCCGATGGATCTCCCGCCCACCCTCCCTTTAGGTCTTCCCTTTGTGTGTGTGCTTTGACCTTGCTATGGACTTCGGTTGGTTGCCTTGGTTGCCCAAGGGGCCTGGTAGGAAATTTTTATCCATTTGGCTAATTGGCCTCTTGGTTTTTTTGCCTACCTCGTAGCAATTCGTCACAACTTCCCTCGGTATTTGGCGGTTAGGCATTGGAATATGGAGTTGTCTGGTGTGTTTGAGGACTGGTTGTGGCCATCATCCAACCCTCCTCTTATAGGGGTATCCCCTTAAGGGATCCGGTGGTCGTGGATCCCGTCCGATGCCCTGCTGAGGCTAGGGCCATGGCACGACCCCCAATGACACCAGGGGGAGCTTTCAGTTGTATTTGCATCAATAGGTTCCTCCCTCGGGGTGTTAACCTGATATGACCCCCCCCCCCCGCAGAGCGGGGTGGGGTCATGCTTGCTAGGGTGTCCAATGCCTAAGCCAATACCTCTCACATGCTCTAACCAATAAGGTTGTGGCCTTATTTTACCCATTAACTCAAATCCATGTGTCACTGTGTCTTCATTTCTCGCGGGGGGTGGGTCCTCGAACCGCAAAATACCTGAACACAGAATGTCAGACACAGATGGAGATCTAAGATTTGGTGGAAAGCTCTAGGTATGGAAAGCCACAAACTCTGATATTGTCCCCCAGGTGTAGTGAGAAGAGAAAGAAGATCAGGAACAGATCCTAAGAGTTCCTAATGGAAAGGCTGAAACTATGGTACAAAAAGTTTCACCTTGTGGTGACAGCAATCACTGACTGAGCAATTAAAGAGGTAGGAAAAGAACCAGCAGGGGACAGTCAAAGTATCCCTGGAGCAGAGACTCCTTACAAAACAAAAAGGAGTTGGAAGTGAGGTGACTGGTAATAGGGCAGTTTCTGTGGGATGCAGTGGGTGGAAGGCGGATTGCAATGGGTCATATAATCATTGGTAGGGCTGTTTCTTGGGACTTGCATGGGGTGGAAGCTAGTTAGTAACAGGCCAAGAGGATGAAGTCGACAGCAAGGAATAAGTGGCATACTCCAGGGAGTTTGGAAGTAAAGAACAGAAATGTATTTACTTCATTAGAGGGTGCTGAGGGATTTTCCCTCTTTTCCTTTTTTAATGCGGGAAATGGTGGTGCATTTGAAAAACACTATATACAGTAGTTAGCAACCAGATAAGTCTGAAGTGGGCAAAAGGATAGTACTGTAGAGGTAAATTTGGAGTGTTAAGACAACATTCATGATGGTATGATGGTAGTAGCCATGTTAGCCTGTAGCAGCCAAACCAACAAAGCGTTTGCTAACACCTTAAACTCTCACGTTTACTTGAGCATGCCTTCCTGGGTCAGAGAGGCCAGTTTGTCAGGTGCATGCAGTGTGCTCTTTAGCATTTCGTGTCATCAACTCTCCCCCCTTTCCTAGGCAGAAAAGGGACAAATCATTCGAGTATAGGAAGAGCATCCTCACAAGTGGGGGCAAGTGCTGTCGCTCTCAGGTCATGTTTGTTTATTATCCTTATTTTATTTATTTATTGTATTTAGAACCCACTTTTCCTCCAAGAAGTTAAAGGGAGCATAGTTCCCTTTACTCTCCAAATTATCCTCAAAACAAAACAACTCTATGAGGGGCAGGTTGAGAAGAGAGGCAGCCACCGGCCCACGGGTGAGCTTTCGTGGCAGAGTGAGCCTTTGAACCCAGGTCCCCCACCGACCCACTCTAACCCCCACCCCACCCTGGCTCTAGCAGGCCGCGGTGAGATATGCCTTCCTCCTGCTCTAGCCAGCGCTTCCCCTTGCGCGACCAGGGCGCGCCAAAGGCTCCCCTTGCAGCTGCGTCCCCTGCCCGCGTCGCTTTCGCCCGGGCCAGGGGCAAAGCGAGCGTGCGGCTCCGCGGCCTTTGGACCCAGCGGGTCTGCGGCAGAGGGCGCTGTGATTGCCAAGGCCTGTGGCGAGCGAGTGAGCGAGCGAGCTACTCGAGGAGGAGGCTGCGAGGGCCTGCTTCCGGGCCGGCACCTGGAGGGGCGTGCGGTGGCGTTTCTTGTAATCACAGCCGCGCCGGAGCGAAAGACGGCGGCGGCGGCGGCGGCGACTCCTCTCTCCTGCCCTCCCTCTCCTTCTCCCTCTCGCTCTCTGTCCAGTCACGCGCAGAGGCTGGGGTGGATCTGCGGGCGGCCGCTCTCCGCCTCTTCCTTTTTTTTTTTTTGCAAAGCCAAACTCTCCGCCCGACGCTCAGGCCGATTTAGTTGAGCAGCACAAACAGCAGCAGCAGCAGCAGCAGCGTCCCTCGCTGACCCCGCGCGTGCAAAGGCTGCCCGGAGAGGCTGTGGAGAATCATGGTGAGTGTTTGTGTCGTCCCCCCCAACTCCTCTCTGCTTTTGTTTCACTTATTTGGGGGACCCACCGAACGAGGGGGTGCTGGTGGCGCGCGCTCGGCTCCTCTCCATCACTTCTCGGTCCCCTACTCCAGTTTCCGTCAAACTTTCGCTCCGCTTTCCCCGTTCCCTGCGCTCCCCCACTCCGGAGAAACTTCCCCGTAGCCCCTCTCTCGCTCGCGCGCGCTCCTCCTCAACACGGCACTTTGGCACGCTCTCGTGTGCACACGCGTCGCCCGCGGGGATCGACCCGTGCGGTGGGGGCGCCGTGGCGAGTCGGGAGTCGGAACAGAAGGAGCCCAACCACTAGGCGCTTGGGCCGTCTCCTGTAAACAATGCACGGAGGCGGCGCCGCTGGGTAGGTGGGGGATATAATTAATGCCAAGCCAGGCGCCAATTTTTTCAAGGTCAGGTTGGGATGGTGGGGCAAGTGAGGGAGACGTCGCCGGCTACCCCACACCCCAAATACGCCCCCAAATCGAATGGGAGCCAGTACGGATTTTCTACTTGAGGTTTTTAAGTCTTGTAAGTTCATAGGCGCAGCCAGTCTCAGGATCTACCCTCCCCACCCCCATCTACCCCTGGGGTGGGGAACCTGTGGTCCTTTGGTGGGCTGCATGTGCCATCAGTGTTCATGGATGATGGGATTTGTAGTCCTCTGGCATGTGGAAGGCCACAGGTTTTCCTATCCTTGGTCTCCTCCCGCTGCCCGCCCTCTCCCCTAATAGAACAAAGTACTGTACTGGGCTTCTCCTTGGGTCTGATTCATCTCCCTGTTTCCAGATTGAGCTCAAAGCCTGGCTTTTCCTTGCTGAACTCACTCCCCGGAATGCTTTTGTGCTTTGCTCTCAGATCTCTGGATAACTTCCCTGTTTGTCTTCCCTGTTTTCTCTCCACAACACTCTCTCTCCCTCCCTCCCTCCCTCCTCTCCTCCCATCTGCCTAATGGCAAATAGGAAAGTACCCAGACAGGGGAAGTGGTTATAGCTGTGTTGGATGGGCAACCTGCATGTGTTTGGTAATACACAAAAGCTAGTGAGTGGAGATTGGAACGGAACAGAGATTACTTTCTCAGTAGAGAGTTTACAAAACAGGAAGTGAAGGGGGGGGCAGATGAAAGTGGCCTGCCCTAAAAATCCTTTAAAAAGCGGAATACTTTAAATGTATCCTTTTCAAGAGAGTCTTTCTGAGGAATACAGTATCTTGAGTTAGCCCACACTGGTTGCCTTGCTCCATTCTAAAAGTTTGGTTGAAAGGCAGAGATTATTACCCTGAAACGCCTAAGGGTTTGATGGTTGAAACTGGTCTTTGCATGGGCAGAAAACCAACTATTGTGCCCAGCTTGGCATTTGGTAGAAAATAAAAAGGCTGCTTTCCATATTCATTTTGGGGTTGTTTTCTCCAAAGCAAAGTCTATTGTGTGAACTTGTAGCACGGCAGCTGCATTTTTGGTGATTCCTGCTTTTGAAATATCAGTGTTCCCCTCCTAGAAAAATCACTGCAGAATGTACCCTAAAAATTTCTGCTTTGCACAACACACTGCTCTTTCCTCAGATGACTGAGTGCCCAAAGAGGATTGCATCCAACAGGATTAGGCAACCCCCCCCCCAAGAGCCGCTCCCTAGGCTCTTGGGGGTGTGTGTGCCTAATCCTGTTGGATTTGTCAGGGTCCACATGGTGGGTGGGGCCAGAACTAAAAGTGGGCAGGGCCATGTCTTCTCTCTCTCTCTCTCTCTCTCTGTCTGTCTGTCTGTCTGTCTGTCTGTCTGTCTCTGTTTCTCTTGTCAGGAGGGCTGCACCGGTTGGCTAGAGAGGTGGCTTGAAACTAAACCATGCGTCACCTCACCTGTAGGCCCAAAGGTTGTCCATAGGAGAATATAGAGAATTATGGCAGTGGACAAAGCTGTATTGTAACTTTTGAATAAATGGATTTTTAAAAAGCAAACAAACTAATAAACACAACATTGATCCTAAGTCCTGCTGGGTGTTTTATGTTGCAAGTTGTAGCTTCCCGCCTCAGGTACGCAGGAGGAAATGGTTGCATGATGCATTTGGTACATGTGACTGTGTACACAGGTTTCCTTGCCCAGAGGTGATACCTGCGTAGGACACTAACCATGTGCAAAGCAGTTCTCGAATATGGGCTGAGTTTAGGCATGTGGTAACAATGTTCCAGGCCTTGTCATATGTTGAAATCCTTCTTTTTAAAATGCAGTGAAGGATGGTCCAACAGAAGTGTGATCACATTCCACACTGCAAATGTGGCAGTTGCATGCTGCATAGCTGCCAAGTTATCCCTTTTTTACAGGGATTTTCCCTTATGCTGAATAGGCTTCCTCGAGAGAAAAGCGAAAACTTGGCAGCTATGGCATGCTGTCACTTCCCTGCATGACCAGCTGTTGCATACAATCCAGGGTGGATAAAAATCAATGATTTTTCCCCAAAGAAAATCAAAGATTTTTAAAATAAAATGCTTTTGGAGGAAAAATCTTTCTAAAGATAGTTTTCTATTTACCATAACTTACATTATAGTCCAAAGGCTATTCATCAGGAAATAAGGGTTTGTTTTAAGTTTTTCATGTGTGCTAAAACTCAGTTGTTGTTTTTTAATTGTTTAACCACATCAGTTAACAAACATAGACACATATGCTATAATGCTATTGTTTTAGTTAAATAAATTGTTTGAATTGTTAATAAGGAAATTATTATTTTTCTCCTTCCAATAAAGTACAGCAGAAAAGTTGTCCAAATATAAACAGTTGACTTATTAAACCTCACAATAATTTCATAATTATCTATGTATTTCTCATAGTATAACCAAATCAGTAATTTTTGATATAACTGTAAAAACTACTCTGAAAATTTATTCTTCCAAAAATGAAACCTTCCTCTGGATTATACCAGCAAAAATGAGTATGTAAAAAAATGATTTAAATCAAGTCTTACTGACTAATGATTTAAATTGTGATTTAAATCAAATCTACCCTAATACAATCCATGCTCATGAGACTCACCATCTGTTTTTAATAGTGCCTAAAAGTTTTAGACTGCGTGAATTTGCTCTAGTGATGTGAGGTGTAAAATTGCCCCCCCCCATTTTATAAATTTGTTAGTAACAATTAATGGATACTAATTGCAAATATGATATTAGGTAAGCTTGGACGTTTCAATGCTTTTAGCCGGGGGTCAGCAACCCCTGTGCCTAAGGTTGCCTACCCCTGCTTTTAGCTTTGACTAATAAATGCAAGTAGAATAAACATGCTAAATTAGACTGCTCTCTAGAGCAGTGGTGTTCAACCATTGTGCCATGGCACACTGGGGTCCCTTGAAAGATGGCCAGGGGTGCTGCGGGCAACACTGGCTTCTATCCCTCTTTCCTTCCCTCCCTCCTGATGCCTTCTTGTGTCTCCCAAAGGCTTGCACAGCTGTGTGTTGCAGCAGCCCTGGCTACAAGCTCCCCAGATGAATGGTGCCTCTTGGCCAGGAGCTGAGACAGCCTTGGAGTAAGCAAGCAAGCAGGCGAGGGAGCTCAGCCCGCCCGCCCTTGCTGTTGGGAATGGACAAAGTTGCAGTTCCCTGTGGGGCAGTGTAAGGAGACACCTCTCTTTGGGGCAGGGGGGCAGCAGCATCTGCCTGGAGGACTCTCAAGGAGGAGGAGGCTGAGGAAACACTCCACAAGGGAACATGTTCGAAAAAGGGTGAGAGGCTGCCAGCTCTGCAGGCAAGGGGTGACATAACTGGCCTCCTGAGCCCCACAGGGGTGCTGAAGAAAGATCAAGGGACCCGTGGCCTCAAAAAACCTCTGCTCTCTTGTGCATGTTACCCTATGAGATTACCCCATTTCCCCCCCCCCCCGAAAACACACATTACTGATCTTCCCTAAATCAAAATGCCCTCCCTTTCAGGTTCAGGGTAAACCTCAAAAAGAGTGAACACTGAGACATCTTGGACAAGCAACAGTTGTTTATCATGATTCTGATTTTTCTAAACACTAGATAGATCACTTTAAGCAGAACATACCTGTATCAAAATACACATCCAGCCAATTTATTGGGACATGGATGAGTGTTGTGGTGTGAATCCAGACACGCATCTGTGTTGGTTGCATGTGGCATCAGGTCCAGAATGCCTATGTTTTCAGTACTCAGTGGTGATCTTTAACATCTAAGGGAGATAATACACACAAATAGGTTTTGTAAATCAGTAGGACTTAGTTGCTTCCAAGCATGTGCGTTTAGGATGTGTCCTCCCCCCCCCCCAATTCCTAATCTAGACATACATTTCTGAGATCTCCTCTCTTATTAGTCCTCATTTACAGTTCTTTTCATTTGCAGTGTTTACTGATGCCTACATACAATGGAACTTTCATGTGGTTTGTCTTTATTTCAGACTGTCTTAAAGCTTTCCCGCTGTGGTTTGTTGTTAATTTGCATAGCTTCATCTATTCAAGAATATATGAGCTTGCAGTTTAGATCAAGGAGCACCACACAATGTACACAGAATTGCGGATCTTCAGCTTGGCTATACATCATATCATTGAATAACAAAACAAATTATACGTTTGCAACATTCTTTTATCACAGACTCCTACCAGTCTGGGCTGATTTTTCATACTGTAGGTCAAGGATGCAATAAGGTTCCTTAGGGTATATAGGAATTGAGCAAGAAAGCAGGCATGCCTAGAATTTTATCTACAGTGATCTCGTTGTCACTAAGAAAGCAAACCTGTTTATGGACTGTGTTACTTTAGTCTTCAGGTTGAGGCTCACAGAGATGAATGCATATTTCCCTGCACAAAGAATGCTAGCATGTCAGGGTGAAGGATTCTAACTTAAATCTTCTCCCTGACAGGTCAGCTTTCTTTGTTTTGAACTTTCTTGTGTGAAGATACTTTACAGTGTGATAAAATGGCATAGCCCAGACTGCAGGTTCTCTGCTTTGGTGAGAATCTGCATTTGAAGAGCATGGACTTTAATGTAAGGCTACCAAAAAATTTTCAAAGAATCCGGGGACACTTTTTTTTTTGAAAAGAGAAAAAAAAGTTATTTAAAAAAGTTGGTTTTGTTTTGTTTTTTTTAAAAGAAGATCTTCTCTTCTGTGGGCAGTTGGCTGGGTGGCTGGGCGCTCTCGCTCCCGGCTCGATTTGAGTCGCAGGGGGGGGGGTCAGTGGTTCCCCCAGTTTCTGTGCCGGGCATCCCCAGTTCCCCCTCAGCAAGTGGCAACGGCAGTCTCAGCAGCCCAGAGCCAGCCTGATAGCGCAGTTGCCTCTGGCTGGCTTCAGGAGCTGCTCACTGCCATGGAGCCCGCCATTTTGCCTCGCCGGAAGTCCCCATATGATGTGTCTTGTGCCGTTGAACCAATCACACAACATTCATTCCCTACTAATATATCTACAACACTTAAAATATAAATCCAGCACATTAAATGAAATCTGGGGAAATTCTGAGGACGGATTTTGTCCGGGTACAGATTTGTAAATCTGGGGACTGTCCCCGGATAACCATACTTTAATGGGCTCTGGAATTTTGGATCTTCAGAAGCTGTCTTTGTTCTTCAGGGTGTATCTGCATTCTTAAACCACGACATTGCTTCTAATTCTTTCCAGCTTGCTAATTCCACAAACCACTGAAATACCTCTTGTTAGACAAGTTCTTTTTTTGTTACAAAAGTACAGGCAACTGTTGGAATTGAGGTTTCTCAATAAGAGTTGGAGTGGTATGAGGGGATGCAGAAGATGTTTTCACCTAGCTTGAGAAGAAGCTAAGAAACAGGCAGCCCAGATACCAGGGAGCTGAGGGAAAGTCGCAGAATAGACAAGGAACTTCTGTGGCCATGGAAGGCCTTTATAGAATCATAGAATCATAGAGTTGGAAGAGACCACAAGGGCCATCCAGTCCAACCCCCTGCCAAGCAGGAAACACCATCACCATTTATGTCCTCAAATTATTAAAACAATTGTAATGACTAGGCAAAATACTACTAGCATTTAAAGAGCTCAGGCCTACTCTTAGTAATACGTATTTTCAGGGACAAAAGCGTTTGCTCAATGGTAAGGATGAGAAGCTAAGAGAGATGGAGAGGCAGGCAACATACTACTAAAACAATGAAGAGTTGATCACATCAAAGCGGAGGAAATCAGGTCTTTGGTGCTGTAGTAAGATTGGGAGATTTTCTGTGTGTGTCCAACTTTGGTTCATGGTGTGATGCATTGTGGGACCAGCCAAAACCCAGCACCCTCGGATTGTGCCTATATAAGTCCTAGCTAGCGATATTACCCAATGTTTTTATTTTCATTGCTTGTAACCTCTTATTGAGAACTGTGTAACCATTTATATTAGTTGTTCTTTCTCTTAATAAATTTTGGAAGGACATTTTTGTCTTCTTGCTTTTGTGTCTCCAACTGCAAAGCTAAACTGGTGCCTGACTGCTTGACACTACTACTTAAGTTTCTGCCTGTGCCCGGTTCTACCTTGAATTAGGAGGACTGGGGGAGGGGGACAAGGAAGGGGGCTTTTATCACCCCTCCCCGATCACCACAGGTGCATTCTGGTCAAGTTTCCTCCCCCACCCCCGGTCCTTTGCTGTCTGCCTTCTTTTCAGTTACCGGTTAATTGGAAGGTGACAGAACTCAACGCAACCCGGAAATTATAGCCTCTGCTTGTGGGGATCAAGAACAATGTGCCTGCTTACAGCCACACTTCTACTGTTAAGTGTTCTAAATTAGCCAGGCGCCAGGCGCATTTCGCGACTAGCAGCGGGCCTTTTGTGAGGCATTGGAGATGTCCAGGCGCCATGGTTTGGCGCCTAACATCTCCATCTGGCTGGTTGGCGTGGCTGCAATGCCGCACCAGTCAGTTGGTCTGCGGGGCAGCAGGGAATCCAAAACCTGCCTCTTTTGCTGCTGTGCTGCTGCATGAATCACCTGGTCGGGGTAGCGCGGCACCAGAAAATGCACATCTTTTAGTGTCGTGGTGCCCCATCCTGGCACTTGGGCATCCTCACTTGGTCTCAAGTGGCCAATAGTCAGGTGCAAAATTCACCTGGTGCCTGGCTAATTTCGAACACTGCTTGGCACCTGTATTTTGAACTAACTGAAGTTTCCAGGTAGTCTTCAGAGGCGACCCCACATACAGTCCATTACAGTGGTCCATCTAGATCAGGCATGTCAAACCTGCGGCCCTCCAGATGTTTTGGCCTACAACTCCCATGATCCCTAGCTAGCAGGACCAGTGGTTGGGGAAGATGGGAATTGTAGTCCAAAACATCTGGAGGGCCGCAGGTTTGACATGCCTGATCTAGATGATGTCGCAGCACTGATAAGCTGATGAAAGGCACTTCACTGTCCCAGAGGCTATCAGGGACTCCGTGATAAAGTTGAGTCAAAAAGTACCCCCAGATTGCAATTTTGATCCTTTCTGGGTATACAAACAAACCCATTTCTGACCCCCATTTTGTCATGCAGACCATTACTGATTTCACATACTTGTTCAACAGTTGCTTTGCCCTGCAAAAAAATAAGAGTGTGTTTAGTGTTGTCAGCATACATGGAGACACCTTGCTCTGTGTCCCTGAGTAGCTTATCCCAGCAGTTTCATGCAAATGTTAAAGAGGATTAACTTTCCATTGCTAGTTGGAATACCCAGGGAGATGGATTGGGAGGCTGTCCAGAAACAGGTGGAAGTGTGCCCTCGCTTTCTGCATGCCATCAGAAATTCTGTTGTGTAATGGTGGTGTAAGGAGAAGTAGCAATAAAAGCTAGGGGGTCCCATTAAGGAGCATAGCTGCAAAGTAGAGGGTTGTTACCTCTTGTACTCTGGTAGAAGACACAAGCTTAGCAGGTTCTAATCTTCAGATCTGTATATAAGCATCCTGATAAAGATAGAACAGTTCATGCTGAACTTTGAACCTCTGTTAAAAAAAAAAAGGAACATGAACCTCTTAGATAAGGCTTCGGATTATGAAAAATGCATGTAGCTGACTTGCTTGCTGCCTAATAAAGTAGGCTTATGTATGTATGCATTGATATGGAAGTAGAAATTACATAAGTCAAATATGCATCTGCAAGTAAACAAATGCATAGGGATGGAAGTGGCAGGCAGGGGAAGAGGGGAGTTGTGAAACCTGTATTTCGACATGTTAGCAACATAGGAACCTGCCGTCTGCCAAGTCAAGACCATTGTCCCATCTTGCTGAGCATTGTCTACACCAGAGGTGGAGAACCTGTGAGCCTCCAGATACTGGAATACAATTCCCATTCCCCCTGGCCATTGGCCTTGTTGGTGGGGCTGATGGGAGTTGGAGTCCAACAACAGCTGGAGAGCCACAGGTTCCCTGACCCTGGTCAACCTTGACTACCGGTGGCTCTCCAAAGCTTTGGACAGCCCTTATCTTGCCAGCTGGTGATGTTAGGAACTGGATGTGCTGAGGAGAGAAAGAAGAACAGCTGCTGGAATGTATAATGGCCTATGGTATCATATTAATGATCCCTGAGGATCATTTTAGTCCAACCCCCTGCAATGCAGGAATAGGCAGCTGCCCCATACGGGGATCGAACTGCAACCCTGGCATTATCAGCACCACACTCAAACCAATGGAACTATCTTGGCATATCTGGTTACAATAATGCAACAGAGTAGGGAGTCTCTCTCCCCTCCCCAGTGATGTGTCTCATATTAGTTATCCCTCTGTACTCTTCCCGCAATTCAAATGATTTCACCTTTGAATAAAACCGTTCTGTGGCTCCATGTAGGCCCACTGTGTTGTCGTGGCATCAGTTATCAGAAGTTGCTAGTTAATAAATGTGTCAGGCACCTAGACACATTATTGTCTATAACTTCCCGTCTTCTCCACTTCTGGGGTTGCAAATGTTAATTGCATTCATGATGTGGATGGCCCTAAAATGTGTAATGTTTTATTATGTTTTATATATGTTGCAAGCTGCCCAGAGTGGCTGGGGCAACCCAGTTAGATGAGCAGCATACAAATAAGAAAACATTATTATTGTTATTATTATTATTGCAAAATAAAAGCTTATTTGAATCAGACCAAAGGCATCTCCAGCCCGGCATTTTGCTTCCTATAGTGGCCTATGCAACTTCCACAAGCAGGATTCCACAGGCTTACTCATTGCATTCTGCTATTGTGCATTTCAATTAAGGCAAAATCACCACACCTTGGCAGGGACCTTGCTCAGAAGAAGGTTTCAAAGGTTGGATGTGGAAGAACAGGTCTGAGGAGCAGAGTGCAGCCGTGAAAATTTGTATTTTCCGCAGCGCGGCTTTAAGAGCGTGGGAGTTGGATACAACAGACATGGTTGACAAAGGGAGGGGGGAATCTTAGGACCGCAACTGTGAATTTGAAATATTAAGGGTTGGTTTCTTTAAGGGGTATGGGCTCACGGTTACACAGCATAGCTGCCAAGTTATCCCCTTTTTTAAGGGAAATTCCATTATGCTGAATAGGCTTCCTCGCGAGAAAAGCGAAAACTTGGCAGCTATGTTACACAGTGAGGTGGGAAAGGGGAAATGGTAGGAAGCAACATTCAGCAAGTATTGAGATTGAGACTGGAAAGGCTCCTTGCTTCAGAAGAAGAAGAGTTTGGATTTGATATCCCGCTTTATCACTACCCGAAGGAGTCTCAAAGCTGCTAACAATCTCCTTTTCCCTCCTCCCCTACAACAGACACCCTGTGAGGTGGGTGGGGCTGAGAGACTTCAGAGAAGTGTGACTAGCCCAAGGTCACCCAGCTGCTGCATGTGGAGGAGCGGAGACGCGAACTCCAGTGCATTTACTACAGCAGAGGTCTTTCCCTGCCTTCTACTTACAACAAAAAATGTTAGGGAAAACAAAGGAAGCTTGTGTTTAAGGAGCTGTGCATTCCAGAGTTTTCCTTTGTGGGGCTAAAGTTCTGGGACCTCAAGCTGATATGGCAATTCCTGCATTGTCCATTGATGCCATTCAAAAGTCGCGGTGCAAGGCAGCCCCGTGGAAATGAATGGGAGGCTAACTTTGAAGGAAGGTGTTCCGTGTTGCTGTTGAGCTGCAATTTATAACTTACACAGGGAGAACTTACCCTGAGGAAATCTTGGGTGGTTGAAGAAAGCAGTTACAAAATACACAGTCTCAAGAACAGCAAACACCGGTTAGATTTAGTGGGAGACAGTAAACATGGATTTATCCCTGTGCGCTGGTGGTTCTTATTTTGGATTAATGGGGAATGATGGAGAGGGTTGCTGTTTTCAGGTAGTATTCATTCTGTGCAATTGAGGTTGGTTTGGTGCTTTTGTGCAACAAACATAGCCCATGGTCAGGGATGATGGGAGTTGTAGTCCAGCAACATCTGGAAGACCACAGGTTCCCCAACCCTATGCTAAATGGTTTGGGACAAAGTTACCTTCAGAGCTGTCCACCCATTTGAGCCAAAATTCTCCCAAAGATTTCCCAGGGAGGCTCTTTTTTGCATCTCCCTCAATATCTGAGTTGTGCTTTTGTTGTGGCCACTTCTTGACCTTGGAACCTCCTGCTGAGAAAAGCCCACCTCGCCCCTCTTTGATGACTCTCACCTCTGTGCAACACCACTTATCGCCGAGCAAAGGATTTTGTCTGTTCATTTTTGCGGTAAATAATTTTTATTCGTTTTCCTGATACACAAATATTGTAGCTGAGAACTTTAGAACAATAGTATTGTCGAGTTGGAAGCGACCACGAGGCTCATCTAGTCTAAACCCCTGCAATGCGGGAATCTTTTTGCCCAATGTGGGGCTCGAACTCATGTCCCTGAGATTAAGAGTCTCATGCTCTACCGACTGAGCTATCCTGCGGGCATCCTGCATTGTCAAACAGTCATTCTTATCTATACACAAAAGAAACTGCAAAGTATACAATAACAATTTCTTTAAACACAAAAACCACAGGTGTATAATAGTTTGTTAGGGCTGTAATCCAGATTCAGTAATTGTAACTAAAATCAAAAGCAGAATCCTAAAGCCCTCCTTACCTACAAACAAGATAAAATTGAACCAAAGTGTTATGAAATTATCTATCTTCCTTTGGCTCTTGGTAACTCAATTTGCCGCCTCCCTGGTTTTTAAATGCCACCTCTCTGACATGCAAATTGATGTGTTTATTTGCTGCCTCTTTTCTTCTTGATTTTATTTTTTGTATTTTATTGTTGGTGTTACTTTTGCTTTGATGGTAAAACTGCCTTGGGCATTTCTTTGAATGGGAAGGTGGGGCTAAAACACACTTAGCAAATAAATCGACCTCACTTTCCAGCCACATTTGTTCATTCTGCCTTGGCCTTGCCCTCTGCCTCATGGGTTCTTTGTCTTCTTTTCTAGGATGCAGTCGTTCCTTACAAGGAAATCCTTCTGCAATATTTAAACGAAACAAGAAATGCCGTGAATGCAAAGTGTGCTGGGGCTGAGCCCTGGCAACTGGTAACATCCACAATTGGTGCTACCCTCCTGGTTGTTTGGCTACACAGGTTCCTCTTCCAACGAGAAAGTAAGTGCTATGTGTCTCTGGTGTGAGGAATTTTTTTTGGGGGGGGGGGTTCCACTGCATTTGCGTAGAATGATGCTCTTCAAACAGGATTTCATTTTTAAAAGCCCCTGACCTTCGTGGTAGCAAAGAGATGAGGTTAGAAAGTCCCAACTAACTCTTCACCTTATTTTATTTCCAAATCTATGGCTGTGTTTGGCCCTAATACTAAACTATAATTTACGAGAGCTTGGCTTCTCCTCCAGTGCAGCTGCAAGGAGCAAAGCAGAAGTTTCCATTTCTTTTTAAGACTAACCAGAGTTTGGTGTGTTGTCCAAATCTTAAACTGTGTTTAACCTTAATATTAGTGGAAACAAGCCAGCCTAGTTTGGAGTTGGCTTGTGTCCATAATCAGAGTTAAGGATAACCACAGTTCGCTCAGGTTTAGATGCATGAGCATGGGACGTGGGTGGCGCTGTGGGTTAAACCACAGAGCCTAGGGCTTGCTGATCAGAAGGTCGGTGGTTCGAATCCCCGCAACGGGGTAAGCTCTTGTTGCTCAGTCCCAACTCCTGCCAACCTAGCAGTTCGAAAGCATGTCAAAGTGCAAGTAGACAAATAGGTACCACTCTGGTGGGAAGGTAAACGGCGTTTCCGTGTGCTGCTCTGGTTCGCCAGAAGCGGCTTAGTCATTCTGGCCACATGCTGGCTCCCTCGGCCAATAGAGTGAGATAAGCGCTGCAACCCCAGAGTCGGTCACGACTGGACCTAATGGGCAGGGGTCCCTTTACCTTTACCTTGCATGAGCAAGCTGTAGCTGATCTGAAACAGAAATGAAAGCTTTCAAATTTCATATGGGTCAGCCAGGGGAGATGGGAGTGTGTGAGCTTGAGGCTCACTCAGGTCCATTTCTGTAATGTTTTATTCCAGGGGTTGGGTACCACAGATGCAGGGGCTTCTTCTCTATATAGCCCTTGGGACTCCCACATTGCTTTATGATTTTGTTATGATGCCCACTGCCTTGATGCTTAACGTGACTGGGCCGTATATAAATACTTTTAGAAATAAAAGGCTAAACTGGTTTCGTTTCGAACAGCTGGCTCGAAAATGTTCAGAGTTGGATGTTGTAGAATAGGCTCACCAAATAAAGTTCTATATATATAGAGAGTGCACAAGTTACATACTCAAATGCAACAAATTCATAAATTAGCCAGCCCCTCTGCAGTTCAGGGTTATGGTATTGAAGAAATTTTATACTCTCTGTTGTAGGGTATGATAGGTCTTGATACCTGTGTGTGTCCTCAAAGCTTGATGGAGAAAAGAAAGGTAGCATTTTAAATATAGACATGTTTGATAACACAGGCAACAAGTTGGTTCTTAGTTTAGCACAAAAGCCTGGTCCCCGTCCCCCCCCCCCACGTTAGATTCTGCACCCCTTTGTTGGTATTCACATTTTTCCTACAGCACATGCCCAAATGTGTTCCGAGCTGTTTTCTGTGTTCATTCCATCAATAAGCTTCTGGGTTGAGTTTATTCCCCACCCCCCATTGCTATGTGCAGACAGGAATTCAGAAGGCTTCAAAGCATTTCCAGCTTTGCAAAACAGACAGTGCCAAGACGGGCATTTGCCTGTGTTGCAGACATGCTAGCAGTTCATTTATATCCCTGTCCTTCCTGGTCTTGAGGGACCCAGGTGGCGCTGTGGTTAAACCACTGAGCCTAGGGCTTGCTGATCAAAAGGTCGGCGGTTCGAATCCCTGTGACGGGGTGAGCTCCCGTTGCTTGGTCCCAGCTCCTGCCAACCTAGCAGTTCGAAAGCATGTCAAAATGCAAGTAGATAAATAGGAACCGCTACAGCGGGAAGGTAAACGGCATTTCCATGTGCTGCTCTGGTTTGCCAGAAGCGGCTTTGTCATGCTGGCCACATGACCTGGAAGCTATACGCCGGCTCCCTCGGCCAATAATGCAAGATGAGCGCGCAACCCCAGAGTCGGTCACGACTGGACCTAATGGTCAGGGGTCCCTTTACCTTTACCTTTCTGGTCTTAAGAGCATCTGGGGAAGCTTCGCATGTCAGAGTTTCGTGTATGCCAGCCTTCTCCTGTGTACATGCAGGGTTTCGCAGTTCCCAAAGATGTGCTTGGGATCAGTAGAGGCAGTGCAAAGGTCTTGGCAACAAATTGCTGGGAACTTTGATGGCTAGAGGGCAGTGCAGGTAAGCATGCAAGATGGGTGGAAGGCAGCTTTCTGAAGCAGGAAGCCTTCTGTACTCAAGAAGCAGGGAATCTTCTCTACCCTGGCAAATAAAAGAAAATTACATTTGGAAACTTTGGGGCTGAATAATTTTTTAAAAATGTTTTCTTTCTAGGTTTAACAGCACGATCTAAAAAGTGGTTCTTCAGAGTTTTACGCAAATTGCCCTTTATTGGTACTATGGTAAGTTTTTAAGCATTGAGCTACTTACCTATTTAATTTGCAAGGAGGAAACATATTTATTGCTCTTTATCATTTGATGCTTTGGGGTGGGGGTTGTGGGAATTAAAAGCAAAGCTGCGAAAAGAGGTCAACTTGTTTAAAATTGAACTCAAGGCTTGAACTATTTTTTTTTTTTGCAAGGAATTTGCAATTATATTATCCCCATGATGATTAGAATCTGTTCATATTATATTTGCGTGTGTGCTCATCTATCCTAACAGATAAAGAAACAGATGAATAAGACTATGGAAGATATGGCCAAAACCTTAAGTTTCTTGCAAGATAAAACGGGTTATGTCAAAATCCTGCCAGCAAAAGGCTTGAGCCAACCAGATGTGCTGAAGAAGATGAAAGAATACAGCTCTATGGGTATGAGTCTGAATGCAGACTGGCACGTGTCAATCAGTTTCAGCATCTGCTCTGCTCCAGTGCCAATGTTAATTAATAAGCAGCAGCAAATTGCTGTGTGTTACAAATACTCAGCCTTCGTTCTCAATTAATGGTGGAAGGATAGTTCTTGGAGAAGAGTACAAAATAAAAACCCTGCCACTGTCTCATAAGAACAAAGTAATGTTGTTAGTTGCATGAGGAAATATGAACTTGACTTAGAAAGTTTGGAGAGCTCCTGTTTGGAGGGGTGTAAAACCTGGTTTTCATGCTTTCTCCTTGCCATGTATTTTTCACAAGTGTTGGACATTTCTCTCTTCCAGAAATATATTATTATAAGTTTGGGTCCCCTCTGGAGCATGAATTCCTGCCACCTGCTGTTGTAATACCGTAGTAATAGTAGTAATAATAATGATATTATTAATAATAATATTGTTAGTTATACCCCGCCCATCTGGTTGGGTTGCCCCAGCCACTCTGAGTGGCTTCCAACACATACAGGTAAAAGGTAAAGGATCTCTGGATGGTTAAGTCCAGTCAAAGGCGATTATGGGGTTGCGGCACTCATCTCGCTTTCAGGCCAAGGGAGCTGGTGCAACGGAACACTATGGCAGAAACCTTTACCTTCCCGCCACAATGGTACCTATTTATCTCCTTGCACATATAAACATATATAAAGCAACACATATAAAAACACAATAAAACAACAAACATTAGTAATAACCATCTGATCCAATATAAAAGTCACAATAATTTTAAAACAAACCACTTATATCAAGATTCAGGTAGGTAGACGTGTTGGTCTGATGCAGTTGAAATAAATTTAAAAAGTAAAAAATTGTCCAGTAGCACCTTAGAGACCAACTAAGTTTGTTCTGGGTACAGTGGTACCTCTACTTACGAATTTAATGCGTTCCAAACACACATTTGTAAGTCGAAAAAAATTATAAGTCAAATCCCATAGGAATGCATTGGGAGAAAAAATTCGTAAGTAGAAGCAACCCTATCTAAAAATTCATAAGTAGAAAATATCCTATCTAAACCGCATCCAAGATGGCGGATGGAGCTCCATTCGTAAGTAGAAACATTCGTAAGTAGAGGTACCACTGTATAAGCTTTTGTGTGCATGCACACTTCTTCAGATACCCAGAACAAACTTAGTTGGTCTCTAAGGTGCTACTGGACAATTTTTAAATTTATTTCCACTTATATCAAGTAAATCAATATTCAATAATCCATTAGAATCCAATAGTAAACAGTAAAATTAAACAATAATAATTTTACAGTTCCATGGTTAATTATTGCTTTTTAACAATAGTTAAAGAGAAAGGCTATTTGCCAGTGCTTAAAAAAACCCTTTGCTATCTGCTGATAGTTGTCTATGACTAAGGGTGTCTTAAAACCCCACATTGCCTTGTTTTTACCTGCCCAACGCCTGATATGATGTCAGGCGAGCGGCAGGTGGGTGTGACTTAGGGAAAAAAAACAGCCTTGTGGGTCAGAAAGGGAGACCTGCTGGGCCTAATTTTGCATGCAGAGTAAAGGTTCCCCAGCTCTGCGCTAGACTGTAGTTTTAATGTTGTCTCCATAGACTGTTGTGTGAACAATCAACTGCAGTTTTGATCGGCAAAGTGCTTTTAAATATGACAGGCAGTTTCTTGTCTCCGTGCTTTCAGGTGAAGTAAACTGGGAAGAAGGGAAAGTGTCTGGGACAGTATACAGCGGGGATCAGAAACTCACGAATCTGCTTGTGAAGGTAATTCAGTGTGGTAATAGCTATATGTTTATACTTCGGTTTGTTGAATGCACGTGTGTAATTTTTTATTTTTTTTAATGACGTATTTTAAATGAAGCACTGCCCTGTGCTCTCTTCCGGTGAAGGGCGATCTACAAATTAAATAATAAGGATAACTAATTACCCCTGTAATGTGGCATTCTGTTTTGATGGAACAGGAAGGAATGTGAAGTGGAAAGCAAATTGTGACAAGGAAAAAAAACCTCACCCCACTTGTGAATAAGTGAGGTTCAGGCAGGCCAGTGAAGTAGTTGTACTGGTTAGGCATCACACACATTGGAATTGGAAGCAGAAATTCCCCTGAATTTATGCCCTGTGAATCATTTCAAATGTATTAATGTGTCTTGCTCATAATTGTAAGGCGTGGTTTTGCTACCACATGCTGTGACTTCCAAGCATTAATTCAGTTAAGCTTATCCCCCCCCCCAATACCCAATGGAGATAGGAATTGTAGGGAAGAGGTTGGTAGACTGTCCCTGCCTCTGCCACAGCCAGTTTACAAGGAATTTACTTACCGTAAATTATTTTATCAAGAGTTGCTTTCCATGAAACAAACCTGAGCGTTTCTGCAATAAAAGCACGCATAAAAAGAATTTCAAGCCTCAGGTCGGGATACAAAATCTCTGATTAAAAGGCTTGTTGAAAAAGGTGTTCAATAGTCTGTTTGACTCCCAGACAGTCATATGTCTCTCTTTTTCAACTTGTTTTCCTTCTGTCACAGAAAATAAGTAGGAAGAAATGTCACGCTAGCTCTGTAGAGGCACCTGAGCCTCATGTGATTAGAATTGCGGGAGAAGGGCAGGGCTGTGCTTGCTCCCTTACTCCTCTGCAGGCCCCCCTCAGAGATCCAGAGTCACCCTGGGCTGTTTCTAGGTTTCAAGGCCCCCAGCCACAATAGGAATGGATGGCAACACTTGGAAATAAAACAAGGCACCAAAAGAAGAGGGAGGCGTGAAAATATTACAGTTCTCCACCTTTCAACATGCACTCGACCCAACAACAGCCACTGATTGGTAGCGCTTTGTTTATATAATTGGCCGATCTGAGTTCACTGCAGTCAAACCACGCGCCATCGGAACAGATATATTTGTCTTAATATTTGTGAACATTTTAAACTCTGAAATTTGATAAAACCTGTATCTGGTAGCAAAAAGTATTTTGTCAAATCACATATTTTATTTGCTTCGATTTGCAGCTCTAAGATGAGCATGTTTGTCATGTTTTGTCTGATGAGCTCAAGAGCAAGTGGCGAAACTTGCCCACAATTCCCCCCAAAAGAGCAAGGGCCTACCTTTGAGGCCCCCTTTGAGTTTGAAGCCCAGGTCACATGGCCTTCCTGGCCCCGCCTCTGATAGGTTCTGCTCCTCTGCTGCATTTTGCCACCTGGCCCTACCCCTCTCCATGCCTTGGGTGGGAAGCCGCCTCAGTGTGTGCATGTAGGCTTCTCACGTGATTTAGCCTAGGGGTCCCTGCTTCAGACTTTGCAGCCAAGGTGTGGATGTTGGTGGTGAAACAGGTAGTGTCTGTGAGGTTGAGGCCAGCAAGCATAGCTCCACTCATCGCTTCACACAGCTGCCATCACATGAGACGTAACTCCTATTCAAAGCTTCTGCGGCATTAGAATTTGGTGTTTGGATGATATGATCGGTGAGAGTGTGCAAAGCATTCTGGGACAAACTTTATAGCAGAGAAAACTCCACAGTGTCCTTCTGCGATTTCTCCGAAACCAATCAAGTTTGATGGATGGGGAGCGAGGTGACTTTCTCTTGTATGTAAAAAGCACAGTGTAGCGTCACCTTTTCAGGGTTTACTTTGGAGGAGCGATCTCACCTGTGCCATTTTTCTCCCTGAAGGTTTATGAGGAATTTGCATGGAGTA